>NW_008824010.1:2342516-2351798 GCF_000699105.1 Pygoscelis adeliae
TTAGTACATCAGGGGCATTTTGCAAAGCTAGATTTGGCAGATGAGTTTTGTTTCCTGTGGCTAATGCATGACATGGAGGAAATTCAGTTTTTATCTCCCTGACAAGCCCCATTTTCTTACAGGCTTTAGGTCTGGAAAGACTGTTTTCTTTGATGGCCTTCAGATGAGGGTTGTTTTGCATCTGTATTCAGACCCACCTGTTTCTTTGGCAAGCACCAGAAATGGGGATTTTTGTATTCATTGTCCAGCTGAAGACCTGTGCTCTGGAGCTGATAGCTTGGGTCCTTCTCAAATACAACTCCCCAGCCAAGGACTGACTCCATGCATTGTTATGGACTTGCTTGGCATTGGGAACACAATGGCCCAAATGGGCCTCTTTACCCCGCAAGCTACATGCTTGAACTGCCCTTTGGGCTTTTGAAAAGCCTCTTTATCTTCAAACAGCTTGATTTCCTCTGCCCCATCGTTGCTCCCCCCATGGCACCTACAAGGACAAGCAGGCGGAAAATGGGTCATCAACTACAGCACAGCCCAAGGGCTGGTAGCCTTTATGCTGTTGACTTTTCAGTGTATAAATAGCAGAACAATTGAGTTCGAGTTATTTTTATCTACCGCCCTTAACATTACAAGAGAGTCTGGGAGAACAATAGGGTCTCATTGGAGAAGTGGAAATTTCAGTAGCTCTCCCCCGGCTGACCCTGCTCTGATGGGCTCCTTGGCTTTTTGCGTTGGGGTTGTGATGGGAAAAGGGGGACTTTGGCGCATCTGTACCAGGCAGTGCTGTGTAATGAAAGCTGTAATTGGCATTAAAATGCCTCCCAAGGTGGTACTGCTGGGCATTAAAAAGAATATTGTCTTTTGCATGGGAATGATTAAATCTTTGCTATTTATGTTTTTGTTCCTGGGTGGAGAAAGAGTGAAACCTCTGTAGCAAACACTGAATGCTCTGGCAAATAAGCCCTACCTATTTCCTATATTTGCTGGCAGTCATGAGTGCTTAAAATCATAGATTTTCTTATCAGCCCAAACCCAAATCATGCAGATATTATCACCGAGACACAGGAGACCTGCCTGAACTGTGTGCACCAGAAATGAATCTGGACAGCCGGGTTCAGGGAGTCACCCGTGTAGCAGGAGGCCCCCCAGGCACACTGCTGAAATCTGGTTTCTCTGAGTCACATCTTGCTCTGCTGGAGGACAACGCCTGCACCAGCTCCAGACTCTCCATCCAGAAACCTCTCCTGGGAAGGAGGACAGATACGCTGCCTTTGAAAGGACACAGCCAGGGCCATCCACCCTCTCTGTAATCATTTTGTGGGGAGCTTTCTTGGTTGGGATGAGAGAGCCTGAGGTTTGGTTTCCAGCTTGCCTGAGGGGCTGACACCCACCTCGTGGACATGCCGCCTATTTTGCTGGGTGGCCATGTTAATGGAAAACACACGGATGACCCTGAGAGAGAGACCAGCAGCCCAAGGTTATCGCTCCTCGTGTGCCCAGCAGGCCTGCGGGTCTCCTCCTGCTCCATCCATCAGCACAGTAAACCTGGTTGCAATGGTCAGACATGGCTGCGGGAGGGGTTTTGTACCCCTTTGTAGGGTAAAGAGGGAATTGAATGGAGACTCCAATTTGGGGTTGAATGTTCTGTGTTAGATGCATCCTTACTCCTCCTCCTCGCTGTTGCTGATGGGCTCTCGCTTTTTGACATGCTCCTTGCTGACACTGGTGGGGCTGACTTGCCTCTTCTCCCAATTCCCTCCATGGGAGTCCAGTCCCAGCACGGTGTGGGAAGGAGTCGAGTTGCAGCCGTGGGGCTGCGTGGAGGAGGAGGATGCAAACGCAACAGGCGTGATGACCTGCAGGGCTGCCGGAGACCAGGCTTTGTCTCCTGGTCTTGGTCCCCAAGCACGGTCTGAGTTCCTCTGCCTGTAATGCCACCGGGAGACTGGTCTGTCCCTTCGGTTGGGGGCGTAAAGGGAGTGTGATCCTGAACGCGAAAATCATGTTTGAGGGCAGGAAGCCAGGAAAAGAAATTAAAAAATAAAATAAAAACCCCAAGGTTGTCAAGGTGGGTCTGGGAAAGTGTTTCTGCAGTCCTAGCAGGACGGCCCTGGCAGCCACGCCAAGCGTGAGCAGAGCACGATGTGCTTTGAGCAGAGAAGCTCCCGTCCCAGCCGGCTGCCCTGCGGCCCCGCGGCCCCGGGCTCTGCCCGGGCTCAGGAGCAGCAGCCGGGGCTCCGCGGGCGGCCAGTCCTGCAGAGAGCTCAGCTGTTGGAACAGCTTCCAGGGGAAAAGGTTGTTTCAATTCACCCAAAGTTTTTTGTAGAATTGCACTGAGCTCAGCAAAATCTTGTTTCAAAATGGCTGGCAAAACTTTTCTCTGAAGGGAGGGGGAACAACATCTGTCCAACATTCTTATCCCACTCCAAATTCTTTTCTTTATAGTAAAATTTGAAATATATTATAGTCATGTTTAAAAAGCTTACAAATAAAAAAGATTTCATTGGAAATACTTATTGCTCTTTGCTCTCCCCTCCAGTTTTATATTTTGTTTTACACACAAAATTGTAACTTTGGCTTTTGTCTCAATTTGAGCATTTTTGGTGGCACACAAAAACGCCTTCCTGACCAGCTCCACAGTCTGGTTTGGGCTGACAGCAGGCTGGGTCTCCTCCTCCTTACGCTGAGCCACACTCGAGGAGCTCCATTGGCGCTGCTGGGTTACTCCTGCTTTACTTGGAATAAGTGAGAGAAAAATCAGGCCTTTGGTATCCAAAACAAAATGGAAAACCACAGAACCTTCCTGAGCTATTCAAGTATCTGTTGACTCCTAGAGTATTTCCTCGCTGTCAGAGAATACTGGGGCTACTCCTTTAAGCTGTTGAATCCCATGGGCAGGAATCCTGCAGCCGGGGCTGATGCCGTACCCACACTGTGCAGCGGGTCAGCTGCTGGCGTCTTGCCCCCATCCACTTTGTGCTGTCCCCTCTACAAGCTCAGAGATGAGCCCCACTGCTTTCACAGCTTGGAGGGAGCTGCAGAGCAGCACCTGGTTCAACACAAGCAGAAAGGCAGGTACTTTGGCGTTGTCTCTGTCTCAGCCTCCCTGGAGGCTCCTGCAACCCATGAACAGCAATCCAAGGGTAACAAGCATGATTTCGTATCAGGAGGCCATAAAACATGAGCTAGGCTTTCTCATGCTGTGAAACTGCACTTTCCCAGAAGATCCCCCTCTTTACAGTTGTCTCGGTGTTGCAATAGCATCTGTGCCAACCAGATTTCTGCTTATGCTTTCAAGGACATTTTAATTTTTATCATCTCTGGGATCCACTGCCAGAACTTCTGCTAATGTTTTTGATTGCCAGATGAGCATCGCCCTGTGCTTTCATTGCTCTCCGAAAATAACATCTTAAACCACATTATGCTGAAGCTGCTCTTCAATGGCGTCTCGAATGCCACCCAGCCAGTCTTCTCTGAAGCAATTTGGTGACGACATACGGCCTGGGCGCCTCCGGTGTGCGTGCCGTCGTGCCCAAAGGGCTGTCCTGGCAGGGTGGATCCCAGCTCCCGGGCTGCTGACGGGGGCGAGATCCACCCCGATAGAGGAGTCTTCCCTGATGTGAAGTGTTTGGCCCCATGAGGTGCTCAGCTCCATACCTGCAAGGGCGAGAGGCTTGGGCACAAGCAGCTGTGGGCTTCGGCACTGGGACAGGGGTGTTACCAAGTCCTGTATCTGTGCAATCACAGGTATTGCTAAGTATCATCCTACGTGGATTGCTCTGGTGGGGATGAACTTGGCTCTTGGTGGCCCCCATGTTGGCACTCTTACTTAGCTGCTGGTTTCAAACATCCCAAATGGAGTAAGGGAGGTGATATGGCTTTCCAAGCTGACGTTATTATGTCAGGTTTTGCAACCGCAATGGTTGGGTCCCCGTGGACCAGAGTAAATGTTGGGGAGCAGCACTTTCCTGCTGGTGCAGTTGGGATGCCCAGAGCGGGGGATCCCTGGCACTGCTGTTGCCCCAGGACACCTTCCCCATGGGGCTGGGTGCTCAGGAGGACCGTCCAAACATCCCTTCTCCCTCCTGACCCAGTCTGCGACTTCCCTTTTAATAGACTCCCTCATTCAGAAACATTATTACAAGCATTTGCACAGACCTTAGGTTAACTTGCAAGGAGTGTCCTGGCAGAGCAGAGGTCTGGAGAAATGCAAAGTTAACGTATAATCAAACTGACAAGATCAAGTGAACTGCATACGCTTTCCCTTGCACCCTCCTCTGCAGTAGTTCCGAGATTTAATTACCGGCTCTAAAGCACTTCAAGATTTTCAGGTGGAAACTACTACACAGAGGAAGGGGAGAGTACAAAAGCAGCCTACATAATTAAGTGCTGCTTGTTTAATTTAATTTTCTCCTTCATTTGATCCTCTCCTAGAATCTTGAAAGTAACAGTCTCTAATACCAGCTGGGTCCTTTTACGCTCGTGTTACATTCACATGATGATCACAACAGCAGAATACAATAGTTTAGGGAGATCTGCCTGATGCTGTCCCTGAGAGACGGGGTCTGTGCTAGGATGCTGGTGGCCGTATGCCATGATGGTGTAATGGCGAAGATGCCCACTCCGGTTTTGAAGGGACGTTCACCTTTCGAAGTAAGACTCATAGCTGCAAAAATGGGCTTTTGGAAGGTATCAGGAATTTCACATACCAGTGCACTAGAAGGGTTTGCCAATAAAATACGATAAATAATTTGCATTTGGTAATCCAGATGAGAGCTGTAAAGAGAAAATACAAATGGGTTAAGCTGTAAATTACTGCTGTTCCTCACTTCCCCTTCTCCCTATTCCCTTGGAAATTAGCCAGTTGCTCGCTGGAATCACTAATTCTTACAAGCTGCCCATGCCAGTCTAGCATCAGAAAAACAAGGAGGTTTATTTAGTATTTGTTTCTTTGTTTAACTGTCATTTCCAAATATTTTTAATTGAAAAATTTTAATGAAAATTTCAAGAGACAGCAGGATTCCTTGCATGGCACCTCTTTTACAACCCCAAAACCCACCTGTATAGGAAAATGAGAGTGTTATAGATTGGGCTATCGTGATTATTTGTCAGCAACTATCATGGCACAGGACAAGGGAGCTGGGGTGATGCTCTGCAAACCTGCTCGTGATAGTGTCTCTGAAACAGTGCATTAGGACATCAAATAATCTGCCTGGTACCTGGGCCCTCTCTGGCCCTCTCCAGAGAGGCACTGTGGACTCTGGCAGCGGTAGGGAGTTTCATTTTGGTTTGGTGGAGATTTATGTGACTTGGGTTTTGTGTTTTTAATTGTATATCCTGAAGAAGAGGTGTAATTTTGAAATAAATGTGCATGCTGCTGCATTGAGTAGACATACTTGCAAGTTGGGATTTGCAATACCAACCTAAAGTCAGCAAGATGGCCAGGAACAGGGGTGGTGCATGAGAGACAGTGGAAGGTTGGAAATGTTCTGAATATTTGTCACTCCCATTTTTGCACCTCTCTGGGTCTGGTGATTTTTGATGGGAAGAGAATGGAAGTAACCAAGTACCAGGAAAGCATCTCTTCCCATTTCCCACTGGAATTAAAAATACCAGAGTTCAGATGAGAGAGGCGGTTCTGGAGGGATGTCCCTGGGTGTGAATCCTTCGAGGCTTCCTATCTCATCCCTCTTAGGGGTAGAGAGATTTGAATACATGAAAGTTATTGTATATTGGTTTCTCAGGGATATGAGACCGTTAGAGTTGAATGCAGAGGATTAGTATTAATTAAGAGTAATAAGAGAGAAGAATGGGCTGAAGAAAGGCGGGGAACAGGTTGGATTTTCTGCTGACTCCATATGTAACGACACAATTCCTACAGCTCCAAAGTAGGTCTTCGTGCTGGTTTTGGCTGGGGTAGAGTTAATTTTCTTCCCAGTAGCTGGTATGGGGCTGTGTTTGGGATTTGTGCTGGGAACAGTGTTGATAACACAGGGATGTTTTCGTTGCTGCTGAGCAGTGCTTACACACAGTCAAGGCCTTTTCTGCCTCTCACCCCACCCCACCAGTGAGCAGGCTGGGGGTGCACAAGGAGTTGGGAGGGGACACAGCCGGGACAGCTGACCCCAAATGACCCAAGGGATATCCCACACCATATGACATCATGGTCGGCATATAAAGCTGGGGGAAGAAGGAGGAAGGGGGGGTATGTTTGGAGTGATGGCGTTTGTCTTCCCAAGTCACCGTTAGGCGTGATGGAGCCCTGCTGTCCTGGGGATGGCTGAACACCTGCCTGCCCATGGGAAGCAGTGGATGAATTCCTTGTTTTGTTTTGCTTGCGTGTGTGGCTTTTGCTTTACCTGTTAAACTGTCTTTATCTCAACCCACAAGTTCCCTCACTTTGACTCTTCTGATTTTCTCCCCCATCCTGCTGTGGGGGGAGTGAGCGAGCGGCTGGGGGGGGCTTAGTTGTCGGCTGGGGTTAAACCACGACAGCCTTGCACCTGAACTGCATCTCCAGCTATGGCTCACCTGACAAACATCAGGGTTATCGTATCTGCTCTGGGTCAGACCTGTGGAAGGTGAAGCCAACCAGGCTCCCTCCATCCATTTTGTGTGTTCTGGTTAAATATTGCTCCTCGAGTATAACAGCAGATGCATCGGTGTAAAATAAGATTAACCAACACTTTCTTTCATACACCATAGTTATTTCAGGCCTTGATTCAAGGATACTGGAAGTCACTGGCATGCTTTGGATTCAGGTTTTTGGTTGCTTGATAGGAGACTGTGCACGTGGGGATGGGCTTCCAAATGCCCTTCATCCTCACCCATCTCATTGTCTCCAAGGCAGGTTTCAAGCTGGCGCTCCCCACCCTGAACGCTGCGGGGAGGGGGAGACACGGGCTGAGGGCTTCCCCAACACTGCTTTGGGGGCTGGAGAAATGTTGCCTGGCGGAGATAGGGAAGCTCGTTCTTTCAGGCTGTACACCCTGGAGCTTAATGTCACGTTTTGCCGACCACAAAAAGCCTCAGAGGAGAGACTTGCGCAGCTGCAAACATTCCCCATCGGGTGGCTCAGCATTGCATAGGGCCAAACTTAGCGCAGCTACAGAGAGGTGCGTCGTGTTCCTGTGAGCGTTTCTGAGAGGATGTAAAGTGATTCTGACAGTGGGTTTTTCCTCCTTTCCTCCTCTCTTCCCCCCCCCTTTTTTTTTTCTCTTTTCCCTTTTGCAGCAAAATGCAGAGATCTGGGAATGCGTCCATCTGGAATTGAAATGTGAAAGGGGCTGGGGGGGGGGGGGGGGGGGGCTGAAGCCGGGGGAGAGGTGAAGCCCAAACCTGCTCTTGCAGCTCCGGGCTGGTGCAGAGCAGCGCCCGCTCCCCGGCTGGCAAAGCCCCCCTCTGCCGTGCCCATCCTGCTAGGAGCTGAGGAGGAGCACACTTTCCCCTCCACCCCCCTCCCATTTCCCTGTATTTATTTGTGCATTTTTTCAAAGCTGAGATCCACAGGATGAGAAAATGGCTCTTCTCTCTTTTTTTCCTCCTTCTTCTTTTCTTGACTCACTGAGCCAGCTGGGGCAATGCCACAATTCAAGGCGTCTCGAGACAGAATCCAGCTCGCTGCCTTGTGATCTGCATGTCAAGGTGAAACTGCAATAAGATAATAATGTCAGTATCCCCAGAAGGCAGGCGGTAAAAGATACTAATTGCATTTCACTGAAGGCTTCAGAAACACTCAGCAGCTGGAAAGCTGAGGAGAATTTTGATGCTATTCTTATAAGGGAAGATTTTTTTCCCCCCCTTACACTGTTTGTAAATCTATTACAGAACATGGGGAGTGGAAGCGGGGGAAGGGAATGTATAAAACCAGTTAAAGGCTTAATGTTTCCCATTATATTTTGTGAGCTGTAGGTGGTCTAGAGCTTATAAAAATGTAGCACATTCCCTTGTAATCAACCATAATAATTTATTATTATTATTTATTATGATTTGCTGTTATTTTGCACATATAAAGGCCCCTGCCAAGGCACTGAGAGCTCTGCACAAATAGTTAACATTTATTATAGCAGTAGTAATGTTTAAAAATATTAACTAAATAAAATAAAAATACCAGCTCTAAAGAGCTGAGAACAGCTTTGTTATTGGAAAATAAATGCAGGAAGGCAAATATCTTGCAGAATGGCTGATACTGATTTGAATAGAAACATGCCTGGTGAGGGGAGTAACACATTTTCTATTCTTGGAAAAACGCAGAGGGCTTGGCTTGGAGATGTGTCTCCAGCCACCAGTTCTGCACCCAGAGCTTCGCCCAGCAGCAACGGGGACGCCCTTGCTGGCCAGAATAACGCCCGGTAGCGTGGACACGTACCTGCTGCCCGTGCTTGGGCTCAGAGGTGCGTTAGCTGGTTGCATTGAGGGACTCTCCTTGGAGAGTGGATTCATTTAGCCCCAGATGGTTGCGGTCCTTTCCCGGCTGTTTGCACCACTGTGCTTTATTGCTGCGGTGGTCTTCTCCAGGGAAGCTGGAGCCCAAGTCCAGGGTCCCTGGTTAGTGTTTTCCCAACCTCTTTCCCATCCCGGACCTTTGTTCTGTCTCAAATCTTTTATCCCAGGGAGGAAAGGAAAGTCTTCAGCCTCCACTTCGTGGACTGTAAGATGGGTGGTCGCTTACCAGGGCATCGCGAGTCAGTTAATAGTGGGGAAATATCACCGCCCTTTCTGCGACCTGGGCTGAAGGGGAGGTTACAGGAACACTGGGTGAAGGGCAGGACGCTGCTGTGGGTGAGGAACCATCTGAGAGGCAACAGGAGAAAAAATTATGCTGAAGTTTTAACAGCAGGGCGCAATAGGGATGTGTATGGGACCTGGTACCGCGTAGTGTATTTGTTCATGAGCTGGGGGAAAAAAAATAGGTGAACAGCAAAATTCGCAAGTGCCTGACACATCTTTGGGTTAGTCAAGACAGGAGGTGGAAGAGCTCGCAAGTGTTTTCCCCTGATAAAACTGGAGGGCTGGGCAGTGCGCTGGCGGGCAGTGAGGCTAAAATGCAAAGCGTGCTGCACATGGGAAGGAGCACTGGGAGCATGAGGTCTAAATTAGCCGTAACCATTAGGGAAGAGGAGAGCAGCATCAACAGAGACATCCTTGTGCAAATCTCTACTCTCTGTGTACAGCCACCGCCAGATAAGCAAAGAAAATTTGAGGAAGAATGGGATTAAAAATATTGCTGAGACTATTATAATGCCAGCACATAAATCAGTGCTGTGGTCTTGCCTGGAATAGTGT
>NW_008824010.1:2351857-2366036 GCF_000699105.1 Pygoscelis adeliae
AAAGGGAACAAAAATTATTGGAGACACTGAAAGACTTCCAGGTGAGGAGAGACTGAAGGATGAGGGGGAACATTTATTTTGAAGATGAGATAAATATGAGGGGATATGATCCATGCACATAAAAAAGGAGGTAGTAAATGGCACAGAGAAGGTAAATCAGGTGCTGGTAGTCACCCTCTCTTGTGAGACAGAAACCAGGGAGCACCTGATGGGACTGAACAGCAGCAAGTTGAACACTGTCCACAGGACATATTTTTTCCACCCTATTAACTGGGACTGGCCTGCAGGGCTGGGGCGAGCGGGGGGTTAACGGGACTCAGAAAGGCCTGAAAGGGGACCTGGGTACCCAGAGCGTCTGCAGCTGCAGGAGAGGAGATAAGAGCTTGTGGGAGCAAACACCTGGACCCATCTCCCGCGGAGGGGTTTTGCAGTATTTCCGTCATTATTCTGGCACCCCAGAGCTGTAGCTGCATTAAGGGGGGGCACAAAGGCAACCCCCCTCCCCAGGGCACCTCTGCCTTGCTGGGGTGAGGGGCATCTGCGTGGCGGTGCTGGTGTTCTTTTGGGTGCACTGACACTGCAGAAGAGCTTGGTGGGGCTGGCGGAGGTGCTCCTGTTAGCAGCGGTGGGGTCACAGCGGGACAGGGTCACACACGCCCTGCGGCGCTGCACCTCCATCGCACGTGTGGCTGCTCAGCACCGGGGTGCCCGCCACACGGGCTGGTGAACGGTGTGGCTGTGACACCCACCGGGCCAGTCTCTGCTTGAGGATGAGGAGGGATGGAGGCTCGGTGTCGGTGCAATGGCAGGTGGCTGCACGCTCCCAGTGACGGATGCAAGGAGGAGGCAGTCAATGGAGCTGGTGGAGCGTGTTACTGTGATTATCTGATCTCCTCTTTGTCGGTGCAACGCTCTCCCCGGGTCGGGTCGCTTTTCGGGGCTGCCCTGGGGACACGCTGGTGTGACTCAGCCGCACACCCACACTCCCACCCCACCTCACTGCTGCGGGAGGTTCAAAGGCTGGGTGTAAACTGTTCTGAAGCAAAACACTTGGCTGTGATCTTCTTTTCTGTGCTTGGGATTATGATGTTCGGTCTAATTCTGCACTGTCAGATAAAGGCCGGCTCCTGCCCAGGCGTGCAGGCGGAGCCCGAAAGAGTCAGCAGGATGCTGAGTGAGCGTAACGCTCCCAGGTACCCTGTCCCTCTGCGGGGTTAGATCCAACTCGTGAAACTAGAGTGGCTGAACTAGGGCACAGTGATGCGCTATAACTAGGCTGCACGGTGGATGTATCCGTAGGCATGTGTGTATATACACACATGTACACACACGGTACAAACCCTGATGTGTTGGCTCAACGCGGGAGCTGCGGGACCGTTCATCACGAAGGGGCATCAGAGCCCCTTCCTGCAATGTGACTTGCAGCTCTCGCACGGGCACTTTTTGTCCATTCATCATCTCCCCAGGGGCAAAAGTGTGTGCACTGGAGTGTCTTGTTTTGGTAGAGGTTAGTTTTTTTTAAAAAAACATGTTTCAAATATGCTGGTTGCTATGTGTGTCTGTCGGAGAAAGCCAGGTCAGGGATGCATGCCGAGCAGTTGAAGCAGAAGTGGTGGGTTTTGCAGCGAGTCTCAGTTTCTGGTTTGCTCTAGGTTTGGCCTCCCCCAAGTTGTTTCCCACGCAGATGAGCTCTGTTTTCAGTGCAAGGAGTTCTGTTCCAGAGAAAAAAAATTGTCAAACCCAGTGGCCTGGGTAGTCTTTGAGTTTTCTTCCTAGGAGGCCTCTGTCAATAAGGGCCACAACTGGGTTAATCTCATAGCTGTATGCAATGGCAGTGTGGGAAGCAGAGCTGTGGAGAGGACAGGACTGACGGAGGTATGTGGAGATGCAGGACCATGCTCTCCGAAGCTCTAAAGCTTGTGTGCACACCTGTATCACGGTGCTGTACAGCAAAGGAGATGTGGCAAAGTCTTGGTAACTGCAACGATGTCAGGGTCTGAACCAAGGGGGAGAATGCCCGAACCTGGGGCCAACAGGAGAAGCTGCCGAAGGGCGATGCTCCTTGAAAACAAGTTTCAGCAAAGACCCTAGAGCAGCCCAGTGCCCTGAATTGAGTGGGACCTTCAGTCCTTGGGAATGCCCTGATGCTCAGAACTGAAAATACTTTCCTCTGTCTTGCTGGAGGTCAGTTCACCCGTTCTTCATCCCCAGCTCATGCAAACAGAGAGGCGTTTGGGTGGCAGCAGTGCGATCCCATGGACCAGCTGCCTGTCTCTGCATTTTGTGCATGACCTGACTCCCTCCAATAAGCTCCTCCAGCGCTGTGTGTAGCCATGGAAGGGATGAGGCAAGGACCTGGCTGACCAGCGAGGTGTCTGGCCATGGAGGCTGTGTTCCCACAGCTGCGTACTCAGGTGTCTGATAAATGACATTTCATAAAACAACATGTAAAGATAATGACAACCTGTTAAACCCCTGGGACTCAGGTTTTCAAGGTAGAATAGCTCAGGAGAGCTCCTTTGGTCTACCCAAAGAACAAAAAATATAGGGTCCTGAGGGGATTCCCATACAGGCTCCTTGTCCAGAAGGTGTCTGCACTAAAAACACTCCTTGTAGACTCATTCCAGGCTGGGGCTAATGCCCCCTTTTGATTCCTTAGTCTGAATCCTTCTGCCCTGACTTAGCAACTTGGCCATTAAGGGTGAGCTAGTTATTGCAGGCTGCCTTTTAGTCGACAGGAGGAACAGGGCAATTCATCCCAATCTGAGATAAACCACAATGATTACTCTGGAGGGATTCTTATTTCTCTTGACTTTAAAGGGAGCTTTCAAGTCTAGGTTGAAATTAAGCATCTAACTTTTAAAGCTCATGACATGAATCTCGCCCTGAAGGTAAACACCATTTAGGTGCTTATCCAGCGTGCTGTTCACTGTAAAATCCTGGCAGAAAAATGGCCATTAGAGAATCAGGCATTGCATTCATTTCAGTAGGGGAAATTCTGGAGATGGTAAGCTGCTAGCAAGGCTACAAAGTTTGTTTCTCGTTGAAGCATTCAGGGTCTCATTGGTTGTGTCTTATTTGACCAAGCACGACCAGAGAGTGCTTGGCACCCATGCTGTCCTTGACGGAGGAGCATCCTCAGACCAGGCTGTCCATGTATCCCATCTGCACCTGAGAGTCAGCCCTGGCGACGTGTCCGGGAAAACCCCACACCTTGGACGTCAGTTACAGCTGATGTCATGCATGGTCAGATTTTCAAAGGTATTTATTTGCCTAAAGTTTCAAAAGGCCATTAATTGTATAAGATTTGGAGGAATTTGCAGAAGTACCTCATCTGTCTGATTTTGGAGCCTAACTTACCTCGGGACATTGTAATCTTGCGTAGGAACCCACTTACAGCTTTAGCTTTGGGAATTTTCTGCTGAACATCAAGTCATTGTCCTAGTAAAAGCGTTAGAATTTGTTTTAACAGTAGAGGGTCTTCTGTGGTCTGAATTACAGCAAATTTACTTACAGTTTTCGTTATTGGAAAGTTCAGAAGAAGGAATTATCCCACCAGGGAGTGCTGTTTAATTTCCGAGGAACCATTTTCTTGTCCTGATATAAATTTGATTGTAATGACAGGTAATTGTGGCAATAGTATAACAAAGATAAATCATTGTGGAAATAGCAGTATTTTCAGTGCAACTTTGTGAAAATCCTTCAGAATGTAAACTAAATTAAACCAGAAAACCAGCTAATATGGATTTAGTTTTTTATGCCATGTTTGGTTCACTTTTTACTCAATAGAGACTAAGATAAAAGAGGAGTGGCGCTGATTCCGGATTGGGGCAGATCTCGGTATTTGGCCTCATCCTTCTGTTTCATTAAGGTCATTATAAACCACTTTGAGATTGTATAGAGATCTTAGAATGTCAGAAACTGCCTCTTTCTATGTACAGCAGATCCAGAACTGGGCGAGAAAGGGTTGATGAGGGTTGGGTGCATTGAGACTTCACAAATGTGACCCTTGCCTGTGGCCTGTTCTCTACAAAATTGGTAGTACTGTCATGTTAGGTCCAAAAAACCAGATATTTTTTGAATCTAGAGCCCTTGGAGCCCTGGTTTTCATCCTCCTTTTCCTCTAGAAGGGACCAGGTTCTTTCCATTTCATTTGGGCCACAGATATCAGCACATTTTATTTAGGCCGAGTGAATACTTCACCTATCCCCTTCTTTTACCCAGGGCTTTGCAGCATCGTTTCCACAAACTGATCCCCTTGCTATGCTCTGAGAACATTGCTATCGTCTTTATTTAAATTTCACACTGGTCTAAATGTCGAAGGCTAAGTTCTGGCATGCAGAATCGGACGGATATTCACATTTTTAAATTAGCAGACAGTGGAAATGAATGAATAGCTCTTCCTTAGGGAAATGTTCTGGATCTGCTCAGTACAACAGGCCCAAAAACTGGGCTGCTGCTGGTAATAACACAACCTTAGCTGGGGCCTCTGCAGCACACGAAGGCTGGAGGTTGCATCAGCAGCTCAGCGGTGTTTACCAGGGCAGGAGGAATAAGCTCAGCATCTAATTCCCCCGGGAGCGCAGCGCGCTGATGTTTGCAGTCAGTGCAAATCTTGTCTCCGAAGGAAAAAATGCCAAAAGCCGAACCTCTCTCCGACTCTCACCCCTTCATTTCTCTTTTGCAGTGGGCTATTCCCATTTTCCAGGTCGGAAAATACAGCATTTACAGAGTGTGTTGAACAGCATGGCTCCAACCCCCCTTCTCGGACCCGCTCCTGCGCTGGTGTGGGCACAGGCACACACGTACCAAACACAGCACTCCGATGACTACTTGAGTAGGGATTTTTTTTTTTTTTTCCCCGCTCTGCTTAACGTGGCTTTTTCAGTGGCAGCTCACCAAGCTGGAAAAGCAGATCAGCAAAAGGGGGACACATGAGTTGTACCGACTTTGTCAGCCCGTGCAGGTAGTTGGCCAGGTCCCTTCTGCGAACGTTGTGTTCCGCTGTGTTAATGTCATTGTTCTTGTGTCACGGCTCTTGGTAGGATGCTGTGCCTTAGGGACGCAGCCCCATCGCCTCACAAGTGTGTGTTGTCCTCTACTGTGCATCCTCCAGGGCAGCCCGGTAAAACGAGAAGGACAAGGTGGGACAGTGTAGATCACACAAGCGGGAAATCTCTATTAGAGATTTTTGGGGCTCTGGATTAGAAAGCAAAACTCGGAAAACATGAATTTTTGGAGAGGGGATGGGATATCCAAGGCTTGAGAAGTTGTCAGGGAATTATCTGATGAACCCGTTTGATGGGATTAAATAAAAAGTGAAAAATAAATGCTTTTCTCTATGTTTCTTTGTCACTATTGCTAAAATATTGAAGTTTAAACAAGGAGGATTTTAATGGAGGGTTGTCTCACAGGGTGTATTGTATTCACTGGAGTTTGCTCTCTCCTTGGCTAATTATATATATTTATCCATCTTATTGAAAGCTTCTCCAGGGCAAAGAGATGCTGGTTTATTTCTTTATTTAATAAAGGAAACACATAGCGGAGAGAGATCTGTTAAATAACAAGGCAGTTCAGTCTCTGATACTCCGGCTTCTGGTAGGGGGCTGGAAGGGGATGTTGCAGAGGGGTTGGTAGGACAAGGAGCTCCCACCTCCACGTGGCATGGCTGCAGGCAGGAGGTGGGGAAACCTACAGCAGGAGAGCTTGTCAGCGGTTTGGGCTGAGACTATCTTGAGGATCTTGTGGGGATCCTCCATTTCCTTAGGATCCATTGAAGAGCCAAGCCCAGCCCCGTTCCCACTCACTGTCTGTGCTAGGTGATCACTCTGTAGCTGTTATGTCCCCTCTCCCTCATCCACCCAACTCCTCTTCATGTGTTCAGGTTTCATTAAACATCCCGGCTCCCCTTAAAACTGTGTAAGGTCTCGGCATCCGCAGCATCTTCGGGCAAAGCGCTCCACAGTGCAACTACCTGGTGCATGCAGAACCGGCTCCTGCTGCTGCTTCTGCACATGCCATCTGCAAGCTTCATTTGAAAACCCTTAGTAGAGGAAGAAACCATGAACAGTCCCTCTCCAGGCAAAGTCTCTACTTACTTGCAGGCTCTCCACCCTCCTCAGCTGGTGCCTGTCCAGGCTTTCAGGGGTTATCCCTGTACTTGAGTGATGTGGCTGTCCATACCCCACCAGGGACAGAAAGGTGGACTCATGGCTTGATGAGGAGATCCCATCACCCAGCAAACATTGGTCTGGAGAGCACAGAGCCGCCTTGTGTGCTGGGCCGTGTTCACTCAGATGGCACAAGGAGCTGAGGCACAGGATCTTCCGTACGTGAGCAGATGTGCCTCCGCGGAGCTGCGCTGGGGCTGTGGGAGGCTGTGCTCACAGCCCTGCCCTGGGGGACCTCAGGGCCTTCGGGGCACCCGAAGCACCCACAGATCTCACCCAGCAGCAGCCTCAGCTCCTTTCAGTTCCATAAAGGCATTTCAGACAATAATCCGCTGTACTAAATGTGCGGTCTTCTAATTAGTGCCTGTTTTAATCATGGAAAAGCTGTAACACTGGGAGAAAAATCCCACCCCTGTATAGCCAGGGACTGGCCTGGGCAGGAACGCATCTGTGTGACATGGTCACAGCAAAAGCGTCATTATGGCCTGCCAGGGAGCAGTGCTCATTTTCCTGCCAGCAAGGGTTGTTTCTCTGCTTGCAACCGTCAAACTCCTGAATCCCTGGAAATGGCACAAATACGGGGGGGTTATTTTCTTTCTTATCAATTTTGTTTTGGAGCTTGGTGAAAAATGTGACATCTTCATTTGAAGCTGCTGCTAGACAGCTATGTGCTGGCTCCTTTGACTTATTTATATCCTAATGGTGCTGCTTTATTTATTTCTTTTTTTGCTTAGCTACCCAGCCGAGCGCCGTATGTTTTCTTCTGCAGGAAGATGAGCTCTCAGGAGTATCTTCTGCTTTTTGGCTTTGCGCAGATTCTGTAGCTTTGGCTTGTCACTTACTGTCACTTACGCATTTGCTTTTTGAATCAAAGGGGATGTGGTCCTCATTCCTGGAGCATTTATTTGGGAATAACTGCCTTAGACCAGCTAACGGGTTGCATTCTCTTTGGATTCGCATTCTGGATTTGCAATGCCCACCTGTGATGTCACAGCTGGTGTTATGAGCTCACAGGGATGACATCATATGGGCTGATTACCACTGCAGCTCCAGCCTTGCACACCATCATCTATTCTCCCTCTCAGCTCTCTCTTTTTCGTCTCAGCCACCCTTAAGGAGTGCTTTGTCTTTAAGCATCACCTTCATCTCATGTGAGAAGCAGACAGGTGACGTGTTGCAAGGTGAGAAACCTGGATTTTAGTGGAAGACCATAAATGAAGTAAATAAAATTTTGGCAGTTGCTTCTGCGTAGAAGCTGACATAGACTCTCAGGTTACGGCACCCGGAGCTGGGCTTGTCTATCCAAATTTAGACAGCTTCAGCTGAGCTATTCTTCCAGATTCCCCGTATAGCTGATAGGCAGTGCTAGTGCACAATTCATCTCATCCTAAGGTGCCTGTCAGAAAATAGGTCAGATGGACTGTGCTTTAAAAGTGCTCATTTTCCTAAAGGCGGTTGTGCTGACGAGCACAGATGTAGATACTTCTGTGTGTCTGGAGTAGGGGGAGGCAGAATCCGCCCTTGGAAACCAGCAGCGTTGTCACGTGGAAAAGGATGCTGATATAATTCCCGCTGTTTCCCCAAGGAAGCATCAGTCTCCCACGCCCATACCCCCAGTCTTGTTGGGCTCGGTGCCAGTAACAAGCTTCATCCAGGGGCCAGTCCTCCCTGCGCTCTGGGTAAAGAGAATTGGCAACAGGACATCGTCAGCACACTGAGCTGATGGGGTGTAGTACCTGCCGTGCTGACCTGCGTCCCCGGCACTCTCTGAGTTTGGGGCCCGATGGTGAACTGCAGAGAAGCTGTTAATAGCAAATTCCTGCGAAGGCGAGTGGTGGGAGCAGCCTGGTCCCGGTGCCCGAGCGTCGAGCCTGAGCTCAGGCTATGGCTCCTGCTGCCCCTCTTGCCTCCTGGATGAGCAAACTATTTTTTCAATGCCTTTCAGAGGAATGTAATTAGGAGCTGAAAATATCACCTTGCGCCCTGCTCTCGCCCTGCCAACAAGCGGGCTTGTTGCACGGGCGGTGCTGGGGAACTCCCTGAAGAGAGAAGGGGTGGGGGAATCTCTCTTAGGGGCAATTTCAGCATTAAAACGCAGCCCTGCGTGGTCCCTTCCCAGCAGCTGGAGATGTAAGGTGAAAGGGCAGTGTGTGCGGTGCACTCTGCTTCAGGAATGTACTTATTTTTAATGATAATATTTAGAAATTAGACTGCCGTCTGATTAGGGCAGGACCTAGCCCTCTCTGTGCAGCACTTATCATACTGTGTGCCATAAGGGGTAACAAATAACACTGAGAGATGATGATAATACCGGAGACTGAGTGTAGGATATAAGAGGTACGCAGCATTTTCAACAGGAGTCCTTCCTGCCGGTGACCGTGTTGAGGTGGTGTTTGCATGTACTGGGCAGATGTCCAGAAGCTGCTGCATGATGTACCGGAGCCAAAGGTTGGTCATCGGCGGGTCCAGTAAGACCTGGTGCCAGCCACCATGTCCCTGAGCTACCGGTGCTCCGCAGGGGGAAGTTCACACACAGGAAACACGATAAAACTTACAGAAAATATTGTTCCACTATGCCGCCCAAAAAACTGGTGTCAAGCCGTCTGTGGTTTGTGGCTGTGGGGGCAAATGAGGCTGCTGCCCCAGCTCGGAAGCAGAAGCCCTCGCTCCTGGGCGCAGGAAAGCAGGAGAAGTTCTAACCCACCGGCTGAGCAGAGCCTGCAAACCGTCTGCGGCTGTTTTCAAACTGCAGCCAAATTTTGGATGCACTCCCTTCCTTCTGCCGGGTGCGTGCCCCGAGACGGGCGCAAATAAGCTTGCAAATAAATACATACATCTAAACTGGTATGTGCACACAGCAACGCCCCGCTGCACCTGCGCTGCAGCCTGTGCATGCACTCACCCCCGCAACACACGCCACTCATAGCCAGAGTCTTTGGCTGCTGGAGATTTTTGCAGCCAAGCTGTAAAGAGCTAAAAAGACAGGAATTTGGGAAGACAGGGAAAAGAGGGAGAGCACTGCAGCCTGATGGAAACCCCGACAGCACCTTAACCCCGTCAGCACGGGCTGGCATCACCCTAATGATCCACTTCGTTGATGGGAAGTGGCAAGCAAAGGCGATGCTTTTAACAGCGCTGGATTATGGAAGGGGCAGGCAGCTGAAGGTGACGGGCTATTGTCTGAAAGATGAAATTTATTACAGGGCACCATACAAAGCCTAAATTAGGCTATCCAGGAAAAGAAAAAAAAAAAAAAACCCAACCCTTGGGGTGTGTTATATGTATGCAGAGCTTGTCATATCGAGTAATGTAGTGCAATAAGGCTGAACCAGGCGGTAATGGGCTGCGTGGCTGCTTTTTTGCTTCTCTCTCTGTGTTTTTTTGTTGTTGTTGTTGCAGTGGGACCTTAATGGGGTTCTTTAAACAGATGCTTGAGAAGTCACACTCCAGCGACCAGCGATTAAAAAAAAAAAAAAAGAGAAAAAAAAAAAAGAGAGAAAAAAATGTTAAAAGCACAAGATTGGCAGAAATCATTTTTCAAAAGAAAAGAGCTTGGGGGTGGGGACGAGCTGGGAGAAGACTGTCAGGCTGTGGAAAAGTTTAATAAATTCCATGTCACTCTAAAGACCGTCGTGTGCAGAGTTGCCCAAGGCCAATAAAACCCGATAAACCTCTGATGGGCTGGCTCCGCTGCACTGGCACACGTTATTGCTTTGATACCTTACACAAAAATAGGGTGCTTTTTTGTTGTTTTTGATATGGTAAGAGGCCTTGCAGTGTGCTGTTCTTTATAAGATATATATATATAAAATCCACGATAAAAACACCAAAGGATTTAAGTGTGTAGCTGTCATCAGTTACTATTTAACTGAGCGAAACATGTTAAAAGCAGCAACAATACAATATAGCAGTGAACGCATGAAAGCTCAGGCAATCTTCCTCCCACATTTGAGAGAAAGTGCTTTTTAAAACTGTAATCTTGGTAGGATTTGTGGGGAGGGGGAGAGGGGAAGATGGAGAAAGCAGGGAGAAACATCTTTTATTTTTGTTTAACTTCAGCGAGTCATTTGCCTGATGTGGCAAAGCTTGAAGTATTTGCTTAATTTTTCTCCCAGGAATGGCTCGGCTGAACTAACGTGTTAAGGGCTGTGACCTGCCTGGTTCTCACCGCAGGATGGGGGTCTCACGTGCTAACGGAGGGCGTAGCGCATACCAGCTTGGGGAGCAGCAGCGATCTCTTGTGCTCGTACCCTTGGGTGATTCAGCTGAGCTCTCCGAGCCTTTATTTCCCTCCGTGGTCCTTGTCATGGAAGCACGGGTATGGTTTTCAGGGCACGTTGCACAGTGTGCCCTTCCCAGTGCAAGCACGTGGTTAATGTATTTAAAAGGACCTTGGCTGTCGGCGTGATGGGAAACTTGGTGGTTTCTCCTTGTTAGGAATCATGCCGGTGTTTTCATCAGCTTTGGTGTGTTTTAGGTCCCTGCCCATGATCCCCGAGCACCAGCTTTGAAATGACCTGGGAATTGCCACTAAAAACGGGGTGAAGCTGCTGCTGCTCCTGGCAGGCGGTGCGGACACCCGGCTCCTGCCGAAGGCTGGAAATCGGTCCCAGGCTGGCTTGGAGCTGAGCCCGATCTGCCTCGGCATGCCTCTGAACTCTGGCAAAACTCAGGGGTACGGGGTGGGCAGGGAAATAACCCGGACGGGCAGCGTGGGGCCGTGGCGGTGGGGAAGACCTGGCCCCAGGGAGGGGCGTCTGTGCCAATTTTCCAAGACCTTTTTCTTGCCCTGGAGAAGAGGTGGACGACAGGAGCCGGGGAGCTGCCAGGTCCCCGCGGTCCCGCTGCGTGCTGCCGGGCAGCACAGGCAGCCCTGAGCTCTGCGGGGACTCCGTTCCTCTATTTATCACCCAGTTTCTCCTTTCTTTACTATTTGTTGTGCTGGTACCTACAGGTCACAATTCAGGCGTGCTCAGTGCTGACCAGATTTATAGCCTTTTTTTTATAGTTGTCTCTCTAAAGAGCTGAAAGTCGAAATCATCAGCTGGAAAAAGTCCACAAGGCTGCAGAGAGCTGGGACTGGCCAGATGGGGGACGGGGCTCCCCTCTAGCCCCGTGTTTGAATTTCCACATAACTTTTCCACACCTTCATGTCTTGGGCAAGCTGAAGTTTTCCGGGTTTGGGTGTCTGTACAAAGCTGAATATCTGCAATATTTGAGCAAGATCAGTTTGGCCAGCTGCAACAGCCTGGCCTTAACGAAGGCAGTATAAGAAACCCTTTTTTATCGTTATCGGAGAAGTACTTGCAGGGTGTTATTTCCAAAAGATGAAGTTTGGCCTGGGAAGAGCCGTCGTTGAGAAGTGCTGCTTCTTGTTCCGAAAGAAACTGGGTTTGAATCGGCCGAGGTAGGAAACTTTGATAATCATATGCTCAGCGTAGTCAATACATTTTTCTTCTAAACTGCCAGCTGTTTTCTACAGTTTTCTCCCTCGTCCAGCCACACATTTCATAGGGAAAAACACAACTCCAGAAAAATGCTCCTCTTCCCTCAGTGCCGGTTGTAGTTGGCAGGAAGACGCTTACTTCCAGGGTTTGCAAAATGCACGAAAATACGGGCTCACTAAATGAGGGGGGGTTTTGCCTATTTTCCCTCCCTGAAAAGTATCAATTTTCTTTCTGAAGTGTCTTTGCAGCAGAAGTTGCACAGCTTGAAATTTAATTCCAACAACTTGGAAGATTCAGGTTGAATCCCCCTTTCTGCTGGGTAACTTTGGGGAAGTCACCCAACCTCTTGGTTTCTCCCTGGCCACGTAGAGCCAGGATTTTTTCTTTTTCTTCCACCACTCCCTGCTTTTGCTTATTAAAATACAAAACCCTGTGGGTCTGGAAGATGCAGTCCGGGACGGTTCCTCTCTCTCATGTGCCTTTGCAGTGTCTGTCTGTGGAAGGACAAGCCATGAGCATCCTGGCAGCATATTTCAGAGGGGAAAAAAACCCGTGGCTTTATCCAACATGTTGCTTCTGGTCAGATAAACAGTGATTTCCTGGCAAAATTCCTGCTTGCGTAAAGCTTTGCCTCATCTCTCCTCTGGCTTTGCTTTGGGAGGCCACAGCTCAGCTCAATGCAAGGAGGCTGCACTTATACAGATACCTGCAGAAAGGAAAGGTAAAGAAAAGAAGCTGCAAATGTTTAACCTTGTCCACATATCAGCAGTGTTCACTCTGTTCATCGTAATCCCATTTTCTGCCTCAGACGTGTCATTACTGCCCACCGGATTTGGGGAGATAACAGCAGAAAATGAGCTGGAAAAACATCAGACAGTTTGGGTCTTTTTTTAAAAGTCATTAACACCTTTAAGATATTTAATGAACTGCAGGCAGCTCTCAGAGTGGAGAAGGATAAATTTGCTGCGGGTACGACAGTGAAGCGAGGCTCCGCAGAAAGGCAAGAGGAAAGCGTTGGGTTTCATTGGAGCTGGGCTGGAGGGCAAGGAGGGCCGAGGGCAAGCCCTGTCCAGATGCCAAAGAGAAGAAGGGAAATAAAAAAGGCAGAAGCGTGGGGTTCCCTCTCCCCAGGGCCCTCCGTGGGCAAACAGAGTTGCGCAGGGCCGCTCCCACGTCTGCTCCCCTACCCCAGCAACACTGCTGCGCTTGAAAAGGTGTTGTCTCGATGGAGGCACACCGTCACCTGCCCGTCGTGCGCACTCGATGGAGGCACACCGTCACCCGCCCGTCGTGCACACTCGATGGAGGCACACCGTCACCCGCCCGTCGTGCACACTCGATGGAGGCACACCGTCACCCGCCCGTCGTGCAGGCTCCGCTGAGCCCATCCGCATTTACTATTTGCAGTCTTCTGAAGCAGACTGGAAAAGGGAGGTGAAGCCAAGGTGCTACCCCAAGTTGAGCCAAATTCCTAACTGCCCACACTGCTCCAAAGTGGCAACTATAAAACTCAACACATCTTAGCCATCGTTAGCTTGGGGCAACGCATCCCAGAATAGCCCCTGCTGCAGGTTCATGCCAGCCAAAGCTCAGGCACTTTGGTTTGCACATGCACAGCAGCCACCAGCTACAGCCTGCGCACCAGCCCATACCCCTGGGAGCTGCACACAGGCTTCTGCCATTGCCCTCTCCTGTGCTGGCTGCAATGTTACCTGATTTTGATAAAGCATGTGAGGTATTGGTTTTTTTATGTACTTGCTGTACCGCCTGCACACCTATGAGCTTATCTAATTTGCAGCACATCTCTCAGGTGGAAAGAGGTATTTATCCTTCTGACAGGCACAGAGGGGGCAAGCAACTTGTCCAAAGCATGGAACAAGTCTGCAAATTAACAAGGACTCGAACCCAGACTTGAACTGACGCCCCAACTCCTGGCACACACATCCTGCCTGCTGGCAGCTGCTGGAAACACGAGGCGGAAAGGAGAGCGATTTGTTTTGCAGGTTGCTTATTTGTAAGGACAGGCTCTTTTTTTTTTGGTGGTGCTTGATAATTTAAAATTGTCTGGGCTATCATGTCTCACATTCTCAGGGTTCCCATGGGTGGTGGTGGTGAGAAACTAGGGTGAAGAAGCAGCAGCCGGGGCAGCACAGGCTCGCGAGGAGCGGCACTGGGGGGCTGTCTGGGGGCTTTGCTGCACAGCTTTGCTGGCAGCTGAGTGCTGGCTCCCGTCGGAAACGCTGGGCTCCCTTCCAGGCTGAGGAGGGCTTATAGGCTTTAGTAGGCATAAGCTATGGTGCCACTTCCCTGCTCTCTTGACCCTTTCCATCTCGACCCCATCAGCCTGGTACAAACTTGTCACCTCCCCAAGCTTGTCCCATTTGCTGCATCTCCTGTCCCATCCCATTCCCTGCCCCTTGGGCATCCCAGCCGGGTTCCTCCCTTCCCTGACCTACCCCCCCTTTCCCCCCCTCCACCCTGCCAGTCTCAGTCCTCCCCTCCCTGGCTTTTTCCCCTAACCCCAACTCTGCATCAAGGCAGTTGCTAAGGACCCAGGGCGAA
>NW_008824010.1:2366072-2366612 GCF_000699105.1 Pygoscelis adeliae
GAAAAGCACGTGTCTGATGTAAGGCCTTGGCCACCACCCTCTGAATTTCAAGATCCTCCTCCAAAGCATGAAAAATTGTCCAAAAATTTCCTACAAACATATTTCTCCCCATCCTCCCCCCAGAAATGGCTGGACTGCAGAGGCTGAAGATGGTGGTGAGGCAGTTTGGAGAGGCACACACTTGCTGCAGAAAGTTTCAACCCAAACAATTAAATCCCTGAAGGAATTTCCGAAAGCGCCTAAGCAGGTTACATGCCTAATTCTCAGAGCCCAGTGGGACTTGGACAACTAATCTTCTTAGCTGCTTTTAAAAATCTTTGCCAGGTGCCTGTTTGCCTGTTTAGGTGCTCTAAAACCTTTGCAAGTCTGAGCTGTAGAGTGTGGTCAGTTTGGGTCAAAGCAGAATTGCAGCAAATCCCATCTGGAGACAGTTATTTGGGCTTAAATCTGAGCTGGGCAACCAGCGCGGTCCCCAGCCCTGCTAAAGGACACCATATGTCATTCGTCATTAGACCATTTTGCTTTATTCTGCTTTTTGCA
>NW_008824010.1:2366652-2370227 GCF_000699105.1 Pygoscelis adeliae
ATTCCTGTATCTCGCCCTGCCCAGAAGAGCATCAGCTCTGTTAGGTACCACAAGAAGTGACTCGAGTGTCAAAAGCATTCGCTGTGCTCTGCTTATTTGGCAGATCTGGCCTGTAATGACCACTGCTTTATGGGACCAGAGCTCCAAGTCAGGAAATTTCTTTACTGAAAGAGTGGTTAAACATTGGGACACGCTGCCCAGGGAAGTGGTTGAGTCACCATCCCTGGAGGTATTTAAAAGACGTGTAGATGAGGCGCTTAGGGACATGGTTTGGTGGGCATGGTGGTGTTGGGTCGATGGTCGGACTCGATGATCTTGGAGGTCTTTTCCAACCTTAGTGATTCTATGATTCTAGAGCAAAGGCAAAGCCTCCAAGCAAGAGCGTTGTGTTGTTGAAAGAGGAACAGAGCAGCTCTCTGTGTAATCGCAATGCTTCCGTCCTCTCAGTGCCGTTGAAAATCAGAAACTGCCCATGTAGTCGCTGTGTAAAGCGCTGAGCTCCTGGCCAACGCCACTGATGGAAGGAGAAACATGGACTTTTTGGTGCTTTGGAAAATCGGGCCACAGGTTTTGAGATTGAAATACAGACCTATGTGAAAGTTTGGGCTGTAGGGACACCAAGGACAATCCCAAATAGTCATTGCCACTGAGCAGAGGCAGATGCTCCAGGCGAGAGCGTGAAGAGCCAGCACGCTCAGCAGCGCTGTGTCCCAGCTCCGAAGTCACTTGAAACCTGTCCTTCTTCACCAGAGCAGCGGCAGCACTTTGCAGCCCCGTGGATGCCCATGCAGCCACATCTACCCACCCCCAAGCCCCGAGGACCTCCCTCCACTGGGACTCTGACCCCCCCTTATCTAACCCTACCCCACCCCCAGAAAGTGACCCCATTTTCTGAGAAATTATTTCCAGCGCAATAATTGCAGGCTGGAAATTAGACCCCAGCCTTCAAAGAGCGGGCTCTGAAGTGCACATTAGCTATCTGCCGGGATGAGCCATCTTACCAGTCCCTGCTCGTCTCCTGCCTGAAATTACGTTTGACTACAGGGCATGAAATGTTATTCATCCTTCCCCATCTCCCTCCCATCCATTTCTATTCAGATTCAGCACCGAGTGGTAGCAGCAGCAGGTATATGAAAAAGATTTTCAGGTGTTCATGTGTCTTTTCTTTCTTTTTTTCCCCCCGGTTTCCCTTTTATCCATGAGAAAGCAGCATGAAAGGCAAAGCAAATGAGAATGGGAAAGAAAGTGTTGGATTTAAAGCAATGTGTTAACACGGGGCCACGCTGTGTCAGACAGCGCGGGGGTGAATGGCGGCGCGGCCCCGAAAGCCACCTCTCCCGATGGCGATGGTCAAGGCTGGCGTGGAAAGGGTGGTGCCGAGGCAGCTGATGGGCACGAGGTTAATTCTCATTTCACTCCCTGGCAGTAGCAATTTCACGGATCTCGTCATCTGTGGTCAGCTGCAGAAAGGGGAGATCAGAAATGACAAATATCTACATTACCTTCAGAGATTAAAATGCCACCAAATGTTCTTTTAATATGAAACTGCCAGTGGTTCTGGGATTTGGTTTGTATAAGAGACTGTTTTCAGTTTGGGGTTTTGTTTGTTTTTTTTTTTTTTTAAGAACAAAACACACAGAGAAAACCATAGAAAAATGCAGAGGTAGCTGGAATTTGGAGGCTACCATGAAAAGCAGACCAGATATCTAGGCTGGACATCTCCCTTTTGCATGGATAATTGATAATCAGGTATTTTTCCCACCAGTCAAAAATAGAGTAAGCTTTAAATAGACAGGACCGGCTCTTGCCATCTTCTTGACAGCGTTATCTCATTAGGATCAATACTTTTCTTTGCTTTTCTATAAGCCTGGGACAATCGGGGGGATGGATTTCCTCTAACAGGATAAAACCCTTGCAAAGGACTTCGGAGAGGTGAGATATGAAATTAACATTAAGAACCGCGATCGCTGTCGTACGCAGAGGTTTTGCTTCTGAAACCCATCTGAAACTTGTTTTCTAGCACGTTTACATTTTGAACAAGCTACAGCTCTTGTTGCTTTGAAGCTGCAGGGTGTCAAAACACGCGGGGTTTTGCTTTGCTGAGAATTGCCCATCCCCGCACGTGGGAAATTCGGCGCGACGCAGACCTTGCAGCTCGAAGGGGACCAGCTGGATCCGCGGGAAGAGGGGCAGGAGGGCGCGGAGGACATGCTTGTGCTCCTGCTCAGGTCAAATTAAAACCAAGCCGTACGAAGCTTTTATTTCATTTTCCCTTCTGGGGAGCACAGCAGCATCTGTGCGCGTCGGTGGAGTTGCACCGGTGGAAGAGCTGTCCCCTCTCCCGTGTGACCTGAGGGCAGTTTGGGTTATTTTTGCTTGTGTCATTTCTTTGCTCCCCACACCCTTGCTCCTCCGGAGCTGCCACCCAGGTCTGTTCTTGTGCCGTGGGAGAAGAGGAAAGGGGAGCGAGGGAAGCGGCGTGGGGTCCGGACCAGGCCCCGGGGCGCAGAGCATCAGCAGAGGAGGAAGGTGAGGAAGAGGTGCCTGGCGTGGCAAGCATCCTCTCGCTGCCCTCCCCGGTGCTGGCTGTCCGGGCTCTCTTGTAGCTCCCCGGCGTGCGCTGGTGTTCGCTGCTGGAGGCTGGGGCACACCATAAATCAAAAGCTTCGCGTGCCCTTTGATTAATGCCGGGGGAGGCGTAAGGTGGCAGCGCCGGTGTCCTCAGCCTGGGAGGGGGTGGCAGAGGCGAATCCAGAGCGGCTGGCGCAATTAGCATTTGTGGAGCAGCGCAGGTATGGACCAGGGCAGCATTTAGCCAGATGCGGGAGAAACAGGGGGGGTCGTCCCTTCCCCGCCCCGGGGGCGGCACAGCGGCTCCCTGGCTCTGCGGGAGCAGCGTCGCGCGGCTTGGGAGGGTGCGGGAAGCAACTGGGACCGCGTCGACACATCTTTGGAGGTGTCCTGACCAAGGAAAATTTAAGGCATTTCAAGAGGAGAGATGGGGTAACTCTCCAGGTGTTGAAGGGAGATCCTTCTCGTTTGGCTGGAGAGAAACCAGGAGATTGGAAATTGAATGGGAGGGTGATGGAAGCTGGCTGATGAGGGGTGGGAGCTGACAGCTCAGTAGCAAATGAGACATGACAGAAAGGGGAGAGATAATTTAACAGGCTTGGCCTCATATTGTCCTTCATAGTCATGTCTTGATTTTCTCTTGCTTTAGATTTGTCAGATCTGATTTTACACAGAAGGGGGGGGGAATAGTCTGTGCACGTACTGCGCGGAGATGCCCGTGCAGGCTCCTGTTGCTCTTCCAAGCCACAAACGTGAAAGAAGTATTTTGTTTTAAATGGCTGGAAGTATCTTAGTGTTGTTAAAATGACCTCTCCTCCATCAGTTGCCTTCTTGAGAAGCTGCTGCGCTATTTTTGCTCAGGATTTCAAAACAAATCCGCCCCCCCCCAAGGTAGAAACCAAGAGCGGGAACCGTGGGGAACTGTCAGCTTCACTGAAGTAACCAAAACCTGAGATTTGTAACAAAAGCCTTTGACTTCTGGTGTTCGCCTCTAAGCAACAGGC
>NW_008824010.1:2370286-2386055 GCF_000699105.1 Pygoscelis adeliae
GGTTTTTACATTTTGCTCGAGTCTCACCGCAGGCTCGTGGGCACCCGCATCTCGGTGGCTTGGTCCTGCACCCCAGCGCAGCCAGGCTCGTGCATCGGGTGTCAGGGGGGTCCCGAGGTCAAGGTATAAAACCGTGCCCTGAAAACTGCTGGGTACCAACTTTTCCAGTGGGAGGGGATGTCAGCGCTCCCCTCTGTGACAGCAAAGCTCCCGTCGTCCCTCGTGCCTCCTGGGCTCACCCTTGCTGTATTTTCCCCTCCGTGAAAGGCTGGGGGGGACACGGGACACCACAGATGTCTTTGGTGACAGGCCTTGTGCCCCGACGTGACGACAGCAGCCCGCCTTCCCCCCGGGTGAGCCGCAGCCCCCACGGCAGCCCAGCGCTGCGGTCGGGCCCCCGAGGGCTGTGAGCACCGGCTCAGCTCCAGGCGCCCGCACGGATCCTGCACTCAGCCCCGGCCCGTTGCAGGTGGGTCCTGAGCCACAGCTGTGCTCGTCCACGAGGACCTTCCGGACCTTGCTGGGTGAAGGATGGTTCCTAAAGTCAGGTGCAGCCCTGCAGCCCCCAGGGCTACCACAGGTTGGGTGCCCCTCTTCCAGCTCCGTATAAAAATAATAAAAAAAGAAAAAATAAAATAAAAGCTGAGCTGCTTTTATTTTTTAACCAAGTGGCTGCATAAAATAATTTCTTAAGCCCTTTGCCTATGGCAAATGGCTTAGAAGGACATAAAAGACAAGCTCTGATTTTCCCTTTCTAACTACCCCAGCCTTTTTTATGGCTATTGCCTGGCACAGCTCCTAAGCCACAGGTTCTTGCAGCTTTTGAGGCTGAAATTTCCCCAGAGGGCGGGCAGAGGATGCGTACAGCCTCCGTAAAGCCAAAAGGCAGGGCGCTGCAGGCAGCCAGGGCCTCTCAGGAAAGGGCTGCCACTGCTGGGAGAGGTTATAATCACAATTTCCCTGCAGATATTTGCTTTAGTCTCTTCAGCCTGGGCTCTCCTGAGCCCCAGCTGAGAAATGAAGCTGCTGCCCAGGGCACGGCATGGGAAGGGCCAGTGCTGCAGGCTGGGCACAGACCTGCAGGAGCTCTGATGTGGTACATGCAACTCTGCAGCAATTTAAAAATCATTCCTCAAATCCCAACCTCCTGGACCGAGCCAGATGGAGATTAGAAGGGGTTTGTCACAAAAAAAACCAAAAACCAAACCCAAAGCACGTTCTGGTGGTGAATTTAGCGATCGCAGAAGTTGCTAATTGCAGGGAGGTGGTGGAGCCCAGTGCCTGGTTCACGGGGACACCTCGCAGTGCTGGGGCGGGTGGGCAGGAGAGCCCCGTTTTGCAGGGGGCTGCTTCCCGGGCAGTTTGGGAAACGCTGCTGGTTTGCTCAGCGGCAAGCGGTCGCGGTTGCAACCCTCCACGCCGGGCGGCATCCCGCTGCCCCGCCGGGCTGTGCCGGAGCCACGCCGGGCGGCATGCCGCTGCCCCGCCGGGCTGTGCCGGAGCCTGGCTCGCACCGCAGCGCTGGGTCCCAGCCACCGATATACCAATGCGGTCCTAAGCTGGGAAAGCCCCAGCCTTTCTTCCTCACTCCTCTTCACCTATTTTTGCAACCCTCCTAAGAGCTGAACTACCCTCGAGGTGTCCCAGTCCGCCCCCGTTCCCCTGCAGTTTCAAAGCCACCGGGAGCAGGCAGAGACGGGCAGCTGGTCGGTGCTGGTGGGCAGCGGGGAGCAGGCTGAGCTGCCCGAGCCAAGCCGAGAGCTGCCAGCTTCCCCACAGACCCCAGCCCTGCCTGCCGCAGCGCACGTCGTGGAAAGCTGCTCGTTTGCTTTTCTGCATTTGCTGTTTATAACCAGCGATAACGTGAAGGCTGTGCTGCGGCTGCACCAGCTCGCCGGCTCAGCCCCTCGTCCAAAAGCCACCAGGGCCACAGTCTGAGCAAAGCATCAGCTGGTAAAAGCAGAGTTGGGAGAAATGTGAGCTGATGGGTGCCGGCTGCGAGCTGCATCCTTGGCTAATGCCATGTGATGAGGTTCTTCATGTAAAGCTTCAAGCAAACACGGTGCTCGAACACGTGGGGACAGGGTTAACTAGACCCAAAGCACCCACAAATTTTTAACCCCAGGGAGCGATGAACAAACTTTCCAGAGGAAGGAGGAGCAGTACTGGGTTCACTTAATGATAAGGAAATGTCAGTGAGATACTGGGGATGGCGATTTGCTGATTTGGTGGAGATTTAGTGGAAGGTCAGAGGATAGGATGGGCGCCAGCCCCTCCTTATCCTAAAATCTCTGGGGCTTTGTGCTGGGGTCCCTGGCATGCAATGTCCCCTCCACCCTCCCCTGCTGTGTGTGGCATCCCACTCTCCAAGTGCAGGGGGATACCGGGTGTGACACCACACCACCGATGAGCCGCCCTGGAGCTGGTGCTGGGCGGACAAACTCGGTGGCTGTGTCCGCGTCTGTCTCTGCTGAGGTTTGGGTACATTATGGGTCCATGGGGGAGGTTGGCTTTCCGGCCCTCCCTGGCAGCTCCTGCAGAAGGTATGGAAAACCGTCTGTCCTTCCTGGTGTAAATCCCACCCTGTCTTTCCCAAGCTATGGATGGGGCTGACCCTCCACCCCCAGCTTTGAGACACCCCCAGTCTCTACAGCAGTGCCCTGCTGGGGGGGAGCACAGCGCGTTCCGGGCAGGGTCACAGAAGAGCCTCTTCCCAAATGCAGGATGTCGATGCTACGCATAAAATGTTGTATCAGGCAAAACTTCTGCACCACTTTAACTTGGTCTTGAGTACACCTCCGTGACGGATGCTCTGTGTATGTTTAATGCTGCGGAGGTGTAACCGCTATAGGTTTGGTGAAAGCACATGCACTGATTAACATTTCTGCTCCCATAGAGCCGGCAGAGCTGGAGGGAGGGCAGGCAGGACGGCCCAAGCCATACCCAGCCAGAGACAAACCCCCCGATTGCCGTCTCTCTCTTTGCATTAAGCCTCGCTCACCTAATGCAGGGAGGAGGTGCTGAGGCTCAGACTTTTTTCCCCAGGCACTGCTTGCTGGGGCGATCCCCCGGGAGAGAGGAGCTCTGCGGGAGCAGCACAGCAGGGATGGACATCACCGGCCATCCCTGGCGACGCTGCCCCCCCCAGCTGTGGCAGCCGAGCGGTTTATTAACAGTCTGGTCCAAGTTAAATTTTAATTGTCCATTTCTCTCTGATGCCCACTTAAATAGCTGGGTAGGCTGCCCAAGGATCTAGCACACAAGAAAGGTGAGATATTTGCTTAAAAGGACGTTGCTCAGTGATTTTTCACAACCCTTTGAACAGTTTTGCTGATTCTTTTATTTTTAATTGGTTCCCCTTGGAAAACTCGTGCTGAAATCTGTGTCCTTTCATCATTTTGTGCCGCCGTTGATGCCAGCAGTGTGCTCGGCACTGTACAGGGCATGTGAGGAGCTGGGGTCGCCTCAGATATCCTGCCCATAAACTAGGTCAGCATTTGACAAAGAGATTTTAGCCGGTGGTGGGTCTGGTGCCGACATCTTATTGCGATGCTAGTAGGGGTGGTCATAGGGAGGTTTGATTTGTCCCCTTGAAGAGCACCATGGAAAGGTTTTCCTTAGCCTGAGCAGCATCCCTCGCCTCCAGGGAGGTGGTGCGGGGTCATGGGGGGTCTGGAGCCATTTCCTTGGACCAAAGCCTGACTCGAAATGTCCATGCAGGTCTGCTGCATGGTGGGGAAGAGTAAAGCAAAAAACTGCCAGCCTTTGGGCGCTGGGGTTACATGAGGATGGAGCTGCCCTGACGTGGGTGCTGGGGGCTGGGATGGCAGGGCTGGGTGTGGGACCTGCAGCACCTTCCTCCTGCCACCCCCAGGCAGGGACCCTCCAGCCCAGGGAAAGCCCGCGAGCAGCAGCATTTTGGGGGTTGCGTCGTTGGGTCTCTTGTTATACAGCCAAATCCCTGCGGGGGGTGAGTCTGGGCTCCGTGCTGGATCCGGCCCTTGTTCCAGCAGGGCTGGAAAGTCTCCTGCATGCACCATCCTCACAGAGGTGGGGTGAGACCTGACCACTGCCATTGGGCTGCCTGCCACCCTGCTCCTGGCTCCCATCGCGACGCCCCTGGTCTGGGACCTGCCACCATCCCCACCAACCTTATTTGTGACCGCAGGGCCACAGTTTACAGCCAGAGAAGGGCTTATTTTGGCAATAGCCCTCTCAAAGGCAAATGACTGCCATCCTGGTGCCCTCCGCACATATGCTTCTCTGCCGTGCTCTGTACTTCACAGCCCGTATATTACGCTGGGTTTGATTACTTTTCAAGCCATAGACCCTTGGCAAGGAAAAACATTCTCCTAAAAGACTAAATTATGCACTCCTTCCCACCATGGTCCACAGCAAGCACAAGCAGCTCCTTTCTAGCATTTGCATGACCTCAGGAGTCAGTTAGAGAAAAGCAGTGCTGATTGCAGCGACGCCTCCAAAGGAAACCTCAGACTCGCTCAGATGGGCGCGGTAAAACAGCTTACCTTTGGCTTCTCATCGCCGTGGTCCCCAGCTTGTGATTTCTAGGCAAAGGGTGGACCGTTCTCAGACACTGCGAGGAAAGGAGGGGTCTGCTGCCTGTCCCCTGCCACGCAGGAGGGTCACCCGTGAGCAGCAGGAGTCCGGCACAAAAGGAGGGAGGGAGAATAGATACAGAGGGATAGAAATTCGATTTATTCTTCTTTTTTTAATTATTTTTAGAAATAAATGATGTGCAAAATGCCCTATTTCTTTCACTTGTGGTCGGGTGAGTGCAATGTGGATATGTTTGGATTAGCAGTGATATTTTCATTACAGGAGTAGGTGCAACACGGCATCACCTACCCACCAGCACGCCCGCTATCGCCTTTTTATAAAACGTACCCGTAAGAGCTGTGGAACCCGTCTTGTCATCACTTTGGTCATCCCCTGCCCCTCGTTTCTTCCCCTTTGCTTGGCACGTGCTACTAAGGCTCCTCCTCTCCTTTAACCTCCAAGCCTTCGCACTTGCAGCCCTTCCTATTTCTTGGGCCGGACGGGTTCCCTGGCTTCACTGTAGTCTTATCTCAGGTACCACCGCTGTAAGGGCTTAGAAGTGAAGGGTGGCGTTAGGGTTTTGGAAGAAACTTAAAAAAACCATGGTGGGGGTCAGGAGCAGTGCAGAGGAGGGTAACGGGCAGCGCTGCCCATGCACAGTGCAGGCAGAGGCACAGCAAAGCTGCTGTCCCGCATCCTGCTCGGCTTCGGAGAAAACTGCCGATGCACCCGGGAGGAGCGCGAGCGGCCGACGCGAGGCTGTGCAATGGGGGGGGTCGTGGACCTTCACCCCCGTGGCAGGGCTGAGCCCACCTTCACCTGTGCTTGGGCACTAGTGTTATCGCCAACTTTGGAAACTGTTTTATACTCCTCGTTTCTCAAAATAATTTATTTTGTGGCTTTTTGGAGTCGAGTCAGGGTGCAGGGGAGTTGCAAATGCTGCTCATCACAGGGCATGTTTTGATGGGTTGCAGCGGTGCCGGCTCCATCGGTGCATTTGGGCTGAGCCATGCAACGCTGCTCGGCAGCTCGGGAATTAAACCGGGGTCAAGCCCAGGGGCTCGGCGTCTGCTGCTGCAACCCAGGGCTGGTTCTGGGGAGGTGGGGGGGGGAGAAGAGCTCCTCCAGCACCTCTCTGCTGCACCGGGCAGCAGGTCCCCACCAAGGGAGGGTGCTGACCCCCACGGGCATCGCCCCGCTGTGCAGCAAGCAGGTGCCCGTGCCACACAGGACCGCAGCGGGCAGCTTTGAGCCGGGGGGGCGGAAGAGCAGCTGAAGAAAGGCAGCAAACAAACAGAAATCCTTTGCACGGTTAACTGCCTCCGCTTCCTCCCTCGCTCTCCAGGTCGTGCTGCTCCGCTTCTCTCCCCAGCCCCCTTTTTAGCTAAACGCAAGGGGGACGATGAGACTTGTTGCTTTTTCAGCTGCTGTGCCTATAAACCCTCCGCTTTGCTCCGGGCAGGAGGAGGTGACGGGTGTCCCAGCGTTAGCTCTGTAGCCGGCTGGGAACGGAGCCTGGAGCCAGAAATTTCTCCGTCCCCCTCTACCTCCCCCATGTAGCCTGCCTGCCTCCATTTTGCCTGCCATCATAGACATGCTTTTAACTAGTCTTTAAAGATAATAAAAGGACTTACAAAGCTTAATATGAGTCAAAGTGTTTTCAAGAAATGTCAGCTGCCACATGTCTCCATTTAAATAGGAAAGGGGTTCTTTTTCCATCTGCAAAGCACAAAACCACACTGCTGTGTTAATTCATGAAAATGCCATGGAAAGTGGCAGTGAAAAGTAAAAAGGGAAAAATGACCAGGTCAGCTCCGCTGCCAAGGATGAGTGAAGTGCTGAAAGGCTGAACGGAAAACATGGTGTTTGAAGAGATTTGGTGCCTGATTTAACGCCTTCCTTCGCTCTGTAGTTCCCGTGCTATTGTATTGCACACGATGCACACTTGAACAGAGGCATGGCCTCAGCCTCTGCGTTCCAGCCGTGCAGTTTTGTACCTTGCATGGGAAAAGAAATATGCAAAAAATGATTTTTTTTTTTTTTTGGTGAGTGACGATTTGCTTTAATAGCCTTTATCTCCTGCCCCTGTGCAACAAATCTCCCTGTGTCCAGTTCTGATCTGCCCTCGGGACCCTACAGCCCCAGGGTGTTTACCACTGGAGAGCCCAGACTGCAGCGCTCCCTCCAGCATGAGCCATGGGTTTTTCTTTGCATGTAAAAAAGGGCCTTGCCTCTCCATCCAGGGATGTTCCTCCCAGCAAGAAACCCCCCTCCCTGCGGCAGGAGAGGACTCCCGGGTCCCCACCGGCCGAGCACTCCTGTGTTACTGCACACAAGCCGTGCCGGGAGCCCGCAGCCCCGGCGGCTGTTTGCACTGTGCGAATCTATTAGCTGAGTTACTGCCGTAATTTCCTAATGGGATGGGGAACGCTCAGGAAATGATAGAACTGTATAATTAAACCAAGTCTATCTGAGGATCTTCCATTACGGCATGGTAATTTCTGGATCTTGACATCCTTCTTTCTCTTTTTTAGAACTTGGAGAGAAGGGAGATGTGAGCGTGGTACTTTTCTCTTGAAGCCTTAGGTAGCGCACCTTCATGGTCATAAATCCCTGCATATTTATGATCCAGGGCAGTTAACCTTGCAAATCAGATTACACAGACGATTATATGCCTTGCCTTTACCTGGCTGGCAGGAAGGAGAGCTGCTAGGGAAGAGGCACGTATTCCAGCAGTGCAATACGTTGTGTGTAGGAATTTAGCAACATCTTTCTGAATAAACGGAGAGCTCTCCTTTGGGACTCACTGGTTTTTATTGCAGAAGCTATTAAAACTCTATGAGAGCAGCAGGGTTCAGGGCAGCAGGTTTTGTCTATTTGCAGAGGGTAGTTAACCTGGTTATTTAGAGTCCAGCTGTAGATGTTCCTCCATATTCTTGAACTGCAGAGCCAAAGCACAGCAGTTTGCAAATTCTCCTTCCATGCTCCACTTCCAGGATTTGCTGTTCTCTGGCCGTTGCTCCGGGACCTGTTCATGAAACTTGCTGTAGGTCTGCCAATACCCGGTGTGATCAAATGCTGCGAGACCCAGCAAAACCTAGAAGCAGATACACAATATTTCCACTTAAGCAGGCAGGAGCCAACATTTTAAAGACAAGGCCAGGCAGCCCAGGTATTGCTCAAGAAAAGGCCACGCTGGAAGATGCCCAGAGACTGACAATAGTTGATGTGCACAAAACGGAGATGTCTCCTTTAGGGTAATTCTGGGCACATGCCCTTTGGTGAGTGATGCCTGACACCTTCAATGCAAAGCTCCTTTTCACTGGGTCTTGTTTTCTACAACGTGGTCTTTCACACTCAGCAAGGCACGCTCGGGGTGTGCGCTGACTTTGCCCATCCAGGCAACTTAGAATAAAGCAGTGGTCACAAAGCACTGAAGAAAATGCATCTGCATTGAAAAAAAAACCAACTGTGCCTGGTCTTTAGGGTTAGCCTGATCTCCAAACTCCTGCATTCAGTCTCGTCTTCGCTGGGAATGTCAGCTGTCTTAGATCCTTTTCTGACTGACAATGTTATTGTTGGGACAAGGTAAACAGTTGCTTAATGCAAACAGGTATTTTATGACAAACAGGAAAATTGGGACTCATAAGAAAGCAAAACATCTCCAGAGTTGCACTGAATTTGGTTCAAGGCTCCCAGGGTTATAATGAGACAAGAAGAATGGCAGATTTGCATGGCCCTTCTTTTCTTTCAGTCGAGTCTTTCGTCATTTTCATGCAAATAAGTGACCCGTGACAGTGCGGCCGCGGGAGTGCGGCTTGCTGAGATCTGTGCAAGCGCTCTGCACATCTCGCTGTCAGCTGGCAGAGTCTTTTATTATCCCATAACTCCTCCACCAACATCGCAGATCCTTTTCTTCTGTTTCCTTGAAAACTTTGGCTCTCCTTACCAATTAAATGGCACCGCTCTAGCATCAGCACCACTTGGTGGTACCAGACTCGCAGCACTCACATGAAAGGTGAAAGCTGCAGCGTTCTTTTTGAGGAGACATTGGGAACACTGGCAATTTGGGGCGAATTTCACCCTTTCCACTCTGTGTTAAGACATGGTTTCAGACAGGTTGAAACACAAGTGGAAATGCAGTACCTGGTCTCTACCTTAAGAGACAGACTTATAGAGCAACTGCCCAGTGGTTAAGACGTGCAAAAATGAATCTGATCTTCACCACAGCCTAACAACATTGGCTAAGGGTGGTAGGTAGGAGATCTCCTTGTACAGCCTTTACTAGTCAGTTCTGGAAAAGAATAGATATTGATGCCTGGGATTTCCTGGGCAGAGGCTGCAACCTGCCAGATTTTACGATGGAGACAAGCCAACCCCCAGGAATTGGTTTGAGTCCAACAAACGAGTTCCTCTAGTGACTTAAGAGCCATTGGGATGTGGATCTCCAGATAACGTAAGGAGAGATCTTGAAACGAAGACTTCTGGTGTTCAGCCAGCTCAGGGTTTCCCTGCAGCTTGTGCAAAGGGCCTGAGCTGGAGGTTTGTTGGTGGTAGGACACTTGCAAAAGGGCACCTTCTCCACTGCTCAGGTACCTATGGTTCGGGCTGCACCGATTCATCTGCTGCTGGTTTCTTAGAGATGTGCTGTGGACTCTGTAAGAAAAAAATCTGGATTTCTGTGCCTATCCATGGTTACTATCAAAAGATACTGCAAGTGCTTACAGTCTTTGAGCAAAATCCTCTCCGCCCCATATATCTTAAAATTTTGCTCGTGCTAAGGAAGTAATGAGCGAAATCAGTGTTGCAGCCTGCCCCCTCCATCAGGAGTATATATTGCCTGGACTTTATTACGCTGCCTGACAGAAACGAGGTTAGGGAGAGTAGTCAAGAGGTGATGCGCTACTTTATTTATAAAAGCCCATAGAAGGGTGTCCTGGGAAGCGTAGATCTGATCTGCAATTGCTCAAAGGACGTAAGAGTGGTAGAAATGAGCAAATCAGCTACAAAAATTATATCCTTGTCTTTCCACTTAGGAAATCATTATCCGTTCACCCTGGTAGAGGTCTGGATAACGATGTATGGGTACTAATGGAAAAGAGTAAGTAGATCTGCCAGTCATCGTTACATATTACCCATTTCTTACCCAGCCTGTGTCATGAGCATTGGGTTATGGGTTGAATCTTCATGCTCTTCATCGCTTGTAGAAAAAAAATGAGAGAGGTATATCTGGGCATGCATGAGTCCCCCTGAAGAGCCATTTGAGCAAAGGCCACCTCTCCTCCCCAGGGAGCTCCTGGCACCGTGGCGTGAGGCTGCATTGTGGATACAGCTCACCTAACTGCAATTAAACTTTTTAATAAGTAAAAGCTTATAACCAGCAGTGCAGAATCAGCGTCTTGGGCATTTGCTCTCACCGTGGTGTATGTGTCTTTGCTTTGCAACACAACCTTGTTTGAGTTTTGCTTCCCTTTCTTAGCATGACTACAGCAGTTAGGTTTACCCCAGTATGACAGTGCACAAGGCTTTTTTTCCCCCCTTTTTGCAAATTACTCTATTTTAATGCTTTGTTTTTTCCTAGAGAAATTCTTGACATCAAAACAAACCTAGTGTGTGGGTAAGGGAGCGATGAAGAGTGAGTTCTCTCATGCTGATCCTCACTGTGAGCAGAGGTAGGGCTGGAGTGGAAAATGCCTGAATTTTGGTACAGTTTGGATCCAAATCTGCATCTCATTCTGGATGGGATTAGCCAAACCAGTCCCTCCAGTCTTCAGGGTGGGTTGTAACTCATTGAAAAAACCAGAGCAGTTTCCTTTTTCCTTTCTCCTTCACTAAATATGCAAAACCCATTCTTTTAACAATTAGTCTTGAATATATTCTCTCTCTTCCTATCTATTATTGCTTACCTTAGTAATCTCATTCTATTGTATGGCGCTTCTTATATCAGGCATTAATATATTTCTCAAAGGTAATCTTTAAATACCCAGGCTGGTTTTGGAAAGGGGAAGATATTGTTGGTCTTTTCTAAATCATTTGTTTTGAGGGAGTCTTGGAGGAAGGGTTATATGTATTTATTATGAAAACGCAATAACATTTTAATGAGCAAATACTGCGTTAAATATATATCTCATGTATTTATTTCTGAGAAAATTCATATTGTTCAATCTTTGGGTGAAAGCCAAGCACTTGTAATAGTTACCTGACATGATGTGGCCCCGTGACAGAAAGTCTAATGAAGACTTTCTTGATAGGAATGTAATTGTAAAGAAAAAAAATGATTAAAAAATTGGTTCCAGTGCTCTGCGATCCAAGAGTTCATTTGTTTCCTCATTCATGCACTAAACAAGTCCCTAATTAATCTTGAACCTTGGAGAAAGGAGACTAGATTGGCATCTTCTGAATACGAACGTACTTCTCATTTTGGAAAGTTTGAAGAGGCTCTTAAGCATTCTCTTTTAATGGTATTTTTGCAAGGGTTTAAAGTGGCTTCATTAGCCTGCCAAAGCCGCTAATTGCATTACCATATTTTTAAACTTCGGAGGTTCAGGGGGTTTTTTTTGGGTTTTTTTTTTTTTTAAATTAGATTAATTTGCTGGTTGAAACCAACTGAAGTGTTCAGTGACTGTCACCGTCCTCAACTGGAGCCAGCGCGGCACCGAGCAGCGCGTGTGCTTCTGGGGCTGCACCCAGCGGTGCCACCAGCCGCGCGTCCCTCTGAGTCCTGCGTAATTAAAGCAGCGCGATCTCTCTGCCCTGGCCATGGCTATGCTGATTTAAACCTGCCTGAAGCTTATTCCTGCCAACCTCAGCGCCTGAGCCGGACAGAAGTAAATACTCGTGCAGAGGCCAACCTGCCCCTGTGCTAGATCTGCTGCTTTGGCTGTTTGTGTTAAAAAAAGCAGAACCAACAGATCTCTCCCAACATCAGCTTTAGTTAGGAAAGAAAGCGCCGATTGCATTTTGAGCAGCTCTTTTACGTCAACGGGGGATCTTCAGCAAAAGCATCCCAGGCTCTGGGGGGTGCAGACCATGCCCGGGGGTCGCTGGGCTGTGCACCCCTGCAGCTGCAGCTTGCAAAAACACTCAGCATCCAGTGGGCAAAACCCCTTTTGTAATCCCAGGCCTTGTGGAGGAAAAGTCGCGGTGCTGATTAACTCCGGCTCCTCCGTTCCTCTGTGCTGTGAAGTGTGAAAGGGATCAAGTCAAAGCCTCAGATGGAAAGTGCCAGCCAAGTTCAAAGTGTGGCTGTGTTAGTCCAGCTGTTCTTATTACAGTAAATAGGCGTCTGAACTTTAATGAGGTCACTTCCTTGAATCTTGCTTGTGTGCGGCCCCAGGTGGCTTATCTAAGGTAATATGAATAATACGAACAAGATAAGATAAGGCTGTTATCCCCAAACAATATTATCAGCCTGTGATTTTCGCTGCCTACCTACTCCATCCTGACAGTGAGGGATAAAAGAAAACCTAAAACTCCAGCCTTGGAGACTTATAAAAGCCGTGTTAAAACCCGTACAACAGCTTCAAGAAGAAATATTATCCTGGCTGGGGGAAGGGGGTGGAGGAGAATCAAGGGCACCAAGAAGAAAATACAGCTCACGGTTGAGGGAGTTGTTTTTTTTCCTCCTTTGCAAATGTGTTCTTGCTCATTTCATTGTGAGCACCGCGATATATTATCAGCTTTCACGGAAGTGAAGAGTTGTCGGGGTTTCATTAGTTATGTTTATGCCACTAGAAATAAATCTTTGCAGTCATCAGAACAGGTTTGTTCATACTCCCGGCCCCGTCTAGGGAATTTCACTGGTCACATCCCTGTTGTGCTGGTGGAGCAGATACAGTTTGAGATATACTTTGGCCTTATTGATTTGAAGGCTTCTTCATTACTTCTCCAGCACTGCAGATCAATAGCTGTGCCTAGAGCAGCATAATAGATTTTTTTAAAAAATCAATTAAACAGAATATTTTTAACAGAGCCTAGTGCGAAATTCTGTTGCGTTTTGATATGTGTGGTTTAAGCTTTGCTGCATTTACCTGCCGGCCCATATGCTGTACTAAGGGATGGGAGTCTTTGTTTCGGCGTCCGAGTACTGTGATATTCACGCTTAACCTCCAAAGGAGGAGGAACGACTCAAGATTAGAAACAAGAACCACCCAGCTTTTCTCCTTTGAAACCGATATTCATCACTGCAGCCTCGCTAGAAAGTGAAATAATGTTTGTGGTCTTAGCTCAATCCCCAGTGGACAATAATTCAGCTAAAATATACCAAAATCTGTCATGCTTTTTCCTTGCTCCGTGTCTCTGAACACAAGGAGATGAGCTCCTTTTAAATTAGCTTTCATGCTCGAAGGGTTTCCTTGTGCGTGCAGAGCCCGATCCTGTCCCCGCTGAGGCTGGTGACAAATTCCCTATTGATTTTGGTGGCCCGGGACAGGGGTCAGGCAGCAGCGTGGCTGGAGGGCAGCCCCAGGGCTCGCTGCCATCCTGGGGCTGGGAAAAGCCACCCGCAGCCACTCCCACCCCGAGGTCCTGTAGGAACATGGAGGTGGTGTCCTGGCCCTGGAGCTAGCAGTGCAGCTTTGGCAGCTGTGAAGCTCCTGCGTCAGATTTTTGCAGCAGTGCAAGTGGTTAACGTGGTATAACAGAGGTAGGTAAATCCTTATGGCAAGGAAAACACTTATTTTTCAAAAGCTTTTCCCCAGCGGAAGGACATAATGAAGGATCCTGGTGATGTTCTGAATGGTGATGCTCAGTGAGACCTTTCTCCAGTCACCAGGTCCCCCAGATGGGGCCACTTCAGATGATCTTACAGGAAGCTAAAACCAAATTTCCCCACCTTTATTCTTCCTTCTCCTTCCTTCCAGCCTTCTCCAGCTCAACACCAGCTGCTAAGGGCTGCCCCTCAGCCACCGGCCACTCTCCCACCATTTCTTCGTAAGACATGGGTTGAATTATTTCTTTGAAATATTTGCATGTCAAATGACACAGCTGCATATTTTCAGAACCTGCATTTTCAGGTCCCAGCACAGCAGCTGCAGCCACGTTGGGTTTGTTTGGTTGGAGCCTTTTTGCTTTGCAAAGTGCAAATATTTGTGGACGTGATTACCGATGCACTTAGACCTGATTCTGGAGGCTGCCAAGTTGTGAGGGTTTCTCATCGATTTGAACTAGGTCTGCACGTTGTGGAGTCAACACACCAAAGCCTTATGGCAGAGGTGCAGATCCAGCTCCCGATGTCGGGGTGGCCTTAGTGCATCACCAAGCCAGGCTGCTTCAGCCCCATTCCCAGAGAGATGCTCTCCCAGAGGATGGTTTGGAGGAGCTAGACTTCTCTGCATCGCTGCTACAGGAGCAGCTAGTTGGCCAGGAAGGAAGCCAAGAGAGGCTAATCTGACGTAGCCAATTCCTAGGATGTCTGCAGCTGGGAGATCTGGAAACCTCCCGGTTTTCTTCTTTCTGTCACCCATGCGTGTTGGGGATGTGAGAACCACTTCCAGAAAGCCAGTACTTCCCTTTGCTCCCCCTTTTTTGTGCTTTAACATCTCAGGCAATCCAAAGAGTTGGCCTTTTATTAAAAAAAAGTTATTTAAACCTCGAATGGGAAAAGGAGCGAGGCAGAGCCTGGCATTGCTGAGCACATGGATTGGAGCCCACCCAGCCCGTCATACCCCCGGCAGCTCAAGTTTAAAGCCAAGAGAGAGTGTTTTCTGTGCGGATGCAAACTGGGTGAGAGAAAAATCATCAGAGAGCTGACAGGTCTGTCTCCAGCAGCGGAGGTGAGCTCGGTGCCGCAGGGAGGGTTTGGCTTTGGGCTGCCAGCCGCGGGTGGGCTGTGTCAGCAGAGCAGGTCGGGGTGGTGGTGCTCGCACCCGCGCTCTATTCATTCATTTTTCATGCCTCATTTTCAGGCCTGCCTGATTTATGAACCTCATTCTTCCTTCCCCTTGGTTTAAATTTATCTTCTGAAAACAAAGCCGGGGTTTATAGTAGACCCTCCCTTCCCTTGAGACAGAGGAGCCTGAGTTGGTTTAAGGCCACCGGCTTTAGCAAGGGCACAGGCGGTGTCCTGGGGACCCGGGAGCCTCTCGGGTGAGCAGCTGCCACCACAAGTTACATCCTCACTGCCCCAGTTCCCACGTTTGCCCCAGTGCCCATCCAGACCCTGGCAAGAGCTGAGCCAGCAGAAAGCCGCCCCGTTTGCCAGCAGCCAGGTTCTCCGGGAAGCACCGGAGCTGAAATCTGGAGTGGCTTGGGAAACCAGGGGAGGAAAGGCAGTGAAATGGGGTAACACAGAGACAAGGGGGGGCAGCTCGATGTTGTAGGGATGGGAGGTCTCCTGCCCCGGCTCTGACGCTGGTCCCGCTGTCCCACGAGTGACAGCCCCAGAGAGCCCAGCCAGCCCCACCACGCTCGCTGACCCAGCAGGGACCATCGCAGGGGCTGCACCAGCTCTTCCCTCCCACAGCCATTGGGGCAGCTGCAGTTCCTAGTCAATGGCAGCAGCCCGCCTTGACGTCCTGCACCAACACAGCTCCTCTGGAATCGCCCCTTCTCCCTGCGGATCGGGAATAGGCACAAATTACCCACCTTTAGCTCTCGTGTGTTCCTTACAGACAACAGGGGAGCAGAGTCATGAGCTGAAGTGCTCTGATTTAGGGGGAAAAAACAGCCCGTGGACCTGGGATGGGGCTTGCAGTCTGCTATGGTGGCATCGCTGAAGCTGGTGGGTCACACTGAGTTGTCCCCTAGCAGTCAGGCACGTGGCCTTCGCCCAGGGCGGTTTTGATGGCTCAAGGCTAGCTGGGGTTTGCCTTTTTCATGCTGCAGGACTGAGGCGAGTCTCTAGCCCTTCCAAGGGTCGTCATGATCCCAGAGCAACCTTCTCCACTGCGAGCCCCGAAGGTGTAAATGCTGGAGGACAGCATTTCCCACGGATGGCTCTGCCCCGACACTGGTCCCGGTGTGCTCGTGCATCTTCTGCCAGGCAGCGCTGACCTTCTGATGGTGTTGGCAGTGCCAGCGCTATGGATAATTACTCGGAGTGCTAAGAAGAGACTTTGTTATTAGGAAGCTTTATTTTCCAGTTATTTTTCAGCTAATTTTTCTCCCGTTCTTAATTTGCGCCTCGCTTCTCAGAGTCGTTTCTGATCTGTCAAGCGCTCTCCGTGAAATGCTTGTTTTTGTTTGACTAACACGTTCTGGGGGAGAGGGGCGC
>NW_008824010.1:2386075-2388648 GCF_000699105.1 Pygoscelis adeliae
GAAGAGCGGGGTCTGTTTGCTTTGGTGATAGCAGTGATATTTGGGAGAGACAGATGGAAGGCACTTTTTATTTTCTGCAGACACTTCATGATCCAAGCTGCTCATATTGTATAAGAGAGGCCAGATGCCTTGTTAATTCATAGACATGTTTACAGCATGGAGCTTCTAATAGGTGAATATGAATACTAAATAGTGATTAGTGCTTGTCTGACAGACGTCTCCCTCCTGACTGAAATTGGATCTAAGTTTGACCTTTGATGAGGAAGGAAGGTATTCTGGTACATAATAAGCTGCTTTTTTTTTTCTTCTATCTTCTCTGCATGTAGAAAGACAAAACCTTTTCCTTCCCGTTAAAGGATGTATTTGCCATAAAGACACACCAGCCTGCCAAGCTGGGCCGTGCCTCCCCGTTCCTGTGCCGCTGCGGGAACAGAGGGGAAAACACCCAGCTGGGTATTGGGAAACTGCATGTTAAGTGCTGAGTGTGCACCTGATGGCGATTTAAAGTCCACGGGAAGGATGGCATTTGGGCTTTCTGGAGGCGTAGTGAGGAGCACGGCGGCTTTTCCCTTGCACCAATGGGCTTTTCCGGGATGTTTCGGGTTAGACAAGAGCCGGTGCAACCCATGGCTGTCTGAGCATCCCGGGCAGGGGGCGAGGGCTGGTGCCTTGGGGTCCTGACACCAAACCAAACACGCAGGATGAAAGGATTATAGATGGAAAAAGGGAGAGGCAATAGGGACAGAAAAAAAATTAGGGAAGAGACTTAATTTAAGAACAATCCCCAGCACTGCTGGTGAAAGGAGCCACCAGCTCTTTAAGAGGATGGACCACAGTGCCAGGACCCTGTTCGTCCTGTCCACAGGGCTTTGTGTCGCCTCCCTGCAGGACCTGAACTACCGCGTACATGAAAAACCCATCTAGGAGCAGCATCCAATGTATGTTTAATTGTCTTTAATGTGGTATAACACCTGAAAACAAGAGGGTAGCCAGCACCTCGGGAGGGGAGCGCTGCTCAGGCACATAGCTGGGCTGCTCCGGAGGCGGCAGAGGTGGGAGGATGCTTTGTGGAAGTGAAAGTGAGGAAAGCAGCAGGTCTCAAAAGTAGATTTTTTTTTTTTGGTAAACTGCTCTTTAAAGATAAGCAAGCACAGATTTCTCATCTTTTCTTAAGGAATCATTCCCATTTTGGGAATGGCAGACTGCCTTTGGGAGGTTTGCAAAGTTGAGGGAGAGTTGCAAGGGGACAGCTGGCTGCCAGCAACGTCCCCGCACTGGGGCTGTGCCACTTCTCCCCAGGGACTTTCTCGGTGGCACTGCACCTGCAGGGCCTGGGAAACAGAGCAGGGCACCCGCACAGCCCCGGCGAGCACCACGGGTGACCTGCCCAGCCGCAGCGAGCCCAAGGCACCCCAGGAGCATCACCTTGATCACGCCATCTCTCTTACGGCACTAGGCGTTTCCCAATCTGCTCTGGTCGGGAGAGTTTTGTGATGCGCAGAGACCCAGCGGGGTTTCGGGAAGAAGTGAAGTTGCTGAGGGAAACCTGGGCGTGCAATAGTCCCGCTTCCAGCCTTTTCGGCTGCGCTAAGTGGCCACAGCGAGGGGCACTCCTGCACCAGGGGCTGGGCACATCCAGACGGAGAGATGGCCCTAAGCCAGCAGGCAAGCGGAGGCAGCTGAGCAGGCAGCCAGAGCATGGACAGAGGGAAGAGGGGGGTCAGGCCCTACATCCCCAGCCTGGCTCCCCACGGGTCACGGTGCAAGGCAGTGGCACTTATAATGTCTCTGCATTACCGGAGCATCCTTTTATACATGCAAATTAACCTGATGCCCGTCTGAGGCACTTTTAAGGCTACTTTGGGGCCAAGGGACAGCGTATGCAGTTATCAACCGGGAGTCATCCCATTAAGCCGAGTGGAGCTGTACCCGAGATAAGGGAGACAGAGCCCAGCCTGGCGCCCGCCATCCTCCAACCCCTTCCCAGCACACGGCGGCTCCCAGTCGAGGCTGCTCATCGTTTTCCAAGCGCCTGGCTTCATAGGTTTCTCGTGGTGGCAGGCACCCAGTTCCCATCAGCTGTGTAGGAGAGCGAAGGGCCTGACTCCTGCCACAGCCATGCTGACTGGGAGCCTGACAGACAGAGCTGCCGGTTCCTCCAGAGGTGCAAACCCAGCCTGCTGCTTGTGATCACGGCAGGGTGCGGCGCCTGGCTTGACTTGCTTTTATCCCTTTCCTTTTCACTCCATCCTTAAAATTAGTTGTTAAGTTTATTCCCCGATTAGACCAGGATAGGATAAAATGTTTGCTTTGGGGGATTTTTTTTTTTTCTTTTAAAGGCTTGCTCTTGCTGTGAATTTATTGGGTATTGCTGACTGCAGAGGAAATCTTGTGGTTTTTTCTTTCCCTGCTTGTTGTTCAGATGTGAAGGTGCAGAGGACGTCTCAACCCTTGAGTGAGCCCAGCTCTTGCACAAGGCAAAGAGAGCACAACTAGTTGAGCAAAATCAGCCCACGACTCTCATCTCTGAGCTCAGCCTCCCCTCTGCTCGGACTGGAAGCTGAAGCAGGAAT
>NW_008824010.1:2388686-2396181 GCF_000699105.1 Pygoscelis adeliae
CCAAAAAAACCCCCCCCTTCCCCCCCTACCCGCGGCCTCTGGGCGGGGAAAAAAGCCGATAAATGAACAAGAAAAGAGAGCTGGCCTGGAGAGCTTAGCAAAGCAAAAAGGCGGTGGCTCGTGGGGGGTGTTCCTGCAGGTTAGCAGGGCTGATGCTGCAGCCGTGGTCTCACCCCGGGACCAGCTTCTGCCACTGGGGAGGAGAAGAAAAGGGACTTGCTGCGTAAAATGCCATTAAGGACTTTCCAAAATGATGGTCTGGCAAATTCTGGCACCAGGTCCCTTGTGTGCCCTGGGCTGGATGGGACGAGGGGGCTGTGGCTGCCGGGGCAGAGGCAGCACAGGGGGTTGCAGGTCTCCCAGCGAAGCCCTGGGAGAGCAGAAGGGTAGAGCTGGTTTCAGGGGCAGAGGCTGGCTCTCACTAAGGCTGGCTCTAACCTCCAGCACAGTTTTTGTGCGAGCTCTTCGCCGCTCGCGTGGCGACACTGCTGTGGCTTGCAGTCGTGCCCTGCTCCCTGCTTGCATGTATTTAAAACCCTCCGGGTCAGCAGGCAGGCGAAATGTCCTCTTTTTTACCAAAGCACAAAATGACTCCTCCGTTCTGCGTCTGTAACATTTACACGGGGGCCCCGGCTGCCGCGCTGGGCTCCGGCTCTGAACTTTGCCAAAAAAAATGATGGTGTTTGGAGCTGGGATTTTGGCTCGGACCCATCTTGAGTAATATTGTTTCTCTTGCTTTTGAAACCATAATGCATTGCACTTGGTGGTGATGTCAGGTACTTGGGGATTATAATTACTGTGTAACCCAGCAGCCTGGAGAGAGATGTCTCAGGAGGGGCAGCCTGAGGGAAGGAAAGTTAGTTCTTTATGAAATGCAGATGTTTTTAAATAGTTGTAATTAACTGGACTGGATGCAGAGCATTGCAGATATAAAAGCTAAATAAGCCTTTGTTTTTAAATGTTTGCTCTGTACTTCAAAGGGTCACTCAATTCTGTAGTGCATGATTTCAGTCCTGTCCGCGCTGCCCCCAGCATCGCCCTCTTGCTTCGGGTTCAGACCTTGTTGTTGTGCTTTTTCCCCATTCCAAAAGCTGAGGACCACCTAAACGTCACGTGCAGGGCTGTGTCCCTCGGCTCCATCCCTTGGCATGGCACAGGCTTGAAACCGGCTTCGGGAGGATGCGGAGAACGAGGCAAGATGGGCAGCATGGAAAAGAAAAACAAAACCCCCCAGCGCTCGTAGCTGAATAGGAGCAAGCTCTCCAACCCCAAGTTATGAATTTTGTCAATGAAATTAGCCAACAATGTTTGGGAAAGAATAAAAATAAAGCAGTGAGGGCTCAAAGAAAATCTAGCAGAGCCCTGGAGTGAATGGGGGCTTTGTTTGGGCTCCGGTCCCTTCAATAGGCAGCCTGAAACCCTGTGAGTCACTGCATGCTGCTGGCCAGGCGCGGGGCCTCCCTTAATGGGCCAGTGGAAAAATCTGCCTTGCTCTCATTTGACAGGCTAACCAGCAAAAGAATAAAGTTAATTTACTGTTAAAGCTAATTTGTTGGGTAAGAGAAGGAAACGAGAAGCATGTTATAATAAATGCAGCAGCAGAGAGGCTGGCTTGCAGGAAGGAGTTTCCGAGGCGAGGGCTGTCCCTCTCCCTGCTAATAACTGGGTTCGTTATACCCGCGGGTCTCACGGCACGTCTGGGCAGCATCAGGCACAGCCCAGGGACCCCTGTAATACTCTCCGCATGGAGAAACCGCCTTTACGTAGGAAATTCCTGGTACAGCAGCGGTGCGATGCCGGCTCTGGGGATGCAGGGATACGCGTGAGCCCAGCCACAACCATGGCTGCGCCTTCCCAGGGCCGGCACCAAGCCGGGTATTGGAGTTACTGATATATGTTAGCGTGAGCTGGCTCTGCAGCCAGGCTCATGTTTCAGCAGCTGAAATGCAGGCAGGTAGCCCACCTTCGGTTGGAGCAGGTATGTTTTGTGGGCTCTGCTGGGGCCGCGCGAAGCAGCACATTCCCGGGCTGCGATTTCATCCCCGGCCGCACATTCAAGCCTGCGGAGAATTGGGAAGCGCTCCCCGCGCCCTGCCAGCTCGCACTGCGCACACCCATTAGGTTACCACCAGGGGAACAGGTACCATTTTGTACAAAATCGCTCTTGTGCGCAACACCGGCTTTTGCACGCACAGACGCCCCATGCGTGTTTTTGTGGGAGTAGCTGCTGTTTCCAAACAAAGGGCTCCTTTCTTCCCAGCAAACAGAGGTAGCTGGTGTGAGCTGAATACAACCTGCCTCCAGCCTTTGTTCTGCGGTACCTAACACACCCTGTTACTTGGTGCTTGGCATCGTACAAATACACAGCGGAAAAAAGATGGTCCATCCCCCGCGGGGCTCGGCAGAGCCTCCTCGCTTTGTCCCACCATTGTCCGTGGCCCTTCCCGTAGCCCGGGATGCCCCAACCGAGGGTGATGGCTGTGCAGGGCGAAGGATTCCCCGCCTGGCACCGACCCAGCATGCCAGGAGCCGTGCAACTGCCTGCTCCCCTGTGCCGGCCCCCGGGCATGCTGCCATGCTGCCGTGGTTTCAGACAGGCATGGCTTGTCTTTGGAAGCTGCCGCCGAGCAGGGGGAATTAAGGCATTTCTGAGTCTATCCGGCTGGCTGCAGGGTGCTGTAGCGGGGGGGGGCATGGCAGCGGAGCCGCTCAGCCCCTCGAAGGTGGACCTGAGACGGTCCCGTGAGCCGGTGCAGAAGTCCAGCTTCTGCGGGGGCTCCCCTGCGGTCCAGCGAGCGGACGTTGGGTCGTATCACCTTCCTTGCTATGTAAGCCGGTATCTAATGAAGCAGAGAGGCACCAAGATCATTTCTGGATCACACGTCATTTGGGAGGAAATTTTAATAATTTGTTACCATGTTTTAAAATCTGGGTTAAGCCCAGAAACGGCACAGCAGAGGTAACCGCTGGGCAGCCAACAAAACTGTAACATCTCCCCTTCCTAGCTTCGAGAGGCCATGTTGTGACCAAAGTAATCCTCCTTTCTGCTCATATCACCTTTCCAGATTTATCATTTTAATGTTCTCTGGGCCACCAAGCCCCACAGCTGTAAATTAATTTTTAAAGTAATACAGGTTTTAAAACTTCCATCTGCTTTAATGAGCTTGGGGGAATCCTGTTGTATTAAAAAACATGCATGCAATTATTTTTCCATCTTGGGTTTCACCAGTTCCCAGCACCACTCTGCGATGACATCTTCTTCCCCTCTCAAAAGTGTTTTCTTGTGATAATGTGGCATTGTATCCTGATGGTGTGTGTTTTGCCGCACGTGGGCAAGGCTAGAGAGGACTTCTCTAAGGACGAAGCAGTATCATTAGCAGGTCCCTCGGTGGCTTCCCAGTCACCTTTCCATTAATCCAGTTCTGCATCACAGAATTACGAAGCGGCTAATGAACAGCTTCAGCACCGGGAGCCTGGAGGTACCGTATTAACCGGACGTCTCTTTGAACTGCGCGATTTCTGGTGGGAAAACTTCATGGAAAAACGAGAGTGTGTTTGTTTTCACAGCCTTCTGCATCTGTTTTTAAATATTTGCTCACAGTAGTTCTGGCTTCTTTTTCTTTTTTTTTATTAGCAATTAGCCTAATAAGCCACCTTTTCATTGCTCCGCATGTAGATTAACCACTTCAGAGAGTACAAAATAAACATTTTGCAGTGCATGCATGTATCTTCTGGAAAAGACGAGTAACTTGCTTCCACAGAGGTGAAGTCCTTCTAACATCAGGGTTTTGCTCAAGATTAGTGCCCGAGATTTTTTTCCCCTTTTATTTCCCTTAAGACAACTTCTTACAGCATTCGTTAACCTGAATTTTTAACACAATTAATTCTTACTTAGCCAGTGCATTCAAAATTATGTTCTTTATAAGTAGCAAATAAATAGCCTGGGAATGTGCAACTTCCTCCTGGTGCCTGGGCATTTAGAAGATTCATCTCTGCTGAGATCGGGCAGAGTTGAGCAACTCGGACAGATTTCAGCTGTTGCATTAAAAATCAGTCTATGAGACAGTCCTTCCTTGCAGCCCATGGGTGAGCTGGGTCTTTTGGAGGGACATCCTGATGTAGCATCCAAAAAGAGCACACGTACCCAGGAATCGGTATGCTGTGTTGCCTGCCCTTACCGCCTGATGGAAATCACATTTATTAGCAAAATCGCAGCGACTAAAATATTCCTGGTCCTGATGATGTCCTGAGCTGTAAAGGCAAAGCACCAGGCAGTGCTGCCATCTCTTTGGTACCTCCGTGCTCGTTGCTGCCATCCGGCACTCAGGCAGAAAGTGCTCCCGCAGCGCTCGAAGGCAGCTGGAAAGCAGCGAGCAGGCAGCAGGGACAAAGATGCCCTTGGAAGAAGCGACTCTTCCAGTTTGGGGCTCAAACCCACAGCTGGGCTGGATGGGGCAGACTTGTGGGTGATGCTGCTTGCGGCAGCTCTTTACTGGAGAATGGGAGGACACCATCCACGTGGGTGACATCAGCTTGATTTTCCTGAGCTTTCAGGTAACTTCTGAGTAAGTTGTTCCAAAACCAGCAGGATAAATTAAACCTTTCCTCCAAATCTGAGACAGGCCCCTGTCTCTTGCCTGCTGGAAGAGCTCCAGCACCCACATCTCCTCTTGCCATCCTCCGGGCAAGTGGTGGCACGGCCAGGACGGGGCCATGCAGTGCAGCCGGGTGTCGCCTGGCCGGCTGCCAGTCAGAGCAGGAGCGCAGCCAACGAGTCACTCTGCATCTCCGTGGGGGCCCTCCTCTAGTCTTTTTTCCCCCTACATGCAAAATCCGTAGGATCTTAACATCTTCCTGACTTCTCTGTCAAGCACAGTAAATGCTTTTTTCCAAAATGAGTGGGGGACAGTGGGAAGAAACCGGCAGCATAACTGCACGAGCTCGATTTCTTCGGCGAATCTGAGTCGTTTATGCTTATTCCTTGCCATTGCAGTACTGCCACTCGTGCTAGCGCACCTCCCTGCTCCGAAAGCAGAGGTCCTGGATGCAGAACTCTACATTTTCACATTGAATTTTGCTGTTCAACTTGAACTACCCGGCACTCGATTTGCAGGCACCGAGCACGAGCAAAGCACTGACAAAAATCAGGCCCTGGGCGAGGGATGCCAAGTGTCCAAACCGACCCAAAGCGGACGGGAACGCGGGCTGCCTCTTCCTCCACACCCCGTGCCGAGCCCCCGAGGATGTGCCGGGTGGCCCCTCCCTGGCTGGCCCGGGCCCGGCCCGAGCTCTAATAAGATCAGTCCCGCAGCGTGTTTCCTGAGCAGGAGGAACAATGAGCCTCTGTCCCACATGCCGCCACAGCGAGAACAAGAACCAGACCGAAAAAAAAAGAGGGGGAGAGGGGGGGAGGAGAAAGATTTTCATCTTTCAGCAAAGCTGCACTCGTATTCACCTCCTGCCTTAGCACAGCTGAAACGCTCAGTGCCCGCGCCCGCAGACAGACTATAAGTTATCAGTGCTGGTGAAGGACAACGTGGTTTTTTTCCAGCACAAAGCTTTAACCACCCCCCTCCCGGGACCCCTTGGCTGCGTCTCATGCCCACATGGCCCACTTCCAGAGCCGGTGACAGATTCCACATCACCGCAAAGGAATTTCCTTTCCCTTCCAGAGATAATGGACCACGCTGGGCGCAGCAGGGTGGTCCCCCCCCCTCCCCGGCTGGCACCTCCAGCCGTCCCGCACCGCACCAGCCCCGTGGCGTGGGCTCTTCCCTCCTTCCAGAGGGATTTGCCATGCTGCCCCAGGGGCAGGTAGCAGCCTCCTCCCATTAGCAAATGAGGTCAGTGGTCCAAACGTGGAGGGCAACTAACCAGCGAAAAGGAGATCAATAAATGGTTGGACACCGGACTGTCTTAAAACCCCGTTTTGCTGCTGTTCAAGGCTTTCGCCTAAATGACAGCTGCAGGTTCTTGGGGGATTTGATCGTTCTCCCACCCTCATGGCCAGGGCAAGCCAAAGGTTTCCCGCAGAGCTCCCTGGCCCCTGCCTCCAGGCTGGCTCCCCAAAAACGCTCCTCACCCACCAGGAACCTGCCCACAGCAGAGCCAAGGGGCTTCAATGAAGCAGTGATGACCTTGGACCAGCCGGGCTGCGTTGGATTTTTCTTCAGAGAGGTTTTTAGGAGAGAAGCTCTCCTAAAAAGTCCTTCAAGTTTGGCACGAATTGTGCTCCTCCCCTGCTGCTTTTTTGCCTAACGCTTTCCCCTGGGCCAAGCGATTAGTTTGTGTGACTCAGTAGCTTTGATGGAGCAACGCTGATTTACACCAGTTGATGAGCTGCTCTGATTTTCTTATAGAAAATCACTGTTAGGCTGTTACACTTAACCTGTACTAAACTGTGCATGAATGATTTATTGTGTACTTCTCATGCAAATGACATTAATAGACTCTGTCATACATCGAAGAAGATGCTCGAAGATTACTAAAAGCTGCCGCACTTAAAAATGTTTCAGAAGAAAATAATGTCTTATATCGTATTACCTGAGAAATACATCTGACTCTCCCCTTGAAGGCACGTACATGAGAGAACAGTGTGAAGGTTGTGTTGCATTGCATTGTGCGTGAAGCACCTTGAGGCTTTAACAGAAAAGCTACAAGAAGTATTTTAAAGGAATATATATTGATAACCAGAGCTGCATCACAGGGAAGGAGAGAACTGTTTTCCCCACGTATCTTGTTCAACCCGACTCATGATCCGGGAGTGTTTGATGACTTCAGGATCAGACTGCAGAGAAGAAACAAACGAAAAGCAGTCCTGTCTAATTAACTGAACATATTTACATGTGTAAAACTCTCCTGTAGTCCTCGTAATGACTAATGCATAATTATGCACAGACAAATCCCCACAGTAAACACAAATATTTTTGTTTGTGATTATTTATCTCAGGAGAGCTTAGCAATTTGTCAGGGCTTTGCTGAGCTGCTCAGCTGAGCCGAGTGAGGTGTGGGCAGCGGGTGACTGCCCGCGGTCACCCCAGGAGCCATTTTAGCCGTGCAGCAGTAGAGGAGGGCAGCTTTTTGCTCGCAAAACATTTTTGCATTGAGAAACGTAGATTTGGATCAAAACAAAGTATTTTGCAAGTTTATTCCAATTTCACGGAAATACGGTGGTTTCCCCAAGTTTAGAAAACATTCACAACCTTTCCATACTACAACCCTCTTTCTTATGCGCTGCCTCCCCCAGACTGCCGGGGTGGGAACAGGCTCGTGTGCACTCATCGTGTCTAGATGTGACGTTACCAGGTGATGTTTGTCCACCAAGAAAGGCCATTTCCCAGTGGCTCCCTCCTCTGCCCATGTTCAGTTATCCGAACTGCACAGCTGAGCTGCAGGAGGCAAGTAGGACAGGCATCCTCGAGGATGCAGCATCCTCCAGTGCGCTGTGGAGGGCATTTCTATAGAGGAAAGGGACATCCTCCAGTGGCCAGATCAC
>NW_008824010.1:2396237-2402819 GCF_000699105.1 Pygoscelis adeliae
TAGGGAAATACTGTATTCTCCCACTGCCTGCAGGAGAAGCGATATAAAAACACATGGAAAAAAATTAATCCTTGTAGCCAATTTGGAATGAAGATTTTAGCTGGGATGGAGGGAGTCTATTGGCACGCCGATCCATGCACCACGCATGCTGGGGAGTCAAGGGAGCTCTGAACAGAGCAGAAAGGAAGAGCACTTGCAGGGTATAAAAATGTAGTTTTAAAGTCTTCCCACTGGCCTCAGTGGATGCTAGATTCTCATACTTTGACTTCAGCTTTTGTTGTCTGCTGGTTCACCCTAAGGCGTTTCACAGCTCAGCAGCAGGGATGGACAAATCTCCCCTACGCACACGCCGACCGATGCGTGTTTGACATCAGCTCTGATGTCCCCTGGTTTCAGTGGGGCACCTGTACCAGAAAATCCGAAGTGCTTTCCTCTTACACGGCGCATTGTGGTGGTCTGGAAAGATGTGGGGGAAGGGAAGCATGAGGTGGCTTTCCCAAGCCAACACCGCGGCTCTTCGTGGGTAGGTACAGGCAGCTGTGGGCCTGTCTGCCCGGCGCCCCAAGGTGGCTGGACATGTGGGAGCTCTGATCCACCCCACTGGTGTCACGTCTCCTCCCTGACCGTGCCGCCACCCTGCCTGGGAGTAGCGTGGGCATCTCACGCCGCTCCGATGCCTGCGCAGCGCAAAGAGCCTTCCCAAACCTCCCAGGAGACACCAAGCTCTCGGTCTGCTCTCCGAGTCCTCTGTGCCATGTCATCTTAATCCATGGAGCCGTGCAATCCCTAGTGATAAATCCATCACTTAGTCAATGGCTTTCCTCCTAAAATCTTCTTCAGGGAACAATTCTCCTATGTCTGATACAGTGACTAATTGATAACTTTCTTTAAGGGGACTGCATGATAACTTTCTTTAAAGCAGTATATTACGATCAGTGGGTTTTCCAAGCAGCGTGCAGCTCTCTTAATTCTCACCTTCGTTATTTTAACACCTCTGTAAAATGGATTTCTAATGGATCTATATTGCCATAAAACTTTAGGGTGGGTGGATGTCAATAAATTCTTTGCAATCCGAGTGACTCCGCCAGCCAGGTAGGGAGCAGAGTGACAGGCTCTGAGGAGAAGCCAGGTCTTGACTCAGGACTGCAGCTTCCAGCGGCGTGACCTTCCTTGATTTGACCCCATCCTGCTGTCTCTGAACACCTTGCAAAACTTCATTAAGCAACATGACTAGTATCTGTCACAAGCAATTCTTTCTCTCCCACCTCCTCACCCCAGGGATAAATCATATCAGCTCTGTCAGGAATACAGAAGCTGCCCTAGGTACAATCCAACCCAAAGTGTCGATACCTGGTAAGTCTGTGCAGAATAATAGTCATTGCATCAGAGCATTTTCACCCAAAGATCCCAAGGCAGGCAATAAATGTACGTTATATTGGCACCAACCCCCTTCAAAACGTTCTCTGCTACCAACGGGATGGAAGGCAGCAGCCACTATCCCCAGCTTAATCAAAGAAAGAAAGAAGTGGATGTTATGGCCCTCCAAAAATAGGGGGAGATTTTAGAGAGGTCAAATTATTCCTGTGATGATTAGCCAGGACATTGGGAAAAACCCTTTTACCATTGGACCCATCACCTGGTCTCATGAAAACTGCTCAAGAATTTGTTTTTTTCTAATCCAGGTTCTTGGGCTATAACAACTCATTTTTACCTTGGACATTGAAGTACAGGGCCCACCAATTGCTTAGAAACAAGCTGCAGCCGTAAGCATTTGCCATTCTGCCATCCTTTGCCCTGAAGAGCTCCCAGGAATGAGAGGTGTTGGAGGGAGGGTGATGCCTGCACTGCCTAGTGCGCGCGTGTCTGCGGTATAAAGAGGTCCCCTACCAGAAGCGTAGGAGACAAGTCGGATGTGTTGGCTTGTTTCATTGCTAGCGTTTGAGGTCACACGTGTCATTTATAGAGTCCTGCTGCAAAACCCCACCAAAGGCTGTTCTTTGTGCTAATGAAACGGTGTTCGGCTGCCACTGGCGTTGCAGAGGCACCAAGGGGACAGTGCCTGGCCTGGGGACTTGGGTTTCTTTTTTTTCTTAAGTATTTGCAAGTCCTTTAACCGCTGTTTTGATAGCTGGTGGGGTGCTAGAAGATGTTGTCCTCCCTACCACTTGTTTCAGAAGAATTTTTGTCCCTTGGGTTTTTTGTTCTGGTGCAGCTGTTTGAGCTATCCATGTCAAAAAAGGTCAGACTGGCATATACAGCAAATTAACCTTTTTGTGGACTGCCTCCAACTCTGCTTTATTTCCATCAGGATAAGAGACTTGCAAATAGGTAGGAAAACCAAAAGCATCCTGAGTTTTGAGCACATCAGGAAAACAGCTCCAGTGCTTTCCACACGTGCATGAGGCTCTGTGTGGGATGAAGATAAAAATCGACAACCTGAAGGAGACCCTGAAAAACCTTTTTCTGAAAGGCCTTTTCAGCACAGAAGCACTGGCACCTTCCTCCCAGTTCATTGAAAGGTTGGGTAATCGGGTTTTTTTCCCTTTCTGCTGCAGGATTTTTATTACAGACACTTGGCTTGGCGTCCCCCCGTCAGCCTGCCAGTGCCAGGTGTAACGACTTCAGTATTTCACTGGGGTTCTGCACACTCGGTGGCGGGTTTTCTGTAACATCTGCAGCCATGCCTGGATGATGAGCAATCTCTGTGCCACCAGAATAGTCTGCGTCATCCCTCTGCTTGTTCCAACCCCCTTGTACCAATAAATGATGTCCATGAAGGTAAAAAGCAGAGCAAGAGAAACCTATTCTTGGAAACACTTTTACTATCAGGAGCATGATGCATCTCTGCACATTTTTCCAGCCTCTAGATTTAACTCGGGGTGCTGCGTTCACATTTTACAACCTCTAAAACGTTGCTTCCTCCCCCCCAGCGTAAGCTATAGGGTCAGCTATAGGGTCAAGTCGTGGGCTCTGACCCCTCTTGTTCAGGGCAGATTATGTATTTAATGTTAAACAGCTATTGATAATAAGCAGAACGTGTTATCGCAGCTGCTGTGTGCTGTGGCAAATAGCGTAGAGAGTCATGCACTTCTTGCTTGCTTTTTGGCCTCAGGACGCTCGTGTTCTTGTTTATACAATAGCTCTGCTTGGAGAGCAAGAATAAAAAATACCTTGTTTTTCCCCCTTACCAGATTGCTGTTTAGCGTCGTGCTACATCTCTCTCGCGGGAAATACGGGTTAGAGGCTCTCAGGTTGGGGAGGGAACTGAATCCAGATGTTACCTTTTCTGGGCAAGTGTTTGAAGTAATGGGTTACTATACAGAAAAGGGAAACCAGCTCATCCAACCTAGGGGTAATAGATGGCCTTTCGGACTCCTGTGATGATGCTCGCTGCAGTGGGTTTGCTGATGTTAAACGTCTGTGCCAGAGATCGGGAGGAACCCGGGGTACCATGTTTTCAGGAGTCCTTTCTGCTTTGGGCCAGCGCCACGGAGAGGACATTTCATAGCCGGATATAACCACCCCCATGTGTTTGTCTCTCATCGGGGCACGGTCCCACCAAGTGGGCAAAGAACAGTTATTCTTTTTGCATGAAAATGTGGGGAGAGAAACTTAAGTTATTAAAATGAGTTTTTCCGTAAAAAGAATGACCTGTAAGCTCATTTAAGTGTTCACCCTAAAGATGCAGTTTGTTGGTAGGGTGGCCAGGAGGGATGTGTTTGCATCCTGCAGTGGGAATGGACTCAATGCAAGTGTCTTGCACATCCATAACTCCCCTGGAAACCTGGGGAAGAGTGTTGTGTCCTGGAACCTGCCCTCCCCCTGTGGCTATATATAAAACCCTGCCTCTGAGCATCAGCTCAGACAAGGGAGGGCTTTTGAGGTACTAGCTTCACCTTGTGTGGGCTCTAGGAAATCTTCAGCATCAGACACCAGACTCTCCTTAAGGCATGAGGTTGCATTTGTCATTAAAGCATGGCTAGTGCTGGTGTCAGGCTTTGAGATTAATTTTGTGTGTGCTTGTTATTGCTTGTTAAGAAGTGCTTGGTGACTATTTTGACCCTCTTTTGTACTCGGTTGGATCATAGAAAAATAAGCAGGAGACGTAAAGTCTACAGTGGAGGAATACTTTGCGTGAAGACCTCTGCTTAGCTTAGCTTTGTCACTCTCAGCAAAGATAACACCGTATCTGCGTGGTTCCTCACACTCACGTGCATCCGTTCAACGTGTCCAGACCCCTCTGAACATTTTGGTCACAGCCCCGAGACACGGGCGTATTGAGAAATTTGAGGTTTACAAGGCAGCGGCGCAAAAGCAGGAATTCCTCCTCCTCTGCGAGCAATGAACCGCTGGCATCATATATGTCCCTTTTCCTTCCCTTCACACTAGATCACATCTGTTCTTACTCATGTGTGACAAAAAAAGACTACCTGAGCGCTGGGGGGAAGGAGGGAGTTCAAAGGCAGCAGCGGATGCCCGAAGCGACGGCTCCCATGCCGGAGAAGCTCTGGAAAATAAAGCTCCAGGAGAAGCCTGCGCCCCGCTGGGGTCCTGCGATGGTGGCTCAGCTCAGGACAAGGGGGCTATTAGGGGACAGATGTACCGTACGTGGTGCCAGCAGCCACCAGACACTGCAAAGCTTCAGCCCATGGCACTGGGGCTGCAAACGCGCCCAGGATCTCTGCGAGCTCCCAGGGAGCACAGCCAAGGGAGCGGGGAGCGCAAAACCCCTGAGGGAGACCAAAGCAGGGGGGGAAAATCAAATGTGCATTGGATAAAGCCCTGTATTTAGTGGTGAAAGGGCTCAGGTAAGAAAGAAATGATTTACTAGAATGCATTTTTACCCGTTACAGATAGTATTTTAGAACACGGGTATCAAACACAACGGGCTCTCTGTGTCTGTGCGGCTCAGGTTACATCACGCTTTTTACGGCAATTTTGTCAGGGCCAAGAAAACATATCAGTACACAAATCACTTTCAGTTTTATTCCACATTTCAGGGTCTCCAGCAACTTGGCACCACTCTGCGGAACCAGCCATTCTTGGAAATATTTGTGTGTTAAAAGTGTGTTTTGAATTACAAATATTTGCACGTTCACAACACATAATTTAGGGCCACGTTTGACTAGAAACATTCCTCTGTGCAATTGCCAAGCAAAGTTTTTGGTCTAGGGCAGCCTCCTGTAGGTACATTATGAGTATGAGAATGCTTGTCCCACACGCAGGCGAAAAGGGCACGTGGCTTTATCTGTTCTGCTTATTTGGGGTTGTTGGCTTATCAGAAGAGCAGAATCTCTTTCGAAAGCAGCAGTGTGGCAACCTCCTGCTGCTCTGGGGCAGTCTTTGTGGGAAGGAGTCTATAGGTGCTGACCTACATTTAAGTAAGAAGAGCAAGCGGGGAGCTGCGCTGACTGCTCCTGCGGCGGCATCGCTGCTGCTCTTGGGATTGCACAAGCCAGGGAGCACAAGGGCATTTTCACTCTAGTCCAGGTCTGCCACCGTCGTGGTGTATGAATTCACTCCCGGTGAAAGGTGCCAGACTGACATTCAAAACGTGGGGGGAAAAAAAAAGCCTTGTTCTTAGTATTTTTTTCCTTTCTTTGTGCTGATGAAGTACAATGGGACATTTAAATCTGGTTTTTCTAACATTTTGCATATATAGAGATCATGGTCTGACCTGGAGAAGACACTTTGTTCTGACTACAATGATCTGGTATTTCATATTTTATTATTTTTTGTCTTCCGCGTAGTATTTCTGTTGCATTCTGGCACAATATGGGCTCCCTCCAGTGGTCAAGGGACTCCGGGCTCCTGCTGCCGCTTGCCCAGGCGCTGGAGCTGGCAGGGTGGCTTTGGTGCACGGAATCACCAACCTGAATAGAAATCATATTGGGACCGTACTTGTCTTGTTTTCCCCCATCTCCTGCTGTGTGCGTTTCATCCCACTTGCAATAGCAAACGCCCTGTAACCCACATTCAATTAATATTTAAGTGGAACGGCCTGCGCAAATAAAGATTCAGGCTTTAGATTTCCTTGCAGTTCCCAAAATATTCGCTGCAGAAGGGGGAGAGGAAGCAGGAGAGGAGAGAGAACTGGAGAGGATCGGCTGAAAGACCTAGAAACAACAATTTTTAGCAAAAATGACTCATTTTTGCATTCCATTCTTCCCCGTGGTACTTTGAGAAGAGATCCTGACTTTCTCCTCAAACCTGCGAACAGTTAAACGTGGTTTTTGTGGGGGGGTAAACCAGTCCCTCTGAAATGCCGCATTTCCACCTCCCCTCTCCTAGGTACAAAATCCCTGCCGGTTCCCCCGGTTTGGTTAGCCGCAGGTTCATGCGGAACACGGCAATTATTTTTTGTGGGCACCTCGCTAGGGTCGGGCATCCCCCCCATGACACGGGCACGGCGCTGCCTGGGGCCAGCCTGACCCAGGGCGCTCGCAGAGGGACGTGGGAGTGCTGGGGGGCCAGGCCGCACCTGTACGTATAGCCTAACCCAAGCGTACAGACGCGTATGGGCGTACATACACCCCCGCGCACACCCGGGTGCACCTACCCAGGCACACGCAGCTCTGCATG
>NW_008824010.1:2404081-2413308 GCF_000699105.1 Pygoscelis adeliae
CTCCTTCCTGCGAGAGAGGCTGCTGGATCCTCCCCCCGCCGGAGAGGCTGCTGGATCGCTCCGCCGGGGTCCCTGCGAGAGAGACGCGGATCCTCCTCCTCCTCCCCTGAGAGACTGCTGCGGATCCTCCGCCCCTCCTCGGATCTCCCTGGAGCGAGAGACTCGGCGGGATCCTCCTCCTTGCCCGGAGCCCCATGTGAGACTCCGGATCCCCCCGTGGCTCCGTGGAGGGTTTTTTTTGTTTGGTTTTTTGGTTTTTTTTTGAAGGGGGGATCCATCTTAAAACTATTTTCTGGGTCCCAGTTTCTCTTTTTAATTTGCACTTTTAAAAACCCCTCAGATGCTCCTCCATGTGGACTGAGAACCCATCAAGACACACACACGAGAACTCATCCCGATCAACTCCAAATCCTGGCTTTCGTGGGTTTTGCTGCAACACATAAAAGCAAACTTGTATTTAAGACACACTCGTGCAAAAATTTAGCTGGGGACTTCAAGGTGTATTTTGTCTTGGTTTCTTGGTCTGGTTTTGGTTTGGTTTTGGTTTTTTTTTGCTTCACTGGAAATCAAAAGCTTGTTTTGGAATCGGACCTGCCTTTGCTGCACTTCTCCTCTGGGCTGGATAACACTGAAGCTCTTTGCTTTTCTACTTGGATAGTGTTTTCCTGTTGATCTGTTGTTTTTTTTCTTCTCCTGTGTGGCAGACTTTTTTTTTTTTTTGAGGGGGGGTAAACAAACGACAACAAAAAAAACTTAACTTTTTTGGCCGTGTGAGATTTTTTCGTATTCAGATTCGTGAAATTACGGGTACACTTACAAAAAAAAAAAAGCATTAAAATAAGAAAGGAACACGTCAGAAAGACCCCTACACGGTAGACAAAATACTCACTTGTTTCCTTACAGCAAGACTGAATCGAAAGCTGCCAAAGAGCCCCATAAAGAAAAGACTAAAAGGTAAGAAGGGGTAATAGCCTCTCTTAATCTGGGCATGGTAGAAGTTAGCAGTGGAAGAGACCTGCTAAGCCAGTGCATACCTCCTTTTCTCACAAGTCTAAACCAGATGAATATTTTTTTTTTTTACTGCTTATTAGTCAGTGAAGCAAGTAACACCACAAAACACTTCAAAATCCATTTAGTTTTATCAGATATCTTCTTTTGCTTTGAACAACTCGCCGAAATATTTTTTTTTAACATGCTAGAATTAATTCAGTATTTTTCTACGTACCTTTGCCCAGTCCAAATAGCCGCTGTGCGCAGAACAGCTATCAGAAGTGCCATTTGTGAGTATGTTGTGCCACTCGGACCGCTTCTGTCGCAGACGTGACCGTGTGCGGTTGCTTTGTAGCCGACACGTGTGAAAAATGAACGCAGAGCATGTTGGAAACGATCCGAAGTCCGGAAAATGCGCGATGTGGGTATGGTCAGCAGTGCCCTGCTCCGGTGGGTGAGCAGAGGAGGCTCCAGCTTTGTCCTTCATGGCGGCTTTCTGTTAAAAGTTAAGACCTCTGGATCAGTGGGTTTGGGGTTTTTTTCCTCTCCCTCCCCCCCCGTAATGAGATTATGGGGCACTACTGCAGTTTTCTCCTGCGTATTCAGAGAGGGATCTTCGTCTAAACCTGAAATGTCGTCCGGTGGGAGAGGGAACGTTGAGCAGAGTTTATGCTTTTAACTGCGACGCCGAAGGGGAAGGAAATGGGGAGGGTTCAGTTGTTAACCTGAGAAATCTTGAAACACTGGAAGTTTATTAATTGTTCGAATCTTCTTTGTATCACAAGTTTGTGTCAAAGGTTAATCTTCTTAATATGTAATTAGTTGAAGGTCCAATTACGGGATTTATTGAACTCAATTGGTTTCCCCCCCCCTCTTTTTCCATTAAATATAATACTGCTAGTCTGTCTTTGTGGTTACTTTATTTTCTGCTGCAACTCGAGTGTGTCTGTGGGAAGATATTTATTCAATTAATATAACAGCCAGTTTAAATTTAGGAATAATCTTCAGTACGTCATACCCATGTCTGCTTATTTTTCCTCTCGTATGCATATGCATGTAACTTACGAATTTACGCTAATTTATATACTGAAATTCGCTCTGGACATTCGGCCAGTTAAGGTAATGAAAAATCCGAAAAATCCAAAAAATCCCGCTGTTGGTGGGCTGGTTGGTGATGCAGAGCTTTAAGTCGGGTGGATGTCGGTAGTGCTCTGCGGACCCGAGGACAATGCAAGTGTAGAGGAGCAGGAGAACATCTGCACTGCTGCTGGGTATTACCTGGGAAGAAAGTCACCTCTTCAAAAGCCTGCCCTAATCGCGTACGGTGCGTGGGGTGTTTGGATTCACCTACGACTGAGAACTAAAATGCAGTTTCCTATCGGATGTTACTTTTTTTAATCGTTTCAAGAAAGTGGTGGAGATTGATTCTCACTGCTTCCCCCCTATGTTTTCCAAGGAAGTAGTAGGTGACTTGCGGTGGGTGCAACCTGCGCTTAGCAAATCGCATAGTTTTCCGTAATTGCGGTTCCTCAAATTCAGAAAGCCCTCGGCTTATCTGTGTGGCTACTTCAGCGTGTTATTTGTGAACTCAAAATGGTGTGCTGAGGAACCTGCCCCCGGATGCACTGTTGTTTTCTGCTCCGGCTTCTGGAATTACTTCCAGAACGTTAAAGCATCAATGTCAGACTTGTATACAACTAGTGAGAAAGACTGCTTTAGCCTGTGGGAGGCTTGTTCTTTAATTTGCAGGACTAATGTTGCTTTTTTGGGGTGAGATTAAAGAGGCAGCGTTATGCACTGGTATTGGGTAACCTTGTTGCTTCTGAATCTGTGACTACTGCGTGTGTGAAGAAAGCTATAGTAAATCAGAGTAATTGGAACTTTTTTTAGCGGACATGACTGTTTCAAGGGACTAGCAGTAGCGTAATAATGCCTTGCGTCGCTTTGTCCGTCTCTTCAAAGGAGAAGGTATCTTTTCTGACTTGAAGTTCTCTGACTGGCACCTACCTTGTGAAATGAAGACGGTCTGGGTTCAGCCGTGGTGAGCAGGTGCTGCCATCAGGAGAACTGCTGGGGCCTGGGAGCGGGACTTGTTTCAGGGCAAGAGTGATGCGTATTAATAGAGGCTGTATTTTAGGCAATATTTTGTACTTTTGACTAAACATTTTGTTTCTAGTAGTGAAAAAAACAGGGTAGACTAACATCTTTATTTGGAGCTCTTCTGGATTGCAGTATAAAATACTTAGGATTTATTAATGTTTCTGTTCTCTGTACGTGTGGATTCTCGTATTGATTTAAGTATCGGTATGCATCAGACTAAAAGCTGAGTTGAGCTGAGCAGTGTATTATATACGGTTGGTTTATGTCTGCTGTTACATCGGTTACAGTACATGGATTATTTTGTAATTAGGCTGTCATTGATGCAGGGCGTTAGTCCCACTTGCTAGGAATGGACTTGCGGGGAGCCTTGGTCTGTGCCATTTCTGTGCTAGTAGAGAGCATAGGGGAATTTACTCTGGGATGCTGCCCTTGGGTCTTGATTCGGTGTTGAGGAGCATTTGGTAACTTAAAGGTTCACCCTCTTGGCCTGGCATCTTTGCATCTTTCAAAATCTGCCTCTGATCACCTGTGAATGGGATGAGGTTTACCTCATCTGCTATTGCAGAGCCTGCTGAAGCTTGCAGGGGTGGATGAAAAATCCACCTCTCTGGCTTAATTTCTTTTTTTTTCCGGGGGTTTGTCTTTCCTATTAAAATAACCAGCTACGCTTTTGATGACTTTTGTGATCTTTCGCTGCTGTTTAAGGGAAGGAAGGCAATTCTATCTTTTTTTGTTTGAAGGAGCTTTTTAAGACTTGGAAAAACAATAGGATGAAATTTCCTTAATATGAGAAATAACATAATTGGGCATAAGAGTACTTTTAACCTGAAGATTCTTTGTTGAAGTTCTCAGAGCTCCCAAGTTCCATACGTTGCCAAACTGGAGTAACAATAAAACAGGGTAAAGTTAAAGCTTTTTGTCAAGCAGGGACTGTAAAATCTCTTTGTACCTTAAAGCAAACTGTTGCTGAATGGCAACCTTATGGAAAGTATAGCTTTAAATTAGTCTAGAATTAAAACCTCTTATTTTTCTGTTTTTCATTCACTTCATTCAGAAGGGCCAGGAAATTTTATTCTTGTAAGGGATTTACTGCCTGCTGTTAACTCAAAATGACCTACGCTTTTACAATCCATTCAGATATTGTATGCGATGTAGGCACCTTTTCTCTTACGTGTCAAGTTTGTTATTAAAAGCCTAACAGCAGCGTTTACTTTCAGTTTTAGCTGTTAAGACTTAACCAAGACCGGTGTATGTGGGAACGGGTAATATGTTAACTTAGCAGCTGGCCTTGCCGAGATAAACATGCGCTTTTCCAAATGCTGTCATCTGGCCCCTTTCCAAAACAAGCTGAAGGAGGAGGTCAGGGGTGGAGCCATCCTTTGCTTTAGTAAAAAGAGGCTTTCATTTGGAAAGAATTGCTAGATAGTATTGACTGTAAGAACTGCCGATTTAAAAATAAAACGGCCAGACCTTTCCTAAGTAAACAAAAAAGTTTCTGTTGATTAATGTTACTGCGCTGCTTCTCTTTGAAGGTATAGCGGCTTAAATGTAGAATGCACATTGCTGCTTTTTAAAAAAAACAGTGCTTTATATAAGACTCTGAACAGGAGAACTGATTAAAAATTTATCATCTTCGGTTACAGCAAAGATGTGCAACACAAGTGCTATTGTTTTAATTGTTTAAAATTCAGATTACAAGATAATGGTAATGCCATTAGAAGGCTTCCCTTTGGCCTAGAAGCTGCAGGTAGGAGCCTGTCGATCCCTTAGTATTAAAGATGAATGATAAGGAAACCTCTTAAATGCCTGTGATGCTGCAGTCTAGCCAATTTAAGATCAGCTGATGCCTTCTAGTGATAATGGCTTGAGGTTTTCAGCTGTATTATGAAGATATCAGCCAGGGCAAATAGTATTTAGAAGAGAAGTATACTTTGAATGGGGAGATGATCCAGAAGTGACAGTAAATTGCATTACTGAGTGATCTATGCGCTCTGCACCGTCTCTTCGCTGGTAAATGCTAGCGGTAAAATGAAAGGTGGTTATTCTTAACATATGAAAGCAGAGGAATCCTAAGTATTATTTGATCTTCCTTTAGGAACCTGAGCTATTTATGAAAGTTGTCTACCAAAAGCACGGCTTAGTTTCACATCTTGATTACCAGATGTAGATGTACTTACGTTTATTTTATCATTACTTTATCATGATTAACTTCACTGTGGATTCCCATACACCATCATAACTGTGTTTTCTGAAACTTTATTTCTGCAGCTTCCTACCTTGTCACTAATATGTTTTAAAATCTCCCACACAAGATAAGTGTCTGAATTTGATTGTAATAACAAACTGTTCTTGCACAGAAGAGTTACAGTGCTCTAAGATTGGATCAAAGATCGTATCACTTGCGAAAAATGCAGCAGTGCTTTAAAACACGCATCTGATTCTTTTGTCTTTTTTTAAATGTAACAACTCTATCCCAATGAAAAGGCTTCTTTAACTGAAGACATCTGTAAAATAACTAGCTGTTCTTAATTCTCACTGTTCAGGGAACCAAGTGTCAAAATCTGAGTTAGTTTTGGTCTTAGCCGTGGATGTGAATCAGCACTGTAATTTTTCAGTGTTGAGGTCTTGCATGTAGCTGTAATTCAAGCTCATAAAATATTAGAAGCTTTGACAGTAGTGAGGTCTGCTTTCTGGAGCTCTTCCCTGTGGGTTTACAGCCAAGGATGGCTTGAGAGTGAGGACAGTTATCTGTGCTGCAGCAGTGATGTTTTATGGCTGGATGCCCAGATTGTCTAGCTTTGCACACAGCTTTATAGTTTGCCTTTGAGGGCTCTGGAGGTGGAAGTCATTTGTAATAAACGACTATCTGCAGCTTGTTTTTTCTGCGTTTTGAAATGTACATCCATTTAAAAAATAGCAAACTAGATGCACGTTTGCTTAGATTTCAGTCAGGAAATTCTGTGTTTTAGAAGCTTGCTCATGAGAAATGTTAGCAATTGGTTATTGCTTTGTATTAAAAATAGCTAATATTTATCCCTTGGCTGTTTGGGCTTTTTTAGCAGTAAGCTCTGAATTGCTAGAGAATGAGATATTTATTTATTTATTATTTGAGAGAAAAATGGACTTGTCAATTCGATTGGCATCCTCTGTGGTAATTAAGCCCCAGAGAAAAATATGTTTATAGGTCTCAAAATAGTTATCATGCAACTACCAGCTATAGGCTCATTTAGGAAAAGATAACACCCAGCCCCTTTCCACCGCAAGGAAAAAAACCACCCTGGGCTGTGAAGTGTTTAGTGTCTGCCCATGGGCGTTTTCCTGAGGCAGATCCATTCTTCCCCCCTCCCCCGCCTTCTTGTTACTGGGGTCTGTGTGTGTTTTCCCATGATGACTTTCTGAAGGGATAGTGGGTAGTGCCTTTGTTACGGTCTTGGTCAAGAACAACCTCCTAGAATGGCATATCTGTTTTTTCTTAGATGTGCTGTTTTCCTTCCTATTCCTTTTTTCCCTTCCTGTGTTCTGTCTGTATGCTGTCTGCTTGAAGTTTACAGTTTTCTCTCTCGTACTGCATTTGCAAGACTTCCCGATGGGAAGTGGAAGAGCTTTTTGTTTTGTTTGAGGCATACAGAGTACTCACAGTGGCTTGGGTGCCATTCTGGGTGGTCATTATGTACACATATCGATTGTTAGTTCAAACTGACTTCTGCCAAGTCTATTTTAAGCTCAGCCAGATATCTGTGTTGTGTCGGTCTGCTTTTCAGTTGTACTCTAGTCTTGGACTCTCAGGTCTTTTAGTTCTTTAGAGTTCCGAAATGTTTTCACGGCTGATGCTAGTGTCATTGGTGCTGACAATGGAGATGCTTGTTTTTAAACAGTAGCTGGTTAGTGGTACACAAAAGAGCATCAGCCCAGTGCCTTAACACAAACCATTCTAGAAAAAAGAAGCAGTTCAGTGAGAATGCAAAAAAAAAAAAAAAAACAACAATTGTACAGATGCATAATGTGCTGACTGGCATTTTACTATATTTTCTTACAAGGTCATTAATAGAAGACCATAGACGGTGGTCTTTGGCATTGCTTGTAATGTTTTTGCTTGGGCTCGATGTATGTTCATAATAGCCTTGCCAATGATATTTCGTATGATATGTGAAGTTAAAAACTTTACTAGCACTGCAAGCATAGCCTAATGGCATGAGTGTAAATCAAGTACGACTCTTCACACAGTGTATTACCAAAGCCAGTCTGGAGTAGGATTCCTCATTATCCCTCTGCTAACATCATTCTTTCTACGTGTAGGTCTTACTTTCCTCTTCTCTTAATGTTTTTAATCAATTACACAAGCCTACTTAGCATAGGAGAATTGTTTCCAATTTTCAGCTTTGAAATGGATGCTCCATTTGAAAGTTTGTCTCTTACTCCCTGGCTGCATAACGCTGGAGCGTGTCCAGAGAAGGGCAACGAGGCTGGTGAGGGGTTTGGAGAACAAGTCTGATGAGGAGCGGCTGAGGGAGCTGGGGTTGTTTAGCCTGGAGAAAAGGAGGCTGAGGGGCGACCTCATCGCTCTCTACAACTACCTGAAAGGAGGCTGTAGCGAGGTGGGGTCGGTCTCTTCTCCCAAGTAACAAGCGATAGGACGAGAGGAAATGGCCTCGAGTTGTGCCAGGGGAGGTTTAGATTGGACGTGAGGAAAAATGTCTTCACTGAAAGGGTTGTCAAGCATTGGGACAGGCTGCCCAGGGAAGCGGTGGAGTCACCATCCCTGGAGGTGTTTAAAAGATGTGTAGACGTGGTGCTTGGGGACATGGTTTAGTGGGCATGGTGGTGTTGGGTTGACAGTGGGACTCGATGATCTTAGAGGTCTCTTCCAACCTTAATGATTCTATGATTCTATGAAAGATGTTAGATCTCTGCAAATCTTATCATTCTTGTTTCTTTATGGTGTCATGGCTGTAATGCTGTAAGCGCAGAGTGTTGTACCTCATTCTGGTTTTGTGATGCTGCAAAAAATTGCTGTTACTTAAAAATAACCTATTGGTGTAAGAGCGCTGATCACATCTGTTCATAACATACCTCTTCATTTTCCTGCTTATGAAACTATTTGGTTTCTCTGCATAACATTAACTGATGTAAACTGTAAAGAGGTATATGTTTATCTTTTTAAGCCTTTTAAAAAATAAATTAATATGGAAAATGCAACATATTCTGATAAGGAAGGAGAAGAGCCTGGTGGTAGCAATCTAAATGCTATTTCATATTTTCTAGTACGATCATAATAAAATAGAGCTGTCTGATCCGGGTGTGGAACTAAATTTCGTCTGTCAGTAATGGAATTGCTGCTATTGAGGAGCAGAGTCTCTGTATAAGTAGCACTGTTTCAGGTGAAAGATGTTATTATATGGGACTTACTGGAGCTTGGTGAATGTGTGATTTTTACTATTTCTATTCTTCTAATCAAACTTTTAGAAGTCCTTCACTTTTGAAAAGGACGATCCAAGTTAAGTAAGTCTCATTGGGCGCCAACAATACATTATCTAGTGATGTCAGTCTTTATACTGTGCTACCACACTTACGTGTAATAATTGAATACAGCAACGGTTGTGTTATTGGATGGATGCTTACATGATGATTTGCTTAAAAAAGACCCTTGACTTTAATTTTTTTCTTCCATTTGTGAAGATGAAATGTTCTTCACAAATATCTAGGTGAAATATTGCAGTGACAACAAAACCTCGTGCTTTTGAAGCAAATAACCCAGACTGAGAGATATCATTTATTTTATCTGGATGATATTGCAGCACTCTGATAGTCCAACTGCACTGAAATTATGATTCCCTCCCACCCCTGTCCATCCCCCATCCCTCTGTCAGCATCCAGACAAGCAAGAGCTGATCTTTCTGGAATTCTGTCTGCATCTACTGATCAGATAACATACTTCGAGACATTTTGGATATATTTCTGAGAATATTTGCTCCCCTGGGCGTTTCATGGACTAACTGAAGGCATAAAATAGTTATTACTAAGATCATAATTGACCATAAATTGATTTCCAAAGTGATGTTTACTGCAGCTGGTTTTCCTGTCCTGGAAGATCATTTATGGCTATTTCCTTTCCCCATCCCTTCCCCCACCCTGTCTCT
>NW_008824010.1:2413403-2414976 GCF_000699105.1 Pygoscelis adeliae
AATGAATGATGGCCCATTCTGATGGTGGCTCTGATACTCTAATTTATTATTGGTAGGAACTGACGTCCAGATGCTTTTACTATGGAAAGTGAAGTGGAGGAACAGAGAGCTTTGAAACTTGATGAACTTAACGGAAATAAGGATTATCTTTTTAGCAATGCAGAGTTAATCTTTTAAACTCTGGTAGATTTGTGGAGGGAAAGGTGCTAGCTTGGACCTTTCTGTTTCCTTAATTTTGGATGATAGAATAAGTCTTTTTCTGAATTTCGTGGATTCAGTTTCCAGCCTAAAGATCGGTACAGAGTAATGTAAGGGTTACTTATCTCACTTGAGTTATGTTGCTATATTAATTTTCAAAACAGCATTGCAGCTGAAGATGCAGTGGAACAAAACCTAAATTGCTTCAAAATGTATTATCTTTAAGTTGAATGAAATGGTTGTGGTGGGCAGTGTTTTGATTTCTGTAGTTAAACATAAGCACGTATAAAAAGTGTACAAAACAATTAAGTAGATTTTCTTCATTTGTGTTTAAACTTTCACATATTTGCAGTGCACAACTTTTAGTACAGTTTACTAGTCTATAGTATGTTTTGTCTTCCTTGACTCGGATCAAATTTCGTGTTAACCTCCTGCAGAGAATTCCAGGACCCCTGACATCTTATTGTGACTCTTGATTAGCTCACCAGGGTTCCTGCTAAGAATTCTTCTTTCATGCATTTGATAAATTGAATTCCCTATTCACAGTGCCTTTAAATAGAATGGTATTTGGAAAACTTGAAGACAACGACTTGAATGTTCAATGAGCTCACGAAGCAAATTTAAAAATGCAGGAGGAGGAAATTATGGGTTTGTGTATTATGAAATCTTTTAAAAGAATAAACGTTTTACAGAAACATAAGTCTCCATCTCCATATTCCCTGTGAAATCTATTTCCCTTCTGGTTCTGTTGGCATCTGTTTTCCCTTTTTCATCTTATCTTGCCTTGATATGTCAGGAGCTGTGCATTCACCTAACTTATGTTTGTATCTGGGAGCAAGTATAATAAGGTGGTATGCGCCCATATAGCGGAACTTCAGCTTTCCAAGCAGCGTGTGTGCAGTGTAGAGAGCATCTTGTTCTTTACACCCAGTATACTCTAGCCTAGCTTATGTGCACCTCATAGGTACCCTTTGCCATTCACCCACTTTTACTGTGTATCCCCTTACTGTTGCTGGTGATGCTGGCAGGGCTTGTACTGGGGAGTACCATTCCGAGCTCTACAGCATGAGGAATAGTGTCTTTTTTTTTTTTTCTGATTCCAGCTCTTGAGTCACACCCTCCCTGTGAGGCTGCTGTCCTTTAACTCCCTGTCCTGGTTTCGGCTGGGATAGAGTTAATTTCCTTCCTAGTAGCTGGCATAGTGCTGTGTTTTGGATTTAGGATGAGAACAATGTTGATAACACGTGGATGTTTTAGTTGTTGCTGAGCAGTGCTTACACTAGTCAAGGGCTTCTCAGCTCCCCATGCTCTACCGACTGAGCAGGCTGGGGGTGCACAAGAAGCTGGGAGGGGGCACAGCCAAACTGGCCCAAGG
>NW_008824010.1:2415260-2420687 GCF_000699105.1 Pygoscelis adeliae
AGCTGTGTGGTGCTCAGTTGCCAGCTGAGGTTAAACCACAACACTCCCCCATCCAGGTCTCTCTCCGTGAGCCTCCCGGAGCTGGGGCTGCGGCAGTGTCCTGCACCTCCCCGCTGGTTGTGCGTTCTGAGGTGACACCTGGAGATCTTGGTAGTGAGATGGCAGGGGCCCGCTGGCTGTATAGGATGCCATCTTCCTAGAGGCTGGTTTCTGCAGGCTTCTGCCACACATCTGTGAAACAATTTTAATATCGTAGGAAGACTTGGGCTGGAAGGGACTTCGGGAGGTCATCTCAGATAGGCAGGTCCGTATTTAAGTCGAGTGACATGTGCATGTCTGGTAACAAGTCTGCTGCTACTCACTTTGTTGCTGGTATGTGGTGGTGTTATTCTTAGACTTGTCTGGTACAGTTTCCCTGCCTGTGGGTAGGAGCGAGGGAAGCGCATATGCGTTCTCCTACTGTGCCTGTAGCAGGAACTATACCTAAAGGAGAGGTATTTCTTCCAGACCTCACCTTCCCGGGCCTTTTTAATCACACTGGAGCCACTCATGAATGTGGCTATGGCTGCTGTAAGCTGGGTGTCTTTTGTTGCATAAAGGTTTGGCTGTGCTTGCCTGAAAGGTGTGAAGGTGTGCTACACAGAAGCAGTGTTCCTAGCTGTCTGTCCTGGCAGTGCGCGTTGTCCCTCCTGACCCTGTTACTGTCGGACAGGTGACGCGCTGACCAGCTCCTCCAGCCTCCGTCCCTGGGAGTGGTCAGCTCTCACAGAGAGCCTGGGGGCAAACCATCCTGTGGAGCTGTTGCTCCTGTTCCTGTTTCCTGGCCTCCTACTCTGCAGTGTCCCTGTGCAGCTGCCCCAGGAGGCAGTGCTCCTCTGAGATGTTCTTCAAGTCCAGCTAAATAATTTGAGCCAGAAATTTGTCCGTAGGTTGCTTCTGCTTCTAGGTCAGTTAATCAGTGACATTTAGTTGAACAGTTTGTCAGTGTGGGGCTTTGCCTCTGTTGGCACAGAGCTCTCGTCTTCTCAAGTATTCGCAGAAACCAAATAGCAAACGTAGTATCTGGAGGGAGACAAACATGCTGCACTCTTGGTGAGCTACTGGATTCCAAAGCTGTTTTCCTTTGTGTATTATGTCCCAGGAAGACTGGGGAAGAGCTCTGGACCAGATGCTACATCAACTGCTGGTAAATATCATCAGGCCTGGGAGGGAGGGAGTGCTGTGAAAGTAAATCTAGTTATCTGCACTGTTCACAGTCTGTAGCTTAATTTTCCAAGAGAGGAGTTGGTCCGTGTTTGCTGGGGGAAGAGAGATGTTGTTCATAGCATGTTTCTTGCTGTTCGTAGCCTGCTTTGAGTGGTGAAAGTAATGCAAGCTTTTTTCTTTGGGTGTCTTTCCCCCCCCCCCCCCGGTCCTTGCATAGCCTGAGCGGTGCACATGATGGGATATTTGAGGTCTCCTGGGGTGTTGTCAGCAGACTGAGGGAGCAAATTCTGATATGGTTCGTGCCTGAAATGTATACAAGGGTGAGGTTTTGTGTACAGTGTTCTAGCCCATGCCCAGATTTCCCTACTAACTACTTAAGTTGCACCAGAGTGGACCTTGTATATACTTTAATAGGCCTGCACTGTGGAGAGCAACACCGATATTTGAGGTCTCCTGGGGTGTTGTCAGCAGACTGAGGGAGCAAATTCTGATATGGTTCGTGCCTGAAATGTATACAAGGGTGAGGTTTTGTGTACAGTGTTCTAGCCCATGCCCAGATTTCCCTACTAACTACTTAAGTTGCACCAGAGTGGACCTTGTATATACTTTAATAGGCCTGCACTGTGGAGAGCAACACCTTCATCGAAGAGGTGGCGTACCTGTGTGACTGCAGCTTCGCATGCTATAGGATCATCCACACTAGCATGTTAATTTGGATTGGGAATTTCATCTTTAAGCAAACCTTCTGATTGTCCTCACTTGCTGTGCTTTGATTGAAATCACGGAGTGGTCTTGGAGTGCAGCAATCGGATTTCTTTTAAATAAAACTTCACTGGATGTACTCCAAAGGTGCAGTTAATGCTTTCCCGCTGCAGGTGAGCGTTTGGTATATGGGAGTGGGCTGGAGCTAGCCTGAAGTAAGAAAGTCACCTGAAATGGGGATAGTGTGACTATCAAGTCCTCTGCACCAGCAGTTTTGCTCTGCAAATCCACTCCTGTTGGTCTGCACTGCTTAGTAATGGACATGTAACATACATCTACTGAAACGTTCCCATTTGTACTTCAGTACTCTCATTAGTATGCTGTCTCTCTCTGGTAACAATCCAGGAGAAACTGAACAAAAGGAAGTCTGCAGATGGGGGGAAAAAAAAAAACAAACAAACCACCCAAACCCTACAAACATTCACTGGGACTTAGGCAGTGCTCAAATATGGACTCGTCAAACTTCTGATGTCTGTCTTACCACTTGTAGTAAATCTGCGTCCTTAGTTTATAAAGGCTTTTTCTTCTCTGGGGTTTTTCCCTACTTCTAGTGACTGGTAATCAACTAGTAGAAGCTAAAACAAGGCCAGGTCAGTATGCTTTTTAAAAATATCTTGAATTGAATGATAGCAACTATCTAGTCTGCTTTATTTTTGTACTAATCTAATTTACTTCAGTGGTTGTTTACCTTATGGGTGCATAGAGTCACAATAAGTTTAACACTGGGTGAATTGAAAACTTCCAGTGAGAGCCTAGGTCTTGCAGTAAATAGCAGCTGGCATTCTCCTCGAGGTCCTGCCAGTATTTATTGCTCTTTAACCAGTAATCCAAAATGGCGTGTTAGAAACACCATGTACTACTGCTGGAGATGCAGCCTTGAGACAAGGTGTGCAAGACAGGTGCTCTTTTTTTCTTCTGATCATGGAATTTCTGTTTTACAGATTGTAAGAGCAGGATTATTAACTTCGTCTCTTGGGCAACCTAAAATCTTCCTGTAGTTTCAGTAAAATATTTTAATTGCGTGTGGTGCTTTTCACATCCCGTTCTCAACTAATGCTATACTGTTCTTGGGTGTCTTTAAATGGCAGCTACATTCTGTTCCTGCACAAATTTCAGTAGTGAACGAAGTTGTCTGTGCACGTCTTGCACCTTAGTTAAGTGTGCTGTAGTTTAAAGAAGGTCTGGAAGGGAGTACATGGGGATCAAGTCTAATCCCTCACAGTTACAGGCGGCAGTGGAGAAAGGTCCACAGAGCAGCATAGACCTGACAATACCTACCAGTACTCTGTGACAAATCAAATAAATAAAGACACACAAAGAAGACTTAAAGCCAAAACTATATTGTACAGCAAAAGGAAAGATCAAGGGCAGAATTAGTATTAGTGGTCTGTTTGTGTACAGGAACATTGGTGGAATTTCTAGGTGACTTCAGAAATCAGACTGCTGTTCCTGTGAGGTGGTCAGTTTTGTCTTGCATGCTTCAAGATAAGTTGACCCGATAGTGGGAGCATCAAAGTACCAGGCCCACAGTTGGTAGTAGTCGGTGATATTTTGATGTTTCAGAGGAAGGGAGGAAGCCCCTGTCAAGGCAAATAATGTATTAAGGAGTGATAAGTGCAGGACAAGGGCATAATTTGACAGCTAGAAACCCCAAAGCATGGGATTAATAAATTATAAATTGAGGTCAAACAAAACCACTCATCAAGCTTCATTTATGACTCCCTGTAGGAATAAATTTTGCACCCAAACTTTCAAATTACAGGGTTTAGTTTCAAGCTGCGTGATCACACCTATATATGAAACCCGTCCATAAACTTATCTTGTCCACAGTGGCATAGCTGAGGGCTTCTCCGCTGTTAATTCCCTTTAAAGGTTATTGTAGGATTTTACTTTGCGAATGGGTAGAGGCCTTCTGTTTTCAGTCTAATTGTCTTTGTGTCCAGGAATTGGTGCAGCCTTGTATCAGCGTTACTTTTTAATAAAAACAGGTCTTCCTGTCTTTAGGTACATTTCCTCTTCTCTCCCCCAAATGTATATTTATAAATATTTGGTATGTCTTTTAATGTTGGGTTTGGTTGGGTTTTTTAAAGCCTACAGTGTGGAAGATTTTTCTTTATGCCTAATCCAAATCTCCTTTGTTGCAATTTAAATTCAGTGCTACTTACCACAGCTGAAGTAGAAAGATTTTACTCCATTCTTCTTTACCTCTGTCTTTAACGCCTGTTTGAATAAAGAGGTTGCTGTCTCTTTAGATTAAGTGAATCCAGGTCTCGGGTTTTTTCCACAGGCCCATGCTTTTTTGATCTCTGATCCTTCTTGTTGCTGTTTTCTGGACTCTCTTCAGTTGATCTGTATCTCTGTTCCTGTAGATAGTCCCAGACTGGACCATTTGTGACATTGTTGCTTTGCCTTTGGATTGAGATCCCTGTAACAACTCTTTTTATCTCCAAAACTGGTGTTTAGCCAGTTGTGCCCTGTGCTGTATTGTTATATATGGTTATTCCTGTCAAACATGTTACCCTGCACTCTTTCTCACTGAATTGCACTCTACCTTTTTTGTACATCTTGAGTTTACCAGGTTGTTCTGAATACTATCCGTCCTTAGTTGTTTTGTAGCCCCATGACTTGACATATTCTGGAAACTTAGTAAGTGCAAAGTGGTTAGTAAAAATTTTGCTGCTGGACATGTGGCACACTGCAACAAAAACCCATTGGTTCTCTGCCTTGTTGGAAGGGGAAGTGCTGAGGTTACTTGTTTTCATTTAGCTTATGTTCTTAGAAAAAAAAAAGCAACCGTTTTCTTATTACCAAAACTTTGTGTGTTGCTTGAAAAGTCAATAAATTCCTTCTGTTGCCTCCCTTTCGTCCTTTTCAAAAATATCTGCAACTATGCCATAGGAAAAAAAATCAGACTTTTTTTTGTTTCCCCCTTACAAATCCTTGTTAGCTGTTACTGATGTTTTTATCCCTTCCCCTTTTAAGTTATATGCAGAGTCTTTGCCATTTGCTAGTCTTCTGGAGTGCTATCCATCTTCTGCTGATTCTTTAAGGTAATCTGTAATGACTTAGATACAGTTGTTCTTATGGTAAATTACATCAGGCCCAGCCAGTGGGAAAACATCCGATTTCTCTAGGGACTTTTTAAGCTGTTCTTTCTTTTGCTGGCCTGATTTGCTACCACTCCAAATAGGAAAATGTTTAGTTCAATCTCCTTTTTTCCCCTGCCAGTTCATGGAAGTTTTCCTCAGAAGTTGGGTCATTCCTTCTTCCCAGATTTGGGGAAAAGGGCACTTAAGAAACACATCTTGGGATTCTTGCGTGGAGCTGTGTTCACCAGCCCTTTTGGGCGAGGAAGCCAGAATGAAGCATTGCAGTGGTGGTGGCAGAGATCCTGGGGCAGGAGCAGCTTGGTTGCTGGCTTATTTCTGCCCCTGCCACCAGCTTGGAGCAAAGCCTCCC
>NW_008824010.1:2420742-2436632 GCF_000699105.1 Pygoscelis adeliae
GTGGGCTCAGCCCCAGTTCAGATGGTTGCTGGCCATCTGTTCCCAGCTGACCTCTTTAGCGAGGGCTAAAGCAGAAAGAAAAGTACTGTCCCTTTAGCCCTCATAGGGTCATCTGTCAATAGTCCCCCTTTCCCACTGAGTATCAAAACCAGTGTTTCCTCTTGCTTATTAATGAAGCACTTAAAGGCTGATTTATTGTTACTTTTTAGATGCACGATGGTAATACATTGTTGGCCTTCCTAATTTTTGTCCCCATGTGTTTGTGCTGGTTTTTTTCATATTCCTTCTTATTTATTTGACCTAGTTTTGTGTGCTGCTTTGTTTTTTGAGGTGATTGGAGGGCTTGTAATTAGGGACCAGCTTGACTCTTCTTGATTAATGACTGAGCCTAGATATCAAGGGAAAAAAGCTGGCACTTTTAAAGTCATACCAGCTCCTTGCCTTCACCGGTATTTACTCTAGAAAGGTCACAGAGCTGGGCTGGATAAAGATGAAGCAGGAAACAAAATTAGCAATAGGCAGATGTGGAGTTTAGTTTATCCATTCTAGGGGTCATGAAAACAAGGACTGCTGATGATATGGTGACCTCTTCCTTTATGTAGTATTTAGTATTCCTCCTGTATATTAGGGTATCCGCATTATCGTTTAGATTCTTGGTGATTTCCAAGAAACAATGCCTGCTTCTTCCTATATGACAGTATTTTTCAGTTGTCCTGAATTAATTGAAGCCTGCCTTTCCAGTATTCACTGCTATTTATTTTGTTAATTTTTTCATTCCATTTCATCGTCACCCTTCAAGCCTTCATGATCTTCTCAGCCACTTCTTTCTTACCATTTAGAATCAGATCTTGAAGAACTTTCTAAAAAGTAATTGTCTTAATTTCTATTTGAAGCTGTATAGTGCTAGATTTTGAGAACTTGGTAGATGGTTACTGTGTGTTTCATGTCTATGCTGTCCAGACCCTCTATTATCACATGCAACGATGCATGGCTCTGTTAGTTCCTTCCAAAAAAGCTTGCTCAGCATGCTTTGGTAGCCCGCCTTTGGGCGATTATTTGTCAGTTCCTTACAATTCTAGTTTAAAGATTCCCCCCCACCCCTCCCTCATCATCATTGTGAGGAAAAATGTGTGTGTGTGTGTGTGTGTTCAGGAATGCATGATGCCTTGTTGTGTGGTGGGGGAGGTCAAAACCAGAGCAATACGTAAGCAATTGTATGTAGTTTGTAGTATTTCTGTCAGTAACAGCAACTTTCACAACTATCAAGGGAGGTTTTTCCAGCATAAAGTAGGATGTGAATTTTAAGGTATAAGAGGTATTCCAGAATTAAGGTATGGGAGCTATTCTCTCATTGGGCTAAACCAGGCAAAGACATCTGTAGACCAAGATTAAGAATGCTGTTCTGAAGAGGTATCCCAGGCAGTTTTCCTATGTAAATACATACATCTTCAGCATCTTAAATATATACAAACAAAATTTGTTAGGCTGCTAGATTTGGAGCTGTGTCATACGGAGGGACAAGAGAGAGGTCTCTGTTTAGTCCTCAGCTATTGCAGGAACTTCTGAACTATAAAACACTGTACGGGTAATAACCTCGCATGTAATAACACAAATAGACTCTTCTTGAAGTTTGTTTAAGAATACGATATTCCCGAAAGGCGTATTGCAAAATCCTGTTAGAGTGTCGCATCAGTGCTAATTCAAAATACCAGCTGTGGCTTCAGATGTGAAAGCAATCCAATGTCTGACACCAACTAGAAAACTGAAGTTCTCACGTGGCTTAAAAAATAAAATCAGCCTAGACTTGCTAATTTTTTAAAGGGATTACTAAGCCTTTCTGCAATAGGCATTGACAGAACATAGCCATAGTTCTCAAGGTGTTCTGACCATGACCTCCATTTCGTCTTGCTTTCCTATTCGGAGAGAGCTCCTAAGCATGTGTACTTTAAAGATAACCTTGGTTTAGGTTTGGATTTAATAAGCTAGTTGCAATCTTTAAAGAGAACACTTGATGCTGTAGTAAAACTCTTTGCGCTCTGCTCATAAAAATCCCCCATGATTTTGATACATCAGATCCGTATGTATGAAGAAGGCAAACTCCTACAAGTATATTCTAAGACACTTCTGGTTTAAATCATATGACCTTTGTATTCATAAATTTTTTAGCATTTTTCCTGTAATAAAGATTAAATTGTCGCTCAGGAAGTAAAACTGCAACACATGCCTTTGACAACGTAATCAAACTTTATATAGCAATGTTTTTATTGTTTTCCTTTGTTTTGCTCTTAGATGACTAATTTCTGCCTAGAAGTGACAGAAAGAGTTGGCATCTGAGAGGCCACTTGGAGCTCTATTTCTATTTTAAGCATGTTTAAAGCACATGTATTCAGAAGTGTCATTATGTAAATCAGTTTTGAAAATTGAACTCCATTAAAAATTACAGTATCATTTTCTGAGTTAATCTGAGGCTATTTTAATCTCAGAAATGAAAAAAAAAAAAACAACCCAAAACCAGCAAACCAAACAGGTTTCTGCCAGGAGTGGCGCTTCTACCTCTTATGTTGTAATTGATACAATAATATGGTAATAAAAATACATTGTATTTTTAATGGAGCAAAATGTTTGCTCTTCTTTGATTTGGAAAATCCTCTCACATGGTGCATTACCTGCGTAAGGGAGGGAATAACATATAACAGTGCTTGGGAAATGTCAAAACAGAACCACCTGTAGAGGACAGAAAGGCTGGAAATAGAGAAGTCCATAGTGGAGTCCAGTCTGAGTACCAAGACTTTGGCAGTGATGAAAGGAACTTGGTATTAAAAAAAAAAGCCCTAACAAGAAAGCTGGGAAATATGTACTTTCATAGTTTATTTAAACTCTGCAAATTAAGTCAAGTGGTGGTGGTGTGTTTTGGTTGTTTGTTTGTTTTAATACTGCACTGACTCTTAAAAGGGATTTAAATGCAATTGTGGTGTTCTGGAATTGCTGTCATGTCATGGGTTTTCTTAAGTACTAGCAAGAGGAAACCAAAAAGTTTCTCATTTCGCACTGACTTGTTTCATTCACCAGCTTTAAAAAACAAAAAAGGCTGGAACTTCCCTTGGCAGTAGTCGGACAGTTTGGGAGAGTTCGCTTGAAGACAGAGGCTTCGTAGAGTGTGATGTGACTTGAGTAGGGAGCACTGAAAATGAAGGGACTGGATGTTGTTACTTTGCAGTTACTGAAGTCCTGGGGACTTCTGTTCCTCTCCAGAGCTAACGGGAATAAAGTCAAATCTGTTATGGTTTCAACTCAGTTTCTTTTGGTAATGTAAGTCATCACTTTTTGCAAAGTCCTAGAACAATCCATTTAAAACTACAATTTTAAGTACGCTTTTCTTAAGTGCAATGTTAAGTATGTGATGCAAATACTCACCTGCAACTCTTAAGAGCAAATGTCTCTCAAACATTGCTTTACAGTACAATATTTGGAATGTCCCTTTGAAATTGGCATAAAGTTGAGCAGTCATGCAGGTGATGAATTTTTGGTCGTTGCAGAAAGCGATTCAAGTATTTAAAATACAGATATCTAATGCCACTCTAGACGTCCTGACCTCCAGTTGTGCACCAAGCACTTCCAGATGTGCCTGACCTCCAGCTGCTATTGCAGGCTCTGGGTCTTGCCATATCTGTCACTTCTGTAAATAGTTTGAGCGCTGTAAGGTGTCTGAAGGGGCACTAACACCTATGTTTAGACCTCTGAATTGCTTACTGTAATGTTTATTGTTTTGGGTAACACAAGGAAAGGGAAACTGCTTTTGGTTTAGTCTGGAGCACTGCAGGACCTGTGTAAGCATTAAAGCATCTACAGTGGCCAAAATCAGTATTTTCGGGCAAGTGAAAAAGTCAAAACCCAGAACACCCTTCAACAGCCAAAATCTCAAAAGATTGACTACAATATTCCTTTTTTTATAAAAAGGGAAACTATGTAAGAATGTGCAAATTTGTTAAAAGGAAAAGAAAAGAAACGGTTAAAAGGTAAAATGTTTCATGGGGAGTGTTTGAAGACACGATGTGTAAAATCTGAAGAGCATCAGCTTCTCCTTTAGGTAAAGAGCAGCCGCTGCCCCCCTCCCCCCGCAGACGTGTTGTGATAAAACAATTGAGCAAAGAATGTTATAACTAAAAAGACCTTTTTTAACAGCAACAAAAAAATCCCAAGCAAAAAAAAAAAAAGGAGGGGGGCTGTAGGCTATGGCAAGTTAAATGTAAAGCAATAATAAGTTAGGCTAAAAGTGATCTCGATGAATAATTGGAAGACATCGAATCTAATAATAATAATAGTACTGGTTTCAGCCCATCAGAAACCAGAGTATTCTCAGAAGATCTGTAAGGCTGATAAATGATCAGGACCTAAAGAGCTGTCAAGGAAGATAAAACAGTTACAGAGAAGTCAATGAATTCTTTGCATTGGTATTTATTTGGAAGGGTGTTGGGGAGGTTCATTGTATAACTGTTTATTGCAGTGGTGGACAAAGAAAGCATAGATGGTGAGGTTTCCAATAGATTTTCTTCTTGATTTGAGACAACTTAACGTTAAATTTTAACCAAGGTGCTACTGGAACAGTCTTGTTTTGTATTCCTGCAAATTCTTCAGCTAGAATTATAGGATGAACACAAAATACGATGATTTGAATTCATCCGGGCCTTAGTTTACGACTCCTTGAGAACAAAATTAATGCAATATGAGAAATGAACACAGTATGTGTTTGATCAAAAAAAGAAAAATAGTTGGAAAATAATGTACTCACACATGATCTTTAAGGTATATTGTGAATCATAGCTGTCGAAAGCCAGCAGAACTTGCATTAATTAGCTGGGTTCTGTTCTTTTTTTTTTTTTCAGTTTTAAACTTTCTTTCCATAGAATGTGCTATTATTAAGTAGTACTTTGGAGTGATTGTGGAAAGAGGTTCCAAATAAAGTTTCCAAATAAAACCTATTCTTTCTGAATTTTCATTGTCATTGGTTTCAACTTTGGAACAGTTGTTTTTTAAAGCTTTTATTACAGCATTAGAAGCAGCCTTTTTTGAACATGAGATGTAGAAAGTTAGCAATATAAGTGTGGATTATTTATCTTCCTAGATAAACTTCATCTTATTGAAAAGCTCTTCCCAACCTTTATTCTTACCAGGGAGAAAGAACAAGAAACACAAGAAGAGGAACATTTGATGGAAGAAAAGAAAAAGAAAAAGCAGGAAGAAAAGAAAAAGAAGGAAGGTGCTCAGAAGAAGGTTTGTTCAAGTTACTGTTTTAAACGATATATTCACTTGTATGTGTAATGTACAGATACCGGTTCTGCAGCCTTTACTTCTGTGAATAATTCTGACACAAGCGAGCAGTCCTGTCGACTTTTGAGTGAGGCTGTGGTCAGAAAATCTCTGCAAAAGCAGTTGTGACAGTTCATTAGCACTCCCCAAGCTGCTTACCATCCCCTGATGTTAAGTTACTGCTCCCACAGCTGTGTCACGTGAATGTTCCTCATCAATGTCAATGCACAGTTAAGTGGATTAGTGTCAACTGATACTGAAGTGACTGTGGATTCCGAGGCCATTGCGCATTTTCTGTGGTGTGCATTCTCCTGCCTCATTTTCTGGATTACAGAGTTTTAATCTTAAATGGCCCTTAGGATGTGGATGGGAATTGATCACTGTCTTTTCCAGTACAAAAATTAGGCATCATAAAAAAAAAAAGTGGGTAGATTCCAAACATAAAAAAAAAAGACGTGTCTTCACAAAATGTGCAGTTAACCTGTGTAAGCTACTAGTATGTATGGATTCAAAGGGATACTGGACAAATTCATGGAAGCTAATTCTGTGGAGTGTTAAAAAGTTCGTAAACGTACTGTTTGGTTCAGGAAGCCTCTGAACCTCAGGTGACAGAAGGCTGGGTGGGTAGATGAGGGTACTGTCATATTGCTTGCCATGTTTTATACTGTCTCTTTGGTATCTGCTTTTGGCTTTAGTTAGACAAGGATAGCCATTCTTATATTCCTAATACATGCAGTTAAAGTAACATTCTCCAATCCTTAACTGGAACTAATGCCTGATATATGCAAGCAGTTTCTGAAAAAAGTTAGGCCTGCAGCCCTATAATTATTAGGTACCATTTTGAATGTTGACAAGTAGTTGATTTGGTTTGTTCTTTTCTTCTTTCAGGCTGCTGAACAAAAAACCAAAGGTAAATTCACATTTATTCTTTGTGAGCCATTTGATATTTTTGTAAGTTTGTTTAAAAAAATGTGCTTGTACTTTTTGTGTCTTTTTAATGGAGAGAGTACTATCTTACTAGGATAGTTCTGTTAAAGTTTTGTTGGAGGAGCTGACTATATGTTGGAATTCTCAGCATAAGCTTTTTGCTTATCTTGCTGGGTATCGTATGGCACGTTTTTGACAAGAATATATGGATTAAACAACATATGTCATCTTTTTTGTCTAATGTCAAGACAGATGTATTTTTCCATTTAGTTGTTAGTAGTTATTTATCCATTTCAAAGACAACTGATTGCCACCAAAAAGGGCAAATCTTTCCCCCTGCATGCACGATGCAACTCAACTTAGTGATTAAACTCAATTCATGGAACGTAGGAGAAAGCTATTTCCCCCACCACCTTTTTTTCTTTCTGTGTGGGTTTTCTGCTTGATAAGTGAATTGAATTGGTTTGCGGCATGGTCCAGGAAGCAGCAGAGATAAGCAAGGCATTCTCCTTTTTGGGGCAGTGAACTCCTAGGTGCCCTAGGAGAAATGTTACTGAAGCTATGGTCTTAAGGAAGGTGAGGAGGAGAGTCGAGGTGATGCCCCTCTTCTGCAACTGTTGGCTTGCAGTTATTTTAGCTAGTCTGTCCTTTGATTTACATGGCACCACACAGAACTCAGGGCTGCGGAACAGTTCTGAATGAGTTAATATGCACTGTTATTTATTGCTGGGTAATTAGGTGACAGACAGGCAAGTAGAGCTTCCCAGATTCCCAAAGACTGGGAATTAGAGAAGAGCCAAGCCTAACATATGGGGTTGACAAAACAACTTATGTTTCAAACACTTTTTATGTATTTATACAGCAGAAATTAAGTATTGCTTCAGTGATACTGAATTCAGAAAAATAAAGTGTAAGCTACATGATGAAGAAACTGTAACAAGTAATTTATTGAAACTCTGTCCTTTTCTTTCCAAATTTTTCTTATGTAGAAAGTGTGAAATCAGAAAATTTTAGTCTGAATTCTGTTGCATCTGCCCTGTAAGATCTCGTGTAGTTTTTAATAGTGGATTTTGCTTTCAGGAGAAGAAGGTAGCAGAAGTAGCTAAGCCCCTTGAAATCTTAAGTATGTGAAAAAATTTGGAATTAAGATACATCAGAGCAATTTGTATCTAAATGGGATATTTCTGTTTCCACAGTATTACATGTTTTGTTCTCTGTATCAGCGTGTTTCTGTGAAAAGGTTTCACTGTTCCATGATGTATTATAATGACTTTTTAATATCATAATTCAATGGCAGATGTTTTTGCTGTCAAAGTAACTAAGTTCATTTTCCCGTGATAATACAGTGGCTCTTCATTTCTGTTAATATTGAAACACAGTGCCTTCTGCTTTCCTCTGTGGGATATTATTATTTCTGTCTTTGTTGTGACAGCTTTGTTTTTAATTGCTTGAAAATGCCAAGTTTAGGTTTTTAAAAGTAGCATGATAATAACTCCAGTTTTTCAGGTACGCTTGTGAGTTTGTTTCTTTCAAATTTAGGGACTGTGTTTCTCCATCTGTTTGATTTTTTTTTTTTTTTTTTTTGTCCATTATCTTTGTATTTAAGCGTCCTATGCTACTGCTATACAGTATGAATTGGGAAGAAGACAACAGTAAATAATAGTAGTTATGTTAAAGATTAAGCAGTTCTGGCTTTTATTGTTTTAGCTATCAGAAGCAGTAATGCACCTTTTTGTAGTTAGGCTTCATTGGAAAGAGTTGACCTGGCCTGTAGAGAAGCCAAACCTCTCCTGTTCACGTTCAGTGCAAGGGATGGTGGTTATTGACAGTCATATGGATGACCCTTCTTTTAATTTCCTTTGGCGGGCAACTACTAGTTGCTTTTAAGGTTGGTCTGTGGGAATGTTTTACTTCCACTTTATGATACTGTTCTCTTACATTTATCTTTAGGAGGAATGTACAGAAGCTTATGATAGGTAGCAGGAATTTCTTAAAATACGGAAAATATTAATTCTAAATTAATGAGAGGAAAAAATCGGCTGAACTTTTTTCATAGAATATTCAAAGTTGACTGTAAGCTTTAATGCAGTACTGCACCAAGTATTTTATTTTGATACATTTTCAGGGTTGAGTGACAAATGCTACTAGAACTAAAAGGCAACACAGGGATTATCATGGAATTGAGTTAATTTATTTAATATCTGGGACACATCAATTAAATTCATTGTAAAGACAGGATGACTCAGTAAAACTGGGTGAATTGACTGCAGCAGGTACTGCATGCAGATGTACGGGATGTATTAAATCAAAGATTAAAACCAGGCTGGAACTGACCCTTTTGCAGAACGTTACTATAGCCGCATTTTGGTAGGCAAGATCTCTATAAATGTGACTTAATGTAGGTGCTTGTGGTAACTTAGAAAAAAAATTCCTTCATTTTATATATGTGTCATTCAGTTCTGCAGCTGAGTTGCTATAGCAATAAGCGATGCTTACAGTTTGGGTCATATTGGAGAAAAATAAATTGTACAACTGGAGATGGGATGTGGAAGGATTTTTCAGTTTCTGTTTTTCAGCTGATTGGAGACAATAGGTTTATACTGTTTCTTATTTGCTCTCAGCTGTATTTTTGAAGAAGGCACTTTTCTTGATGTAGCTAGGGTGGGACAAACGGTGGGATTTGGTAAGCAGTAGGAAAGGTTAGCTCTTTCGGTTGGCTTATTCTGCACTAGAAACCTATGCTGTCATCAAGGTGCTTTTTAATTTTTTTAATTAATATTAAGATTTTCATTTTTTTCTCTAGCACAATGGAAAATGTGAAGATACCGTCCTATCTAATAAATAACTCGTATGCATTGTATGTGTAGTTATAATTCACTGTAAGATGATACTGGCCGTCGCATGTTCAGTCGCTGGTGAGGCCTCAGGAAAGAGAAACTAGTACGGAGGAAAGAGGTTTCCTGTGGGTGTGTGTATATGGCGTGTTGTCGGTTAAATACTGCTCTGAGGCCTCAGACGGAGCTGAATGTTTCCATTTGTGATGTGGAGCACAAAAGCCTTCCAAAATAAACACGCATTTCCACCAATAGAGGAAAGGTATGTGGCTGCTTCTGAAGTTACTGGTCCAGGGGTAGGAAGTGCTCCTCTACACAGCTCTTGTGTCTCTTCAAACAGCTTAAATCATTTTTTCTGTTTAAACAAGGATGCAACTCTTAAGTCTTCTCTACGTAACGGCTTCTTCAGTTTCTAATTTTTTTCTGCAGCATTGTTTGTTAGAGTATTTTTGTTAGGCTAAATCTTTTATAAATATACTGTTGACAACAATTGTAGGGAATGTGTGAAAGGAAAAAAGATTCAAAGAGCTGATAAGTAGCTGAAATGTTTCTCAATTACTTGAAAACAAATGAAAGTAGTCTTCCTGTTCAGCTGGAGAGGAGCGCTGCAGAATGAGATGAGGTGGGAAATGAACATGTTTTTATTGCGCGCTGTGCATTGTACTTCCACGTTACTGTTCTTTTATGGTAATTTTCTTGAGAACAAGACTATTGAGCACAGCCTATTAGTGTTTATTTTAAATGTGTAAACTCTTGCCAGTTTATATGCACTTGATAAAGAAACTTTGCCTATAAAGGCTTTTGTAATGAAAACATTCAGCTGTAACTACCAGTAAGAGTTTTGTACTGTATGGTAAAATAGTTGCTAGTACGGTAAATGGTTGTTATTAATAACTACAGGGGACTTCTAAGAGAGCTATGCATGTGATAAATACCATGAGGTCCAACGCATTTTGCCGCCTGCTTTTCTTCTAGCCATCTTGCTGCAGGTTTAGTCAGCACACAGGTGATCAGTTCCTTGACTGCTTTACTCCCATCCCAGCTGAATTCCATGCACTTTCTCTAAAAGGAAGTTAAAGTGCTGGTATAAAATGGCTTAAGTGGTTTGTTACTCAAACATCCACCACGGTAATTGAAAGGCAAAGTGTCTATCCAATTCTCCAGCATTATCTACAATGCAGGTAAGTGTTAAATCTGCAAACACAGGAGTAAAGAGAGTTAAGTATATACCATTTTTAGTCTAACATAGAAAATATTTAGGTAAATATTTGATTAGAAATGTTAGTCTGGAAAATACTTTCTTCCCTTTAGTCTAAAGCAGAGATGGCCAGTCTCTGCCTCTTTGAACTTCGTGATCCTTGTAGGTCTGTCTTTAGCATGTTCATGGCGTGGGACCAGGAAGAGAGATGTGGGCTTTCCAAGGGGAAAATGGAAACTTCGGCTCACTGCTTATGGGATGAAGCAGGACTGCAGAAGCTGGAATAGCTGTCATAATCCTGGGATTCAGCAGCCTGTCCAGCACTGCCCATCTTCTGCACTGCCCATCTTCTGTGAAAGCGGTACGATGGATCCTGAGCTGAGCATCGTTCCCTTCCGCTTGTGGTCTGTTTCTGGAGCTTTCCCCGCCCCCAGGCTGTCTGTGCCGTGTGTCTTGGGACTCTTCACTGTATGGTGATTTTAATATGCAACTTGCAGAGTCAGGAAGGTTGTCTGCAGACAGAGAGATTATTCTACCAAGGTAGACGTTTTAATATGTTTTCTTTTGGGGGACCTAAAGGAACAGAAAGCATTTAACAGTACATGGTTGCTTGATAAACCATTTGTGGTGTTGCAAATGTTGGCATACTTTCTCCAGATTCTTTTTAAATTTGCATAGCATTTTTTATACTACAAGCAGTACTACATATTTTATCTGGAGGAACGTGGTCAACTGTGTTATAAATGGGAGTTAAAAGGAAAAAAGAGTGGAACGAGATCTGAGATCCCATCCCTTGCTCTGGCATTTCTAGTTGGATGACAGAAGTAGTGGCATACCTTTCTTCAAAGCCAGGTATTTTCATTTCCAAATCAGATATGTAGATTGTTGCATAGTTTTAAATTGATTCTTTACTTACCCTGCCCAAATGGGCTGTTATAATGTTCTCTGCTTGTACGCGTTTGGATGTGAATTACCTTCCTGTAACCTACACTCACTTCTGCTCATACAGAAATGCAGTTTTGTGTACATCGATAATGGGCTCTTTCTGGCTGTCATAGATGTTTAATGGTAGTTCCACAGGAAATAAGGAAGACTAAACTTTTTAGAGAATCTCATTAGTATTTTAAGTAGAATTATGACAGTGTGTAACACAGTCTTAAAAAAAAAGTTTTGAGTTTTTCTAGTTTGTGTCATATTATTGTAGGAACCAGCAGAGTTTTTTACATAAGATTAGGAAATGTGTTTCAGCCTACAAATTGGGTATGATTTACAACAGACTTACCTCTGACTCATTTGAGTGTTTATAGCTTATGCTTGAATATCTGGCTCTGCCATCTTGTTAGTTAAGTGCTGTGTTTGTACTGAACTGCTGAACATTGTAGTGACAAAATGTGCCATAAATCATCATTGCAGGAGGAGGGGGAGTGCTGTAATAAGTTCTTCAATTAGATCTTAATATGCAGTCATTTGATAACCTAATGATAACCTATTGCCATACATTAAAGCTTTATAACATAAAAATGTTTTCTTTTTGATAAACGTTATCATGGTGGTGTTTTGCTGTTATAAGTATCTTTAAACAAACATGAATTTGTTCTTCTTATAACTGACTGAGATATTGCTTCTCTGATAGAAAAGTAATTACGATTTTACAATCTGCAAAGAATAGAGTATGAAGATAATTCATAGAGTCCCTGCCATAATACTGGGTGAAAAAGAATAGAAAATACAAAAAGATTAGAGCAGACAGGAGGAGAAATTTGCATATTCAAGGAGACAAAGCAAGAAGAATGAGCTGGGAGGCTTGGAGTTAACTAGCACAGAAAAAAACTTTGGTTTCCTGCTTATTGTTTCAGGTGGGATGGCTGTGACAAGCCATCTTGAGTTTCTGGTGGCAGTAGTTCAGTGCTATTTAATATGCTTTTTGCTCTCACAAGTGTAAGCAACATTATCAGTATCTTACTTCAAATCAACATTGCCATTATGAAGTGAAGGAGAAGAATTTAACGTTAGCAGGTAAGTGTATGGATAATCTTTACTAAACCACAAGCTATATTTGGCTTTGCGAGCACTTTCTGCGTTGGTCTTGCTGGTTTGCTAGTCAAAGGTGTACAACTAGAGATTAGTCATGGAATTGAGAATTGGTGTCTTTTTGCAGGAGAGAGGGTTTGTCAAGGCTTGACACCCTGAGCCCTGCAACCATGGATTGACAGTTCTGGTCTTCTGTAGCTCTTGTGAAGCTGTAGACTTTTTAGCTTTCAAATAAACACTCTTTTCAGACAATGAGGCACCAAAGCAATTAGTACAGGTTTTTGGCAAAAACATTTATCTCTTAAAGAAAAACAAACACACACAAAACTCCAGGGATATTTGAAAATAAAATGGAAACCATGAGCTGTATTCTTCCTAATGTGCTGCTGTCCTGAGCTGGATTTATGGGACAGCTGCCCCCCGAAGAGATGCAGAGCGCTTCGACATCTTTGCCTAGAGTTGCTGCTGCTTCTTACCGCTCGAGTAAGCACCTCCAATCCCATTCAGTGGTTGTCTTGTAAGCTTTGCAGATTCCTCGGCTGGGAATAGAAAAGTAGGTAAGAGCTCAAGTCAGAGGTCCTTGATATTCTTAGTACTCCTCAGAGGTAGTTTTTATTCTCCTTAGAGATAGTCTGTTGTAGTTTGCCATCATGCAAATTTAGGCATGTGCTTATAATATAAAAACAGACAGAATATTGCTCTAGTCTTCCACGTGGTTTGCCTTTTCTCAGTTTCCTCGATTAGGAAATTATCTGGGCTTATCAGACTGAGGATGGCAACAGCCTGAGCTGTATATATTTAGTTTTAAAACTGGGTGAAAATGGGAGCTTTCAAACACTAGACAAGCTGATTGAAAGTATTTTTCAGATGCTCTGAATGTTGTAAGGGTTGATACCCTGCTTGAAGGCGGTAGGACTACATGCTTTGATCAGATTTCTCTTTACATTGTCCATTGTCGATTAAATTTCAAGCCTGGGACATTATCTCTACAAGAGTACTCTGTGAAGAGAGAATAAGAACAAATTTGAGAACACCGGTTTGGCTTTTCTCATCTAGACTTCATTGTCAGGGTGCCCCTTGGTGGTAATGCCTCTCAGATAATTCCCTGGCTTGCTTTCTGAAAAACAAAACAACTGCCAATACAGTTGCTGACAACTGTATATTCTAGAATATAAATTTTAACACAGCTACACAATGATAATAGTGGTAGTTACGATCAAACTGCATGCTGTTTTACGGTTATTTATCTGCCCGCAGTGTGTGCTTTCATACTCGGCGATAGACTGCTTTTTCAGTAATGGGCATTGCCTAACGCAGTATAGCTAAGCATGTAGACTGTGAAACGGTCAAACTGCTACACTTTCTGGCATCACAGCAGTTCAGACGATAGTGTAATTCTGTTCTGTCAGTTTGCTTATCAAATAACTATTTTCCAATTATAAATAGAATGTTGTCTGATACTTGTTGTCCATCAGAGCGTATATGCCCCAGTACTAGAGACCAGATGCATTTTCCATTTTAATGTGCCACTACTATGTTCTGTATCTACTGATAATAGAAGACAGGGAAACCCACCCTGCATCTCTTCACTTTCTTACCCACCCAGCGAGTCTGAGATTTGTTTTCTTGTGAGTGGCTTTATAGCACAGCTCACCTACTTTATCAGCATGGTCCTCCTTTACTTTCTGAACTAAAGTCTGTCATTCGCTTTTACCCTTCTTTTAAAGAAACGTGTATGTGAAGGAAGTCTCTTGTATACCTTGAGGACTGTCTCACTTAGATCATTCTTTCATGGGAAACTGTTGGCTGCTGTGATGCCTTCTCCATGAAAACCTATCAGCTTTGATTTCCCTGCAGTGTGCTGACCGCTTTCCATTATTAGATTATCATCTTACTACCTGGAGGAGGCTTGTATCACATGTAAATATAATACCTATAAGATCTGCAAACCGTAAGCTTGAAGAGATGTTCATCAGGAAAAGTATTTGCTCAGTTCGGCACGGATTGTTTTGAGATATATGCCAGTTTTCTAATGTTTCTTGATACCTTGGGAAGGATGAAACCAGCTTTGAACTGAAACACTAGTACACGCTCTTGGGGTAGTTACTCTAGAAATGCTGAAGAGGGTTATCTGGGGAAAACGAAGGAAACGAAAATGTGTTTTGATCCTTTTGCGCTGTGGGTGAAGCCTTTGGCCTGAGGGACCTTGTGTTCCCCTGTTGACTATCTGGTGTTGACATTCCTCTACTCTGAGAACCTAGGCTGCCTCCTGACTTCCCTGTGTTTGCTAGATTATTTTAATGCTTTTCCTGAGTTGTAAAAGGTGGTAGCCCATACTTTATAAATCCTACAGGACTACTTAAAATGTCTGTTTAACCAGCTCACACTCTGGTAAATGCTCTGAAGCATTCTGGTCGGATTTGCGTCGTGCATCTGATCATTCAGGTAATTCCTGAACTGGCAGTGTAGTGTGCATTAGCATCCTAAGAGGTGGTTACTCATGAGGTTGATTGTAGGTTCAAGATCACCATGAGAGGAGATGATTTTCTTTTTAAGCATCCTGCCCTAGCTTTGTGACATGGCAGCAGTGGCTCATACTAAGCAGTCTTGTGGGACCTGTGTTTAATAGCACCACTAAATGCTTTGGACACTCCTCAGCTGCCCTGAGCATGGCAGCAACTATTATTACTGTTTGCCTAAGGGGAACAGCTGAACTTGAGGCATGATTCAAGCTCTTGATTGCCTCTTCCCATGTTAACAGAAGTAATTCTCCTCTGTCTTATCATAGAGTTTCCTGAAGATCCGCCCTCCTGTTTTCAGGATGCCCTTGACATTTCTGACATAACTTCCGATTTGGCTGCTTCTGCTGTCTCTTTTTTTCAGCAGTCTTTATGGAGCCGGACCTTTCACCTTTCCAAGGCCAGACAGGCTCTCATGAACTTCTGTTTTGAAGCGCGTGAGTTACTAAGCTCCAGAACTCACGAGTCTTCACTCCATTAAAAATTCAAATGCCACACTGAAGTCTACGAATTGTAGGACTAGATATAGCCTTTTAGATGAGCAAGAAGGGATTGTTTTATCCATCTCCGCACTGTCAGACAGGCCCAACAGATGTTCTTGAAGTTTTGATTATTGTTGGAAAGTTGTCTTCGTACTCAGCCTGAACAGTCTTTCCTATAACTTAAGCCCATCCTTTCTTGGCTGATTTGCCCAGTATGTGGAGAGCAGATCCTTCCCCTCCTCTGCAGGGGCCTTTTCATGTATCCTCTTTTTTACTTAACAGCCCATTCAGTTTTTCATAGAATCATAGAATAGGAAGGGACCTTTAAAGGTCATCCCTTCCATAGTTGGAAGGGACCTTTAAAGGTCATCTAATCCAAACCCCCCCACCATGGGCAGGGACATCTTCAACTAGATCAGGTTGCTCAGAGCCCCGTCCAACCTGACCTTGAATTTTTCCAGGGATGGGACATCCACCACCTCTCTGGGCAACCTGGGCCAGTGTTTCACCACCCTCAGCGTAAAAAATTTCTTCCTTATAGCTAGTCTAAATCTCCCCCCCTTTAGTTTAAAGCCATTCCCCCTTGTCCTGT
>NW_008824010.1:2440858-2462586 GCF_000699105.1 Pygoscelis adeliae
CTCTTCCCTCCAGGGCTTTGTCCCATGGCACTCTGCCAAGCAGATCCCTGAAGAGGCCAAAGTCTGCTCTCCTGAAGTCCAGGGTAGTGAGCTTGCTGTGCGCCCTGCTCAGTTCCCTAAGGATCTTGAACTCCACCATTTCGTGGTCACTGCAGCCCAGGATGCCCCTGAACTTCACATTCCCCACCAGCCCCTCCTTGTTGGCGAGAACAAAGTGCAGCGTAGGACCTCTCCTTGTTGGCTCTTCTACCACTTAGAGAAGGAAGTTATCATCAACATGCTCCAGGAACCTCCTGGATTGCTTATGCCCTGCCGTGTTGTCCCTCCAACAGATATCAGGGTGGTTGAAGTCCCCCATGAGGACCAGGGCTTGTGAGCGTGAGGCTGCTCCTATCTGTCTATAGAGGGCCTCATCCGCTCGGTCTTCCTGGTCGGGTGGCCTGTGGCAGACCCCCACCATAATGGGGGTGCTAGTGCCAGTGTTTTCAAGCTGTTTTCCAAACCATAATAACTTATGTTTCTTTTCTTTGGAAGTCTTTCCAGTTAGTCCAGAATTGTTTTTTAAATGCAATATCTATAATTGGAGGATTATTAAGTAACCTTTGAGTTAACCTGTGTAACTATAACCTTATTATTGCTGTTTACAAGTAAAATCTAAGGCTTGCTTTTTATGCCTTTCAGGCTTACTCCATTGTACAGCTCTGTAATCCAAGCTGTTTCATAGCAGTGCTGCTGCCGATTCTTCTCATTCAGTTATCTGTCCCTGAACTCAGCTTGCTTTAAGAAGCTTCTAAATTGCAGGTGCCCTCTTCTCTAATTAAGGATCTTGAATTGATAATGTGGAGTTTCTTCTTCCAACTCTCCCCGTCTCCTTTTTGATCGCTAACCATTTTCTCTCCACGGGTAGTCCTCTGAAGTATACCTTTAAATGTATTATTTGCTTTAATTTCCCAACAGTTTCCACTACAGTTGTTTAGGCCTGAGGGACAAACGATGAGAAAACGTCCTGACTGTGCTGGAGGTGGTAGGCTGTCCTGCTGCATTTTCAGTTATTTTCTGTTGCACATATAAGGGAGGCCCTTCCCTTCCATTCGCTCTGGCATCTAAGTAGTGACTCTCTCATCAACAAGAGAAAGTCTTCAGAGTGAAATAGGAAGAAAATAATGTATTCAATGCTACACTTCTGACATAGGCTCCATCATAACTCATATCTTGCTATCGGCCATCTTCCAGGAGTAATGATTTAATTTTTTTTCTTTGTCGTATAGTTATTTCTAATCTTGTCCAGTAGTCACCGTGGGAAATCAAATGGGAGGTCTTCTTCAGCCGCCTCAATTGTTTAGCTCTTCCTTCCCCGAAAGGATCCGTGGGTCCGTGTTCTTCACCTTTTTTCTCCCTCACCATCTAGCAAACTCCAGAACCCACGTTTCTGCCTCACCTTTCCTTCAGTGTACTTCTCAGAAATCTGTTTTGCCTCGTTGTTACAATGTACTGCCTACTGTAGAGAGCCTGCCTGTAGCTCTGCCCAGTATTTCTCCATGTGAAATTTCCTGTATATTGTACAATAAAGATACAAACCCACTAAATTTGCCAAGGTGACCCCTTAGTGCCTGACCACTACTTGCTGCTGTAGCCTGCAGCTTTCCAGTACAAAAGACAGCTGATCTCTCAGCCAGGTCAGATTTCTGCTCTTTTACTGTAGGTGAATGAGACTTGCATCAGAGAACATCTTGTCTCACTGTGGTCATTTGGATCATTTTCTGGCTTATTCAGAATAGATTTTTCAAAAAGCTTCGGGTGCCTTTGCTTGACATCTGGGAAAAGACCCTTCCTAAACTCCATTGTAGAGTTTGTGATCGTTATCCTTTTTCTGTTTGAGTTGTTGCAAGGAATGAGTTGATAACTGCTTAGATCTCACTGGGAAGCTCTCTAAGCCATTCCCACTCCAAGAAAGAGATTTCTGCCATGGAAGTTGCTCCAGCTTGAAGAGGAGCTTCTGCCATGGTTGGCTATGGTGGGGGTACGAGCATCAACAAAAAAGTGAAATCATGTCAGAATTTCACCTGTAGATGTATGGCTTGCTTATGTTCTTCTAAAAAGAAAAGCAATAAAGAGAAGGTGAGTAGAGAGTAAAGATGGTTTTGTGTATTGACACAGCTCTAAGACTCTTGAGAGTTTTGAAGGCATAGTAACGATACTTTTATCAAGTTGAAAGTGTAATTTGAAAAATGTTTTAAAGATTCCAAAATACTGAATTACTTTCTTACATATTAGGTAAGGTATTCTCGCTCTCTCTTGACGGTTTGTAGCATCCTGTCCATTCAGATCTATTTTTGTGCAGTGTTAGGATAACTAAGTCAATTCCACGAGCATGTACAGTGTTTCTCCAGTTTGGTCCTTGAATACTAAAACACATTTTCTGAATATGAAGACTTTCTGATTTGATGCCTTATTATAGCTACTAAGACTTTAAAAAAAATCTAATTCTAACTTAAAATTTCTGGATAATAACTTAGATACATAGTAACAATGAACACTTAAATCCATAATCCTGTTTTACTGGCACCTGGAACGTAGCCAGGATGTTGTAAAGCTTACCTTGCTCCACTCCATTGGATTGTCACTGCATTAATGCACCCTTGCTTTTCACATTTACTTTTATGCCTGTTTTTCAATTGAGATTCAGAAAATGTTTTAATACTTATTTACCATATTCTTTTAATGAGAGTATGGGTGTTGAACAGGACTTGAACTGAACCTTGCGCTTGGGCTGACGTCGTTGTCAGCGCGGCCACTGCCAGGTATGAAAGTACCGTGTGCTCCCCCTGCTGTTACCAGCTGCCGTCTCAGGCATAAGCGGAGTTTCTTTTTGAAAAGTAAAGTAAAAGTAAAGTAATAGTGTGGTTTGTAATTCTGCAAGATGATTAATAGTAGATAGGGCCCATTTTTGCCTGAGGTATCTTGGCGAGTCTTTAATAAGAGTTAAGGATAAAGTCAGGGTCATGGGGATGGCATTAATACCATCAGTTGGCAATTATAAGTTGCCCTTTATTTACACTGGGAACTGGGGGTATCTTAGATTTGCCTCCCAGCTGACTATCCTACTCTAATGTGCAAGGATTTACTTTAAAAAATGGAAGTTGTTAATATATTGATAGGTAGATCTGTAAAGCTGTTAAAGAGCTGTTATTTTTGTAGCCTGCCTGCCTAGACAGGCGTGGTATTTTCCTCTTCTTTGCACTTGGACTTATTGCAAAAAGTTTACTTTTTTCCTGCAAAAAGCAGAAATAAAACTCTGGAAACTGGACGCAATCATTGAAGGTGTGGGAAATTACCAAAAGCTTAAGTGTGTGTGGGAAAGAAAAATCTTAGGGTGTCACATATTAAACCAAGCTGTATTACACAGGTGAACAGTCCTTAAAATGCTGGCGTTATTTCTTTTGGATAAGTCTAAGCACATCTATATGAAATAAACGTGTTTAATGTATGTGGACTAGTTAGGTATTCCTTCCTAGTAAAGGGAAGACGTGTCTAAAATAAACTGAGCAGAATTTTTGAATTAAAATGAAGTAATAATATTAAGTTATTATTAGTAATCTTTATTAAAACATCTTTAATTTCTTTTAACATTCATGTAATAGAATCTGATTTACTGGGAGTGGCATTTAATTAATTTAATTCAATTTAGAGAGTTAACTCTATTACATATTAGTACAGAAAATTACCTCTGAACAGTCATTTCTCACTGGTGACATGCAATAAGTTAATTTAGCTCGGAGTTCGTTTGGGTGCATTGTGAGTTCTTGGTGAAAGTTGCTATGGTGACAGCCTGATCAACCAGAGCTGTCATCTAAAACAACAAATACACCAGCCCCGCTTTGCACAGTGACACCACTGCTGCTTGGGCTATAAACACTGACAGATGGATCCTCTCTGCTCCGTGCTTTTTTCTCATCCTGGTCTTTTTAGTGAACGTGGTTGCTTAAATCTCCAGCGATGCCAAGGTTGCATTGCAAGGAGTAGTGAAAAGCTTCCTAAAGAATGCTCGGTCAGTAATAGACCTGCTGCGGCTGTACCCTTCTCACAAAAGGGGTTTTCTGTCAGACTGTGCTCAACAAATTGAACTGAGGGTTGGTGTGGGGGTTTTTTTTTTTTTTTTTTGGCTTCTTCTTAGCTGCAGTGAAATGATCGCAGAGTCCCAGTCACATTTTGATTTGCTTTTATTTAGGAAATTTTCCTGAAGAATCTGAAAAGAAGGATGTCTGAAGACTGCAGGAACTGCTTTCTTCATGTTTCTGAATAATTTAAATCCTGTTTTTCATATGTGGCATTAATGCACGATGGCACTGGAGACATAAAAAAAAATCTGTTCAACTTAAACTGAATTAATGAAGACTTTGCTTCAGATTCTGTGTTGAATCTGAAATGAAGAGTTTGCTTCAGATTCTCCAGGCGTTGCTATCAGGTGGATGAACTCTTAGTTCAAAATAAAAAAACTTCCAGTGAAGAGTCTGTCTTTGGGAAACTCATTCAGAAAAACACTACCTGCATATTAAAAGTCATGCTTGGATGTAAGAGGAAGTATCAAAAGAACTGAAATACAAATTTTAAGTTCAGTATATTTTCTTTTTTTTTCCCTTCTAGATCAGTATGCAGACTTAAGCAGTAGTTTGTTTTTTCTCTAGAGCATGATTTTAACTTAATTGGGTTTATCTGAGTAAGGGATCATTCTTTTTTGGGGTCTTCCAATTTTTCTCAGCTACTCATTTCTGAAAGCAAAAGAGTGATATTTCCATAGGACTGCTTGTCTTTCCAATACTAGGAACTGCATCCAAAATAGGATGTAGAACCCCAAACGTTTCTCTAGATATAAAATCTGCGAGATTTTGTAGGTACAGCCTCCTAAAGTGGTAACGATGTCCCTAGGGTTTTTGTATGTTTTTAAGAACCTACTTGCTCAAAGCATTGATTCTCAAAATAATTTTGTTAAATACAAATGAACACATCTTCATTTAGCCCAATAAGGATTCAGGCTTTGAAATCTAAGGCCAAAATATTTCAGGTTTAGGTTTCATTGAGTTGGCTACATACACAGTTTCTCTGGGTGATGCTACCTGAGACTTGGAATATATCCACACTGCTGGGGAGGAGGGGAAGCTGGTCCATGCTGAACGCTCTCTTGGCACTACTTCAGTTATTTGTGCTGACTGATTTTAAATGATAGCTCAGATATCTCTACGCTATCTTTAGGACTATAGTATAAACATACTCTTAAGCCTTCTTTTGAGATAGAATGCGAACTGGAGGGGTTATGCCAAGATTACAGAGGCCTTTTACTGGTTGCCCACAAAACCGTTACTATTTTAGTATTGCACATAAAATATTCATTTGGTACCATAAATGTACATGACAGTAGAGCCAAGGCTTTGTGTTTACACAGGACTGTAGTCAATTTGACATGTATGCGTAGTCCCATGATTTCAGCAGCACAGCCAGTGTCAGTAAAAATTATACGTAATATCTCACCAGCGGACTTGTAATCTGCAAGCAGTTGACACCATGCTTTCGTAGAAATGTCTAAAAGGAGTTAAATAACAATGCAACCTGCTCCCCCTGCATCCACCCCCCAGAACCTAAATAAAATAATTGGAGAAGCTGTATTTCTTGCACAGAACAAAAATATATGCGTATGTATAGTGAATCTGATGTGTCCAGGCTATGTTAGACCCAGTGTGGATTTGGTTCAAATCGCTGTGTATGCATGCTGTATAGGCCTAAGGCATCCCTAGGGTATTAATCTTAGGCTGCCTGCACACCTGGTAGGTCCGATGTGTCCTGGACACATTGATCTCACTGTCCACATGTTAAGATACTGATCCATAAATACACACTGGCAATTTCCAGACATTCCAGAAAAATAGCCAGAGTCCTTACCTTCTTTCCAGCTCAAATTTCAAAGTGGAAAAAGAGGTTGTACCTGACACAGCATGAATGCTTGGTATTTCCAGCTGTCCTGGGTGGGGTGCTAGCACTGACTGTGCTCTGGGACACCCTGAAAGTCCAGGAACATCCACCTTGCATGCAGAGACCACGGGTGGAGCGTATACATTCTAGGTGTGAAGTGATCTGTGCACTACGTACCGCAGCTGAGTAGATTTCTGTAGAAGCAATCCAAGATAGGAATGATGGGTGTATGAGGTGTCTCTTTACAGCACTCAACCACTTACGTATTTGAAACTGGGGAGCATTTATGCTCTGATTGACACTCTTCTCTTCAAGCCCCAACTGCAGAGCTGCCTTCAGCATCTCTTCAAACCTCAGCAGCCATATGGGGTGAGCTGGGTCCTCCGGACTCCGAGCAGATTCTGCTGCAAAGGGGCTGATTCTAACAGCAGTTGTTTGACACAGTGTAGGCAATAATCGCTTCCTAAGACACAGGTTTGTTTATAATAGGATTTTTGCCTGGGCTTACTTAAGTAAAAAAACATGTGTTGATCTGCAAGATGGTGATCCATCGGATTGCTCTGCTTTCTGTATTGTTTTAAACAAGTCTCAAGACTTGTTCATGTGAACTGTAACCTGTGGATGCATCACTGTTCAAGGTGCAAATGAAATTTTAGGCTCTTGAATACAGGAAACCGATCGACACGAGGATAATCCTAATTGTCAATCACTTATGAACATACTAATTACTGTGAATTTTTTGTATTTATCTGTTTGTATGAATGGTTTAGCAATGAATGGCTTTCTACTGTAAAGAATATTTACTGTACAGTCTGCGCCTGGAAGTGGCCTCTTGCATTAAGAAAAAAGAATGTTGCCAGTGTGATGACTTAGCACCATTTGTAAATTTGTTTAAAAAAAATTCCTTTAAACATGAAAACTGTGTGTAAAACACTGTCTAATGAGATTAAATGCACACAGTCAGCTTAAAATTAAAGGATTCAGTTCCCGGTTCTGCCCAGACTACTTATGTGACTCTGTATGAAGTTATTTAATGCATTATTAGATGCTTGGATTTTCCCACTAGTACTTGCGGTGATGATAGCACTGTGTAATTTAACTCTAAGCTGTTTCCTGTCTTCTCTGACTCTTTTATTGCATAGTTACTGATGGGGTTGCATTGCCTGGAGCAGCACTTAAGAAGGGTTTGGAGGGTGAGAGCAGATGTGAAGGAGGGAGCCTTACAACGAGTCATGCCTGTGACTTGTTCCTGATATGTAAAATGGTATAATCCTTTACTGTGTTACCAAATTGTTGAGATTGTGTGTTTGTGAGACTCTTGTATCCTGTTGGTGGGGCTAGAACTTATGTGTGTTTGCCTAGTGGGTCTTTTTAAAATTAGTTGGTGAAGTTTAGATGTTTCTAAATACTCTGGGAAGGAATACAAGATGTGAATTCTCTAGCTGTGAAGAGGGCTGAACTCGCTTTATAGGAAAGTCTTATATCAGAAACCTGAAGAAACTCTGCAAATGTTTCTAAACGCTAGCTGAGCAGTCCCTCTCTTCGTTCAGAGCTGCCCTCTCACTTCGTTGTAGAGTAGAAGTTTCTTGCACAAGCTAAGTCATCTCAGCAATGACTTACCTCCCTTCTGTCCTTTTTAGACACTTCTTAATGCTGTTGTTTCTTAATGCTGTTAACATGAATGATTAAAAACTTCAAATAGCTTCATTATTTTCCTTTTTTAATAAGCAAGTTGGCTTTCTAATGTCAGTGTATTGTCCTGCTCTGGAGGTGGGAATTGAGTTTACTCAATTCAAAGCTAAATGTATGAGGACATGTTAAATGAAATATGCCTGTGCTGAAATGTCAGAGGCTTCAGGACAAATGTAGTCTAGAGACCAGCTTCTACCAAGATGTATTTATTTATTTATTTGTTGTTGCTTTACAATGGGTGCCTATTTGGACAGGTCTGTGTGGAGAGAGATGTACATGATTAATACTGGTATTTGAGTTACGTGAATTCATAAATGCGGCTTCGCTGCACTGATTATGATTACAATCACCTGTAAATTGGAGAACTATCGCTTAAAAGAAAACAGACAAATTGTTAAGTCTTGAAAGTTACCATCTGTTATCAGTTCACGTCCTGAAGGAATGTAGCTATGGTAATTTAACTGTTCCATTACCCAGAATCTTGATTGTAGCTTGGACTTTAAAGTTTGAGGTCTGATGTATGTGGTCCAATTTCCATTCATCAGTTAGGCCATGGAAAACCCATGTGTGTGCGCTCAGAGCCTTCAGTAAACACGAGAGAGTTTGGCTTGCAGTGAAGGAGCATCATATTTGCTTTGGATTATCAATCGATTGTTGATGACAACCTATCAACCTAATTAGCTGTACCATTTTTAATGGCACAGCTAATTAATTGTGAATTTAAAATTAAAATTATAATAGGTGCTAACAGGGAGGAAAGCAGTGAAGAAAATATTAAAGCTGTTGGAAAGTATAAGTATTCTTCACAAGACTGCCGCACATGAAACCAACCTGAATAATGTAGAATGGGATTGAAGAAAACTTTTAAAAATACACGTTGAATCACACAAACCAGGTTTTGTATCTTTCTCTCAAAAGAAGTATTTGGCACCCTCTCTGCTGACAGATCTGAAAAAAAAAAAATGTAGACGCTGTTCAAGAAAGGGAAGCAAAATCTAGTACCTGAGCTCTGAAGTATGCAAGGATCTATGTTTTTATTAGGAGTTTCTCCAATTCTTAAGAGAAAAATTAGATTTGTGAATATAGAGTTATATCAGTAGAGTTGGGCTAGGACTGTCTGCTGCACAGAAGTTCTGCAGCAGGGTGGGCTGTGATGGGCTTACGAAGAGAATGCAAACCCATTTGTGGTGGAGGGATAAAATGTCGTTTGGTATTGATACAATTTCAAGTTAACGTTAATCAAGAACAAAATGGAGAGGGTCCGGACAAGTGGGGCTGATGAAGAAAGAGCACATCTTGAACTTATGTAAAAAACAGCAGAAGCTGGAGAGAGTGCTGTGACTATCAACCTGAGGGAAAAATAATTTCTTTGTCATGGCTGAGGGAAGTGGGAGAACTTAGTAAGATGGATTTGGAGCTCCATTTTACATGTAGGATTGTAGAAAATCATGCTAGAAAGGTTCTTGAGAGGTCATCTATTCCATCCTTTTGCCCTGAGACAAGATCACCACACCTATATCATGTCTGTAGATAATCCTTAATCATTCTTATTGTTAGAAATGTAAATCTTAATCTCCCTGGCTGCTATTTAAACCCAGCAAGTCTTGTCTCATTCACTGTGGGATGGAGCAAATTATTTCCTCCTCTTCCCTTGTATATTTTTCTTTTTTTGCTTTGTCTACCCAGTGTCTTCTAGACTGAACTACTACTTGGCCTTCTGTCTGCTGTGGTAGTTTCATGTTTCCAGATTTCCATTTCCCTTGTACTCTTTCCAGGTGGTCCAGCTCTTTCTTGAAGAGAGATGGTCAGCCCGTGGGTACAGGCAGTGCTTTAGTAAAGGCTTTAAGAAGCCAGACTGAAGTAGAAGAGTTAGTTTGAGCCTCATAGCTGATTATTTATTCCATTACAACACTTGTCTTCTTACAATAGCCTGATGTTTCTACTTCTCTTTGGTTTGTGGTCTGCTAAAACATTGCATCTTTTTCTGCAGAACTGCTATGGGGTGAGCTGTTTGCTGTTCTGCATTTAATTCTTCCTGCCTAATGATGTGACTTTCCTTATTGAATTGCAGTCGCTTTTTTCACACCACTTTTCCAGTTTATCATTGATGATTTCTGATCCTATCACGCAGCAATCTGATCACCTCCATCTTTCTTTCTCTGTGGCTTGGTGTCATTTGCAGATTTGATAAGGATATCCTCTAGTCCATCCAGTTGTTAGCAAAAATATTGAACAGCATAGGCTCAGATCATAGTCCCCGTGGAATCTATTCTGAAACATACTTCTGTTTTGACAGCAAACCATTGATTCTCCCAGAGAATATTTCAAGTAATTTTACATTTAGCTCACATTTCCCCAATTTGCTTATGACGATATCAAGTAAGAATTTCATGTCAGAAACCATTTCGAAGTTAAGATGTATAGAGCGAGCTTTGGATGGTGGGACACGGATGGAATATGTGAGAAGACAGGTAGAATTTGTTTGAACTGAAGCAGATGACTGGGTCTGAGTGGAGGGAGGAACAAGAGTGTCAGGGTGGGAGTTTGGGGTCAGCTGGATTTGTGGATATACCGCTCTAGAGTCCAAATAAAGAGAGGTACGTGGTGGATGAAGTCCTGAATGTTTCTCTGTTTCAGACCTTTGCATAAAGCCAACAGTTAAGAAGGTAACACCTGTAATTAAACAAATTAGGAAGAAAAACAGAAGCAGATGAGAAAAAGATTATAAGAGCTAACAAGGGACAGATTCAAGGAAGGCATGGCGCTGTCAAACGTTTCTGATAAAGCGGGTGTATTAAGTTCTAGCCAAGGAAATGCCATTAGAAACCTCAGAAGCTCCTACAGCTCAGTTTAGAGAGACAGAAGTTAGCTTGAGAGGTGCTCAGGAGAGGGACAGAGTTATGAAGACGAGTTGGGGCAACGGTGGGTTTATTAAGACAAGCTTGAAACGTGCATGTGCTGTCAGGACCCTAGGATGCAGAGATAGAGAAGAAGGGTAAGAGGATGAACAGTGTGAGTGTGGGTAGGGAAGTATGTGGAAAGAATGTGGAATTACCTGAGAAGGCACGAGGACTAATAGAAAACAGGTCACAAACTTTTGTGCTAGTGATTTGGAGAGGTTTTGTTTGCATGGCCTCCTAATGCATGCAGAAAGAAAGGCCCTTACATTGTACAGCTATTGTATGTTTTTCCATCAGTAACTGAGGTGGTATCTGTTTAAAATGTATTAATTTAAATATTTACATTCCTCCATTATTCCATGATTTATGAAGCTACAATTTGTTTAGTTTTTCCTGTTAATTCCTGTTAATTTTCCCCAAAAGATTTCTACTCTTTTCGTCCTTGATACAGAATTTGTCAATATTAATGTCTGCAAAAATAGTGTGGACTTGTAGTTTTAGAGACACTTTATATAAAACTATGGAAAAATGCTCTAATAAATACATTTTCTGGGTATGTTTTTTGGCCTAGTTTCTTATGGAAATGAGGCTTACGAGATTGGGTTGTATTCCTGTCTCGGTCTCCCCACGTAGCTTTAGAAATTCCTGGCCGATCCTGACCAAATTTGGCAGGAGGTCCACAGAGGTTCCTTGAGATGTGCAGCTGAGTGCACAACAGTGCCTTGGCTAGTGCCATTACTTCCCTTCCCCACCTATCTGCTGAGGTCTTGAGGAAAGCCTTTAATGTGAATTTAATGGTTATCTATTCTGGTTAGCCTGCCAGCTGGCCAGTCAGCCAGCGGGGAGCTTTGAACAAGCCACGGTACTGTTAACACCGATGTCTGTTTAAGAAAAGAATGTTTAGTACTTCAAAAATTGTGAAATGCAACCAAATGGAATACACTTTCCAGCTTATTTTAATATTTACATGGTTCTAGCAGATCCAGGAATGAAGATGAAAATAAAAATTTTAATTTCTAAGAGGTAATATGGAAGTCTCACTCTTGGGAAGATGATTTGCGACTGGCTTGTCACTGTGGGCCCTATAAGTTATTATGATTTCCTCATAAAATATTGGTTTCCCACAGATGGTTGTAAAATCTTTCTGGATGACATAGTTTCAAAGGAGGTTTCCCAGCATCAAAATTAGGAATTAATTTTTGACAACCACAATCCACTGAATCGATAACAAATAAATTTCAGCATTTAATATATATCAATTTATGGTGGGTCGTTATCTGCTAACTTCATGCAATGATCCTATGTCTGAATATAGTTTTAGAATAAATTATGTCATATCTTGATGAAGGCTGTGAAATGTGTTCAGATGAGCAGATCAGAGTGGGAGCTGCACAGTGGGGTTTGAATTCATCCTAGCAAGGATACCTTCTCACGGAAAACCAGAACCATTATTTATGCTTGGAGAGCTCCATCAGCCAATGAACATATTGGTAAACATGACTTTAAAACTACTCCAAAACAAGCCCTCACCTGTAGGTATTTCCCGAACGAAATGTCTTTCACAGAATCAATTTTTAAAAACTATTCTTTCTCCTGTTGTTGTAAAAGGACTTTTCAAATGTGACTGGGGTATAAGCTGGTGCAGTTCTAGATGGGTGGATGTGTATTCAGAGCTTTGATTTCTTTTTCTTTTCTGGAGTTGTAAGCTCTGGCTGTTCTAATTAATTATGCAGTGTATAACAATGCATCAAAATACTAGTTTTAATCAGTTGCCATTTAGGTAATATATAAGCAATAGCAATTATTAAGAATTAAAGCTGGTTTCTGGAGGCATGAGGCTGAGACTGGCTATATGACCACACCATATACCATAACTCCTCCTACAGCAGAGAGAAGACTGGAGCAGGGATCAGGGATTGGATAGTGCATCTTTTCGAGGAACTTCCTTGGTTATCTCCTACCACTAAATTACACAAAACTGAGTTACCGGAGATGGTTGAGAAATCCTAACAAATGATTTAGAGGTTTTCCATGAACTTTGCAGCTTCCTGTTCATTCCTAGCCTGACTTCAAATTTCCTGGCAAAAAAGTCGAGTTCTGTATAGAAGGTCTGAGTTGGTAGAAGTGAAAGGAGTGTGTAGAGACTGTCAGGAAAGGTGGGTTATGGTGAGAGGTTTTAGAAGTGGGATGTTGAAAGACTTGGGGAAGGAGGCAGGAAGCATTGCAAGAGTCAAGGGAAGGAAGCGGAGAGGAAACGTCTGGAAGGGGAAGCAGGAGAAGATGCACTGTGGTCAGTTAGGAGGTCAAATGGAGGAGGAAGAGACTTTGTTCTTAGTATTAGATAAATGATATGTTCAGGAATTAGTACAAAATTGAAGCGTTTCTTTAAATAAATGGTGTTAAAGTTCTAAGGCCATAATGATGCATATATTTTTACTTTTAACCCTGAATGTGGGCTTTGATGTCAAACTGCAGCTTCTGGTTACATTTTGAAAGCCATTTTGAGTACTATTGAAAACTAGTTTTGGGATTACTCTTGGCTTTAGACTGTAACTTTTCTGCAGTTTTTTTCCGGGGAAGTTTGTGTGCTTGGGGGAAGGGAAGATCCAGGCAGAAAATTACCCACTTTTATATAGAAACATTAGGAAGGAGGTTTATATGCAATAGTTTACTGAAATACCTTTACTTTTGCCAGTAGATGTCACTGTGGATAAAAAATACCAGCGCTTAGTAGACAAAGGAGGTAATTTGCTAAATGAAAATTCATCCTTTGAAAGTAGATTGGGGGGGCAACAATTTTTCCCTAAAGAAAGCCTTTTTTCAGCATATAAAAATGGATTTCTTACTAATCAGGATGTCTATTTTTGCCTGCTACAATCCTGTATTATTTGGTTATCTTCACCTGACTTAGGTAAGTTCATGGCTTTCTGTCTGACTTCAAAGGGGGTGTCTGTGTATGAGCGTGCTCCTGTGCAGCTTTATTTTGAAAGCATTTAGTGTTCGGAGGTTGCTTTAGTAAGCACCAGTTGTTGCTACAGTGTGTATGTGCGGGGAATTGGACATGGAGGAAGTGGCTTCATTAAGGTTGATTTGGAGGGGGGAGCAAGATGAGAAAAAAAATTGCCCGTATGATTGGCTGGGAGAATAGCTCTGAATTATGGGATCCATCTGTTTCCTGTAATGAATTCATAAACCCATCAAACAATGACCTGAACGAATTGCTGAAGGAAAAAAATAATACACTGGCATGATATGTTTAACGCAGTGAGGCATTGGCATTGTATAATCAAAAATTCTTCTCACATCCAGCACTTTGTAATGGAGCTGCTGTGTTTAATAGAAGCTGTAAATAAATCCTGTCACAGTAGCAGCCAAGAATGCATTTCTGGGTTTAACTGTTTCTCTTCTGGAATGTCTGGTCCTTGAAGGCTTTAGAAATGCAAGTTTTATAGAGCTGGAGTGGGGGATTCTGAAATATAGAGAAATGTTAATGAGGTGAATGAAAGGAAAAAGCTGCCATAAATCAGTATTATGTGGCTTAACCAGTTTCTTTCATTTATGCATGTTCTTTCCTTATGTCATAGAAATGTACTTAAAAGCTATTGTTGTAATTGAAATCTGTTAGACTGATCCTATTCATTATATTAATAAAATCCACCTACAATTGCTCGTAACACTTTTTTGTGCAGTTGGGATTCCTGAGATTGTAATCATCAAAAAGCATACGGAGTAATTATTGGATTTGTTTGGGTAAAATTGGATTAAGAAGTTTAGATACCATTAAGTACTGATAATTATTACAAGCAAGCTCATTGTTTAGTGTATGTATAGCTCTCAGAATGTAGAATAAGCAGATACCCATCACAAACATCTTAAGAACAACCGATCTCAAGGCTTTTATTTTACGCCTTTAGTTGTATTTTTGCAAGAGGCTTTCTACTTAAATGTTTTAGCTTTAGCTCTTTAATCATGTGCCAGTTATGAAAATCACTTTGTATTAAATCGTTTCCCCCATACATTTTAAATAATATTTTTAGCATTAAAGCAAATTTAGCCATAAAGGCTACATTTTAATTTCTGGATTTCAAACAGCTGCCCACGTAACATTAGCCGTGACAGTGTGTTACTTTCAGGTGAAAGGGTAGACAGGCTGCTCCTTCAGGGACTGGCAGGGTCTCTCTATAGATTGGCAGGTTGGCCCTTGGGGCTGATTAAATGTATAGCGCACAGAGCATCAGTGTTCTAGGGAGCCCCCGCTGACCACAGGCACTGCCGTGCTGCATGCAAAAGGTTGCTGTCTGGTTTGCTTTTAGCCTGCAGTTTGCTAAAATACGATGTCTTTGTACGTTGTGTGTTCTGCAAGGGATAGCCATCATCTCAAAATACATCCGTTGTAGGAAAGAGCGTATCCAAATGGTTTATAAAGACGGTCTTAGAGCGAATATCGTATGACAATTAATAATTAGGAAATCTAATGTAGACACTTAGAACGGTAGGTGTTCCTCACAGTGCATATCAAATGAAAACTGCTGCTTAAGCATTGCTGAAGATGACTTTAATAAGTAGGTGTTTTTTCAAAGAATACAGTTCTGTTGTGTTTGTAACATATATTCTCCAAATATTATTGCTGTATTTGAAGTCTAAATTCGAAGGCTAAATTCTAGCCTGATATGAAGCTGGAATTTGGGAATCAAGCCCACTTCTGTGCTGTTGTTCACCTTTTGCTTTATTTCCTGTCAATGGTGTAATTAAATGGTTATTTTCCAGCTACCATGATTGTATACACAGTATTCTTGCAAGAGCATCCATTTAACTCATCTTAAAGAGATTTTCATATAAAAAAGCCTCCACATTGCTATGTTGATTAGTGAAAAAACAGTATTATTAATAGGCAGAAATATTTTTATTCTAAAGTACAGTGTGTCTGAGAGTTTGATCTTTTTGTTTCTTTTTTCTTATCTATGATTCAGATATTTAGAGGGAAACAATATTTCTAACACTGAAATTAGGTTTTACTGGCCACACCTTTGTGATGAAGCTGCTTTGTTAATTTACATTAAAGCAAACGTTGTGTACTCTGTGACTTAGGTTAGTGATTTTTATTTTTTTATATATATGCATGCGCACACCTATTTGGAAGTATCAGATGCAATTTGTATTTTTTGATATAAAAATATATATATAAAAAAAGTACTGAGAATATAATGCTTTTTAAAAAGGAGCCTGCCTTGCTCTCTCAAATATGTTTCCAATTAATTAGTATTCCTTAAGAAAATCTCAGGGCCAGATAAATATCGACTCCGTTGGCATTGTGCCAGCTGATGGTTTTAAGTCTCTTGTATACTTATTTAATTCCATGGAATTAAATAAGTATTAATTAATTAATTAATTCTCAGTTTAAAAAATAAGCAAATCAAAGCATGCTCTGGTTTTTCATTTTGCCGTGCGGCCGTCCCTTCCACGCTTTTCCCCCCAGCTGATCAGGACCTTGGAGTACTTCAGTGTTTGATGGCCAGAGCTGAGCTGGCTCGGTGAGAGACGTTGGGGTGGCAATGTGGGGGAGCAGTCCTCACCCCCACCCGGCTGCCTCCTCCTGCCTGACCCCTTTTCCTCCTCTTCCCTGGTGTTCCCTCTGATCTGCTGGCATCAGGGTTTGTGTAGCTAGTCCGCATCCGAGCTGGAGAAACTTTCTGGCTGAAATGGGTTTAGTATTTTTGGTAGAACAGACTATGTCTGGAGTGCTCTTTCTGAATCGTGTGGCCACAAGCAAATCACATACAGCTTCATCCTTTGCAGAAGTACTGAGTACTTGAAATTTCAGTGTTGGTAAATGCTTACATCTCTAATAATAATAGTAATAATACGTAAATGCTTACGTCTCTGCAATAATAGTAGTAGTAGTAATAATACCCCAAGATCTCTAATTTTCCCATTTCTGCTCTCCATCTCCCAAATGAAATGGAAACATACACTTTGTTCAAAAACATAGAAAGTGATACTATTTTAATTATCCTTTCAATGTGGCAAAGCAAGCAAAACTAAGCAGGAGTTGGCTTTTGGTACAGTTTCAAGTTTGGACAACAGGCACTTAGATACGCGCATACACAAGTCTAAGGTGGTGCCGCCTTCCCAATCCCAGGATGATGGCTGGTGAGAGCCTGAGCCCGAGCCTGTGTTTTCCGCGGAGCAGGTTTGGTACCTGCCAGACAGGCGGTGGTGGTGACCCGCAGAAGCTGTGTGTGCCCCTGTGGCAGGCTGTCCAGAGACCTGGAGAGACGTTCGTCTCCAGAGGGACTGCTGCTCAATGAGAGGATCAGCTTAAGTCATAGGTTATGCTACAGTTTTTTTCAAAGGCCAGGTGGAATGGTCAAGTCAACAGGACTTAAAAATAGACCCATTAAAACTAAATAATATTTTGTATCGTGGGTGACAGGTTTATTTATATTGTGGAAACAGAATAGTTTTCACATGTTGAATATGCTAATTTGATATTTGAAATGAATTATTCTGCATTTCGTGACATTTTTCATCTACTTTTTTAATTGTCAGAGTTAGGATAAACTGTTTGTTTCCAAAGCTGGTGGTATGTCTTGAAAAGGCAAAGAAGGTTTTATTCTCTGCTCTTCAGATGTTACTGGTACTTTTAAATTTTTTTATATTTGAAGTTCCTTCCTTGTTACAGAAATAAGCACAGGTGAAATTGTTTAGGCTTCCAAAATAAAAGTCTTGGAGAAGCAAAGTGCTCATGGTTGCTGTCCAAGTTGGCATATTTTTGCTTGTGCAAGTCCCTGCTCGCGTTGAAACCACCCTCGATGCTACCTTGACACCCGTCCACTGCTTCTGTTGTGGAAGTCGATCAGTTTTCAGGTCTGTCAAAGCCTGGAGAGAGGCCGAGCGCTGGTTTTGTAGTGCGTGTATAACGACACGAGATGCAATTTTGCACTTGTTGGTCATGCTTGTGATGAGCTGGAGGAATACTTGGTGCTGTGCGTGTAGGAAGCCCAAAGGGTTTCCTCTGGGCAGCCGAGCAGCTCTGGTAAACACTGCCAGGTGAGCTGAACAAATTCCCTGCCATGCGCTGCCATCCCCAGCCAGCACCATGCTGCTCTGCTCCTGGTACCCCTGCCCCGACTCCCTCGTGGCTGTTCCCAAAGAGACCTGGCACTGCTGGCCTCTCTGTGCCGAGCTGTGCGGGCAAATTCTGCTACAGACCAGGGTGGGTCTGGTCTGCTTATTTCAGGCAAGGTTAGTATGGGGCATATCAAATGTATGCCTGGAGTGCAAATGTAGAAGACTAGGGTGTCCTGAAACGTGTGATATGAAGGTTTAGGTAAAGACCATGAGAAAACAAAAGCTTTGTGCGAGTGCTGAATAAGCTGGTGGTCTTTTAACTTGTTTTATGGGAGATCATTAGAAGCCTGAAAATTTATGCTTTCGTGGCTATAGGCAGTGTGATTTGATGTTAATATTAGCAATCTCACAGCCAAAACTGGATAACTGCTGAACTAAAAAGGCAGTGGGTGCTCTAGATGGGTGCAGTAGCTTCCCATGCAGTTTAAATGAGCAGTCTGTTCAATACTAAATTGTCACATCTCTCTGTTCTCCTCCCTCCTGTTTCAAAGCATACAGAAGATTTGTTACAGTAAGGAATAAAAGGTTCAAATACTGTAACAGGCAATGCATTTTGCCTAAGCAGAGAATAACCAGAATTTATCCTTATTTTTAAAACTACTACTACTACTAATGTTGGTTAAAATAACGCTCATGCTTTACACATTGGAATCCATTTTGCAGCTGAAGTTGACTGTGCTTCTTACTACAGATGAGAAGGTTTTCCTTTAGTCACTTGTGATACGTGGAGAACTAATGGTATAGTCTTGTTTGTCCTCGTGCCCGTTCACTTGTGTTCTTGCAAATGTCTAGCTTAGTATAAAACTGAAATGTGGTTTACTTTTTTCAGTTACTACATTGCAGGGTCAGTTTAGAAATGAGAAGTGCTCTGCAGGGAAACACTTGTTAGGTAACTTTGCAAAGTGCGGCAATGGTTCTTGTGCTCTTCAGTGGGATATGAAAACTTGGTGGTTTTGTGAAAAACAAAATTAAAAATTAATTAAAATTATTTTTATTATTAAATTAACAATAATGTAATTATTTTTATTACAAGAATTTAAATTATTATTAAATAAAAAATACCCCCCCAAAACAGCCTTGTTATGGTAAAAGAGTTGTGTAAGTCATCCACTCCTTCCAATGAAAGGAACTAATTATGATCTGAGTTTTAATCATAACTTTTGAAAACATAAGCCACATATTTTTGAAGTCCTTAAAAATTATTTATTGAATAAATGGCCTGTGAGCATAATTTTCTTTTTAAATCCCAATACATAGAACATACTTGTGCATCATTGTAGGTACAAAGTACTTGCACGTGTGTCTACAAATTGGTTAAAGCAGGAGTAACACAAGTTAATCTTTACTTGAAAACTTTTCTTACAGCTTTTCATTATCTGGAAACTTCCCCCCCCTCTAATATACACTCCTTTTCAATTGAATTAATTTTCTGAAATTCAAATTTCACAGCATGCTACTTTCTGTGTCTTAATAACTCTTCCAGTTTAAAAAAAATAAAGTTACTCTGTGCCACTATTTCTTATTTAATAGTTTTTCCCCCCTGCACATTATTTGAGCATAACAACAATTAATTCTAGCCATCCTTTTATTTATTGGGCTTTTATTTACTGTGTTAGGGTAAGTGTTCCTAGACATCTGGTTTTGAAAACAATCCAAGATGTCTTAGAAATGCTGGAAGTGAAAACATCTAAGAAGTTTTTTCACTTGCTCCCTTGTAGAGTTAATAAGAAGAAAAACCCTGATTTCCTCATGTTGTACTTCCCTAAATCATGTTTACTGTAAGCACCCAGACACACACATAGACATTTGTGTATATGGGAGCCATCTGAGTATTGACATGAGCTTGGTTGTGTATATATAGATTGCTCCGTCTTCAGCCTATATGCTCTCCCTCCTTGTGCAACGGGTACCAGATATTTATAGTAAACAGCTTCTCTGTTGTGTGCTGCTGGCTTCTGGTGCAGCCTGGGAAGCGGGAAGTGTGTGAGATAAGGCCCGGGGGTTTGCACAGTTAAAAAAAGACGTGTAGGCTCTCACAGAGTTGGGTGTGAAGCCTTTATCAGCTGTGTTGTGGTACATAAATTTTTACAGCCATACAAAATCAGGTTTTTTAGACGTAGATTTCAAAATTGTTATATAAATGTTTCAGGAGGCTACGTAATAGTAAACTAGCCCTGAGTTCTGGTCGTAAGACTTTTCTGTTTAGAATATATTTTACGTATTTTATAGTGCATGTTTTGCCAACTCTTTGGGAGACTGAAAAACATTATCCATTTGCTCAGTTACAGAACACCACCCCCCACCCCCAACTTTTCTGATATTAAAGGCATTTCTGTTCTTGTCTTTTTTACGTAGTGCCAGAACCTATTAAGACCAGTTTAAGCCAGCCCCAACCTGCCGGTACCGGTACCAGTACTTCCACCAGCACTATTACCAACAGCAACAATGGCAAGCGTGCGTCTGCTAATGGGCAGCAGCCAGCTGCGTCCCGTTACCTGCCTCGTGAGGTGCCTCCACGCTTCCGCCAGCAAGAACAGAAGCAGCTCCTAAAGCGGGGTCAGCCACTGCCTACCGGGACTCTGACCGGCACCAGCCCAGCACAAGGTACTGGACAAGCAGGGGCAAGCCCTCCTCCGCAGCAAGGAGCAGGTGGACAGCATCATCCCAGTAAGACCCAAACAGGTAAGACTCGAAACCCAGTGGGATATCGACTCGTTCTTCATGTATTTATGCCCTCCGCTGTTAGCACGGGTGTTGCAAGAACTTAAGGAATGTTAAGAATTGTCTTAAAAGAACGGGATTTAAAGTGATGTGTATGCTGTCGCTCTTTTTCTTACAGAATATATTACGTCATTTCTAGGATCCAGTTCTAGAAGGTTTTCTCATTTATTTAGGTGCTCAGACCTGTGGGGTCTTCTTCCAGGTTTTTTCTGTTTCTTTGATAGTTATAATGGATATGATCTTCAGGACATTCAAGTACTTCTTTAGCGATCATTCTTAAAGAAGCATTGTTAATTTGGGTATTTCTAAGTTTTTGACTATCGTTTTGGCAATTTTAATGTTGTTTAAAGAGAGCTTTGCATATAACTATATGTAAATAAAAAACAGGAACTTTGTTTATGTTGTGTTGTGACACTTTTATGCCTTTATTTGCTTATGCTCTCAATTGTTATTTCACATTAGGAAAATAACATTTTGGGGAAAGTAGTTCAGTATCTTAGGCTTTTCTACCACTTCCTTCCATCCTTTGCAGATAGACACACCGACCTTCTTTTGGCTATTGGAAATAGCATATTGAGGAGTAAGTCTCTTAACTACCTTTTTTCTCTTGAAGCTGTTGATGAGAAACTAAGAAGCAGCTCTCTTCTTATTTGTCCTTCTGTGCTAGAGATCGTGTAATTTTTACAGTGAAGATGAGCTTAGTCAGTAATTGGTATAAATCACCTTCTTCATCACTTCTGTATATGTATGTTGTGTTAGGCAAAGCAGGGAGTGTTCTAAGGTACGGTTACCTATGACTTAGAAAAAGTATTATGGTCTAAGTCACAAGGGGGGTTTTGATATCTTGAATAGTAGTAATTTCTGTGTGATCTCAAGTGTTGCTCATTATCGCTCACTAATGCTGTCAGACATCACAAAATTTGGATCTGAACTGTCTGCAGTTTTTCCCTTTGGGCATTAGTGAATCTTCCACTATTTTTGCTGTACTTGCTGCTGTGATACTGAACTCCAGCAGAGAAAATTATTTGGTGTTGTCCTTAGAAGTTTTAGTTAGATGAGAAAATCACCTCTCTCAGAAATTACAGCTTTTATGGTTATCGAGATGCATTTGAAAATATTACCCAACTACTCCCCAGAAACACAGATCTGAAAAGGCAGAATAAACCAATTGTTTATTTACTTAGAATGTTGGGTTTTTAGGGAGGCGAAGAGGTTCTACTTCTGTATTCTCGAGTATTGGGCTTTAGTGAGATGGAAAGTAATGAGTTCCCACCAGTTAGAGCAGCATTCTCATCTTCTTCACAAATCACAGTTCAGCAG
>NW_008824010.1:2462619-2471289 GCF_000699105.1 Pygoscelis adeliae
TGGCTTCTTTTTGATTTGGAGATGTTTGTTAACTGTCAGATTAATGTTCTGTGTTAGATGTATTTACATATATAAATATGTATATATATATTTAGATGTTTGTTATTTTATTTTCAGAAATCTATTAATTATTTATGTGGTAGAGACAGATTGACCAACTCAAGTGGCTCAGGCTGGCTGAGGGTCAGTATTGGACTTCTTCCAAGCATCATTATCCACGTATCTGAAACATCTTTGATCTTTAAGAAACATACTGTAAATCATGAAACAAAGTCCACTGTAAATCATAACATAATCCATAAAAGAACTTAGCTTGTAAGAGTATAGTACGAGCTGTCTGACTTTGATCTTGCCAGATGCATTTGTACCTTGTGGTTTTAGACTTCTTTTCTGGATTCCTATTTTAAGTTGCTGTATAAAATAAGCACTTGTTTCTGTAGTTTGTCAGCCTGGCAACTATCAGCAGATATCTTACACTGTTGAATTAGTTTGCTTTTTTACTCTTTTGCTACTTTTCTGTCACCGTTGGAAAAATTCAGAATACAGTAAAAGCTAGTACACATGGGAGGAGGAGGAGGAGGAAGAGTGCAGCAGCTTCTCCGCTTCATATTATATTCCGTATTGCACAAAACAAGTTAACCCATATCGAATTCTTAGGAAAAGTATTACTTGAAAGCAATTAGTGCACAGAGTAAAATTGTCAGGTTGTTGTTTACTATGTAAAGTCAAAACAAAAGCTTTTAAAGGCACCTGAAAATCTGTGCTCGGTTCTTGGAGCAGGGAAGAGAACCTTAGACAAGCTAAATGCTTGGCTAGTTTTGTCTTCTGACAGCAAGAGGTTGTGCTTTGAGTCTTAAATGGTTGCCCTTCCGTATAGAAAGAACTTGAAGAATAGAGATCATTTATTACTCCTCCCAGCAGGTGGAGCATCAGTTCATTTTGTAACTACAAACAGTTACAGGAGGAAAAAAATAAATCTATCTAGCTCAGTTTATAACCATGACAGCTGTGCGCCTGGCTGCTTTGTGAGGCCGAGAGAGGAATATAGCATATCTCACTCCTGAGAGACCCCTTGTAGCCGACATACGTATATTGACAGTCTTATGTGGTGTCTCATACTGGCTTCATCTTCACCTTGATGAGCATAAAGAGCAAAGAGGTAAGAAGAGTATCCAGGGAAGGCTAAAACCTTTTCATCTCAGCTGTTATGATTTGAGTAACTATTAGCCTTAGAAAAATTCTTTGGCTTCTATATCCTGAAAACCTCCAGGATTTAAATAACAACTTTTCCATGAAATTTAATTCAAACTGGGTCATATTTTTGTGAATATGAAAATAAAGAACTTTAAACCCGAGTATTCTGACTGAGCAATACGTTGTCAGAAGGAAACTTTTCACCTTCCTCCTTTTATCATCAGTAGGAACTGTATTCCTTTAAATATCTGTCTCTGGTTCCCTGGGTATTTCATTTACTAAAGAGTCTTTGCAAGTAGAAGTTCTCTGGGGAAGTGAAGAGAAGGGAACAAAATAATCAAAGTTGTCCAGAAGAGTCAAGTGTAGGTACCTGATCCACATATGAACAGGAATTCTGCCTGTCTGACTAGCACCTGCATTGTAGAAGAGTGATCACTTCATGAACGTTACTAGATGTCTTCAAAGTGTAGAGGCAGTCAATAATATAGCAGTGCTTAGGGCTTTCTCACTCTCTGGTAGCCTGATTGCCTAACCAGAGCTTGTTAGACCTGTGCTGGATTCTGCCCAAGCAAGTCTCCGTATGTGGCTTCTTTATACTCATGATGAACAATAGTAACTTTCTTTTGATGGATGACTGGTATTAATCAAAGAGCCAGGATTGTCGCACGCTAGCATCTTGTATCCAGAAGATGCTTAATGTAAATTCATGTCTGTAGCTTTTCTTTTTATAGGGTCATATTCCTTCATAGTTAACTCAAAATTATGCAGCCGCGTTCCTTCCAGGCCATATTTATAACTACCTGGATACAAGGAAGGCTGTTAGAGAGGCATTGCCAGCCTCTTCACTGTAAAAATCACACTATTTTATCGCTTTATTCTCTTGTCAGCAGTCTCTGTTATCTACTGCCTTGGCCTATCCAAAACACTTATCAGAATTCTAACTGCAATGTCATGAATTGAAAAGGATGTTCTGCCAATGTAGGGAATGGGAATTAATGACCACTAATATATTCTTTGTCAGGTTTATCATCTGGAAATATCAGTGAAGTGGATGAGAGTAGTGACTTTTTGTTTCTCTTTTAAGGTAATCTATAAAACATTAACTAGACAAACTGTTAATAGAAGAACTCAAAACAAAACATTTCAAACTGCATAGCGTATTTTGGAAATTTTATCCCTTGAAAACAGTCTTTTATTCATTGTTAACTATTATGAAACTATGTTCTGTAGTACTTTAGAGCATTTTCTGTAGAATAGTTATTTGTCTGGAACTGTTATCTTGAGCTACAAAGCTTGTTCTTGACATGCCCCCTCTGTAATCCTTTTCAGGATTATACTGAAGGAAAGCTGTGTCTGTAATTTATGAGCAGAATTCTAATATCTAGTCCAGTTTGTTATTTTTACTTAAAGATGGAGCTTTTTATCTCTTCCCTCCCCACTTTGTCAATGAAATCCAATAAATGTGGTGCACAGTTAACTTCATTAAGGTGTGGGGCATTAATGGAATGGTCCCTTTGCCATGTGATCTAAAAGAATTAAGGTAATTTCTGGAAACTACCATGGGAGATTAAAAATAGCAAGTAATATATCCTTCTTTGTTTCTTTACAAATTATGAAGTTTGTATAGGAGTCTGCGGGCAACCACTGTGTGTTTGATGATTATAAGAACAAATATCAAAAGAAGTAACCAGTTTTTCTTGAAGATGCCTTTCACTTTTCTGCAATTCAGCAATGTGAAACCAACACCCATCAACTCAAAAGAAATGTACCGTGTCCTGCAGGAATCATGATGAAACTTTTGCCCTTCTTTTGTATTGGCGAGTAGAGGATTTTGTGGAACAGATCCGTAACATATGTTTCCAAATTCTAGAAAGAAATGAAAGCAAGCAGTTCATGCAGTAGTCAAAATGAGAAAGCGCACAAGCATTGTGGAAACTGAAGAGTTACGCTTTTAATTTGTTCTATCTGTTGTTTTCTGGGAAGTGAGAATTCGACAGCAGTTAGAGAGATTTGTTTTCCTGCTGTGGGCTGATGCCAGATTCTGTGCTGAACTTTTCTTTTCTAGGAAGCTGGAAGTTTTATTTCATGTTTGAAGATTGCTTTAGCTGCAGTTTGCATATTCATGCTTGTAGCATGGAATGTGCATGTTGAAGTGAGTGTTCTGGGCAGTTGGAAGTTGCTGAGTGCTGTTGTGTGGCCAATTAACTCTTCTTATAAATCTGTTTGTGTTAACTTTGGTTTTGATAATTTTTTTAGGAAGCAAGATTAAAAAACCTCCTTATTGTTAAAATCATGTCTGACAATACTCGTTTCAAACATCTAATCCTTTAACTGTGAGTTACTTTAGAGTTCCTTCTAATAGGGTGATTTTATACGGTTGTAAAGTCAAATTTGGAGAAAAGTTTTAGGGAGAGATAGTATCTGTTCTAAAATGAGTCAGTATAGTTGGAAAACACAGATAAGCTTTGACATACAGTTGTTTCATCAAATCTAGTAAAGCAGCAGTGACCTTCAAGCTAAACGCATGTTTGGACAATTGCCCGGTTTAGCTTATTGTGCTTTGCAATGACTGTAGGTGAGGCATGTGTATGCAGAAGTAGTTCTGTAGCATATGAATAAAGTCTCATTTCAAAAGTTTGAAATAAGATTTAGCTTGACTTCCTGGAGGCATGGCAAACAGGCTGATTTTTAATGAATAAAGCACATGCGAAAACTGCCTTTATGGAAATGATTGCCTGAACTTTATCTCTTTGGGCCCATATTCTGTAATTCCACTAGCAAATATCTTCGTTGGCAAAACATTACTGTGTTTTTGCTTTTAGTTGGAAAGTTACAGAATTATAACCAAAAAATTTAGAAATTTATTTATTCAGGATCTTCCTTAAACAGTGTTGTTCTTATGTAATAGTTAACACACTAAATGCTATAAAGTAGAAATCAGGGATTAGAGAGTATATTTATTCATCTTGTTTGCACACTTTCTATAATTTCACACTTTTTATAGCAAATACACTTCTTTTTTAAAGTGTACTACATAATACCTGGAAGATGTGCGTTGTTGTATCATGGCTGTTGATCTTGAATGAAGGAACTAGCATGGTGATGTTTCTTTGTAAACACAAGCATTGGCTATTTCGACTACTTCAGTGGAAGGTAACTGTATATAGCAAACCCATGTTTATCTGCAATAATACTCCTCACGGCTTTCAATTTTTACATCACTTGACTAGGTGTTGACCATAATTTGCAGAGTAGTTCACTGTACAGCTCATCACTATACACAAGGTTTCAGCAATGTGGCTATGTAAAAGTTCTCCTACTAGCGGGATCAAATTTGATGTTACGCCATTTGTTAAAAAATATGGACATTATCAGTATTTTGTTTGGATTAAATCTTTTGCCAATAGTCTCATGGAATTAGTGTCGTAAAGGGATGTTCAGGTACCGCCAGAGGTTGCACGAGTGGTGATTACATTTCTTCCTTCTTGGGTTTTTTCCTCAGGGCTTTGTTTAGCATTTGGTAGTGCTTGTTGTCTGGTACATGTCCCTGGAAATGAGGCAGTGTTACCAAAGTTCACAAGTGACAGGTATATGTTTAGACAAAAGAAGTTAAAAAACATCGTACAAGGACGAAAAATGTAGCAATTAACACGGAGATGGGATCTAGCCAGTAGGTACCAGTTTACATGGAGGTGGGATCTAGCCAGTAGGTACTGTCTGGATGTACTCCTGAGTGATGAACATTTTCTGAAATGCAGTAAGGGGAAAGTCTGTGAGAAGTGAGTCTCAGCTAGTAAAGGGTTTTGTCTCCCATGTGAATTTTCAAAAATTCCACATAATGCTTTGAATATAGATAGAGAAGTAGCAACCGCTGTGTAGCACAAATACGGGCATTATGAATGAAAAATGATGGTAAAAACTCATCAGTAAACTAATCTTTGGAATGAATTTTTCTGCATTGCGTATGTTATCTGACATCAGGCAGCAGAGCGTGAAAAATAAATCTGCTGCTTCAAATCTACTTGACAGTGATTAGAATTTTTCACCCGGAGAAGGAAAAATAGAAATCTGTAAAAGGACAAATAACTGAGATGCCTTTATAGTTTTGCTGTCCTCACTTTCAAAAAGTGGGGCTGTGCAAAAACTTCATGACTCAAAGGCCACTGCTTTTACTTTGGAATCAGCAGACTTGCATCCTACCTCTAGCTTCACTGTAGATGGCTGTGCTCTAGTGATAGCCAGATACATGAACTGCCCAGGTGTCTGGGGGGAAGAAAGGTCAGGAGACAAAGAGTCTGGCAAGTTGTTAAAACGTGCAGATGGCAATTTTCTGACAAAGCGTGTGAAGGGACCGAGTAGCAGGACCTGTCTCTGACGGTGGAGAAGTAAAAGGTAGAAAGCAACTAACTAAGGTCAAAGCGACCAGGAAATAGGAGTTTGGTCCTTGGGAAGAGCAGAAGGGGAGTAAGTCATGTGAAAATTATCAGAAAGCTGAATTTATACAGCTCAGGAAACAGGTATGATACTACAAGAAACAAATATAAAACAAAGAAGTTTGTAGCTGTTAGGGGAGGAGGAAAAAAAACCAAACAAAAAGGCAACATTTTCTTAAGTCCACTAGTGAAAGGAACGCCAAGGGTCTGATGTTCAACAGGAAGAACCATTGATAGGTGGCATCAGGAATACTTTAAATGCTTTTCCCTTCATCTGTAATGCCTGCCGGCATTCTTGCACAGTGTGAGAACTAGAAAACAGAAAGTAAAACAACCGATGTTAAAAGGTGAGAAAGGAGAAACCGGGGAATTACAGATAAGTGATTGTAATCCGCTAAAATGATATTGGAAAAAATAACCGAAGGAGCTATTTCTGTGCATTGCAAGAGAGAAGTACAGAGCTAATGTGGGTTTGTGGGAGCAGGTCATGCCAAAGGAGAGTAGTTCCCTGTCAGCAGTGCAGCAGGCACTGCGAAACGGGAGGGAAAATCGTGTCCTAGAAGTTGACTTTGTGCAACCTTTGACAGTGCCTCAGAAGACTTGCTCGTGATGGATGTGTGGTGGTGTAAATAAGTGGGAAGTATAAGATGAAACTATTGCAAGAAGTGTCACAGCTGCTCAGGAAGCTGTAGACAGGGAGTAGCTCTCGGTCCTTATTGGCAAAATGAGAACATTTTGAGTGAGAGTACAAATTTGTACTCTTTGATATTTGCATCTGTCTTTTGGCTATAAACAACAGCCTTCATAAAAATTTTTAATGATACCAAAACTGGAGAAGAGTGCAAGGCAACTGTAAGACAAAATTACAATATGGAATAGTGGTAACAAAATTGTGTGATTGAACAAGAAATAAAGAAAAGGGAAACGTTCTTTATTTTGGCCTGAACAGCTCCGTACACAAATATGGTTATGTGAGTATCATGCTGCGAAAATGGATCTGGAGTAGGTCACAGGGTAAACCAGATTAATGGTGTCACGCTGTTGAAAAGACGACAAGCATACTGAGGGAAATAAACAGTACTGCTTTCCACGAGGCACTTCTGATAAGGCCTCTGAATATTGAGTCCAGTTTGGGGTTTTGTGCCTTCAGAAGGAAGTGAACCAGCTGGAAGAAGAGCAGAGGAATGCAACAGGAATGAGTAGAGATCTTGAAAACAAGCCTTGCAAAGAGTGAAGGAGTTGGAGCTGCTAAGTCAAAGAAAGACTGGAATTAGAAATGCAGAAATACCTAAATGACTGCTGCGAGGAAGAAAATGATACGTTCCGTATGCCTGTGATGGATCAGATAAGAAATAATGGGCTTAAATTTCAACAAGGAAGATCAAGGTTAGACATTAGGAAAAACATGCCAGTATGAAAGCTATCTTAAGAAGTGAGGTAGAGCACTTGGGAATGTGCAGTCTCCATTGCTGGAGGGCTTCCTTGTTGGGTTGGGCAAATGTCACTTAGTGTGTATCAGGAATAGTTCCTTCGATCAGGTGAGTGGTCTGCATAACCTCTCAAATCCCCCTTTTTAGTCTTCAGGTATCTATAAGGATTTCAAACTTACCAGACTCATGCCCTGTCGAGGCCGCTACAAGACGGAGCACGTGGAAGGGAACAGCCGCCCATCCACCAGCACGGGCTGGAGTGGAAGCTGTGCTTTATTTTGCTGCCAAACTTTGGTGTGGGCTCTGTCTCTTCCTTGGGGTTCTGCATTGCCTTCCTACGTTACCTCTGTCCAGTAAACACAGTCCCCTTGAATTAGGTGCCCTTTGTAAGTACCTGCCTCCATAAATTGAAGTAGATTTCAGGGAGTTTACGATATTAATAAGAAAAATAGAAGCAACATGAGAATGTGTCTTATGTTCTCTTCCAGTTTTGACATATCATTTTAATTAATGGAAATTTTAATCATGTATATCTGATATAAAGGATTATAATAATCCACAACAATATTTTGACTTTAAAGTTATTGCAAAATTGACTCTCAAGCTTAGTTTCTAGTTTCAATTGAAATAGTCTTCTGAATGGAAACAAAACCAAACAGATTTGATTTTCATTCTTCTGTTGTTTTTAAAATGAGGCTAAACCCGTCCATTATTCAGAGACTATTGCAAAGAAACAGAGAATAAGTGTCTTCAGGAGGAAACCAACTATTTTCAGGAGTACTTCAGTGGAACAGTTCTTGAGCCAAGAATAGCAGCAGCGATTGTGCTTTGGTAGTGAAGTGGCAGCAATTCTGAGAACGCAGCCAAACCTTTAAAGAGACATCAGTTGTGTGCGGTCCAGTGCAGAAGGGTGAAACTGCTCAAATGAACACCTGACAAGAATTGAAACAGCAAATTTAAAACGTGCTCCATTTACTGCGTAATTAATATGTATTTGGGGCAGATAGGAGGAGGAAAACAAGGAAGTGAGAAGGGGAAATAATTGTAAAGGAGTGTATTAGATGTCCTAGAAGTTTGTGTGTAAATTCTCGTTTGAGATTTGTGTATAAGCATTGATAAAAGTTCTCTACGTGTGTTCTCAGAATTTGTAATGATATTTAGGTCCTGAAAACGCTAAGCTGCCCCCCCTTCTGTTCGCAGTCTGTGTGTTCAAATGTCTTAAAGAGAACCAGCGCTCTCCAGCCCGCGGCTGTTAAAAGATGGTCCCCCCTTCTGCAGGAGGCAGAAAGCACCCGGATCCACGCTGCATTGTTTAGGGCAGTTCTTCTCTGCGTTTATAAACAACAGCGCCTTTGATTAATACGCTCTCATGTTTGCCACTTAGATCTTTTTTAGGTAGAGGCAGGGAAGTCATTAAGGGCTTGGCAGGGCGCCAATATACAGCTGGGACTTGGTCTGCCGCTCGCCCACCAAGCGGCGGGAGCTGTCGTCGGGGCAGGGAGGAGGACGCGGGGCGGGAGGCAGGAGCTGTCGTCGGGGCAGGGAGGAGGACGCGGGGCGGGAGGCAGGGGCTGGCGCTGGGGCAGGGGGGGGGGGGGCGGGAGGGGAGGCGC
>NW_008824010.1:2471386-2526559 GCF_000699105.1 Pygoscelis adeliae
GCCCGCATCTTCTCTTGGCTGACTTTCAAAATCGGGAGAAAAGCAGCTAGGGTGCTAATTGTAGCTGGGTCCTGAAGTGAAAATGTTTTGTGACAGTTGAAAGAATTTAAAGAGGAAGGAAGATCGGTTTAGTGTCAGCTGCAATTAGATAATCAAAGCTTAAAAATCCTACTCTGTTCATACCTTCACCTAGAGTTAAGGAGCGGAGCGAGGGGAAGGGGGAGGAGGGCTGTGCGTGGAAAGGGCATTTCCATAGCCAGTGCAACCGAGGCCCGACCGAGCTTGCAGGTTGTCTGGGCGCACGCTTGCACAGAGAGATTTTCTTGGCAGCTCTACAGGATGAGGCTCACACTGTACACAGCCGACATATTGAAGCCGAGAGCCCTGGAGAACGTAGATGCAGGAGTAGAAACAGCTCTGCACACAATGTAGCGTCTCCTAGGATGGTTGGGCGGCTCCTTTCTTCAGGTATTTTATTACCCATCAGCCCTTTTTAGAGCCAAAAAAAGAGGGAAAGTAACCCTAACCCTGAGAAAATAGCATCTGCTTCTGTTAAATCAATTTATTACATAACATTTCAGGGAGAGAGCTGCAGCACAGCGTCCTAAGCTTTTGGCTGCATTTCAGGTTTGATAAAATGGCGTCTTCGCAGTGAGCTGCTTGCTAAAGATATGTTGCACTGAGCAGAAAAATGCAATTATTTGGTGTTTTCTACTGCTGCTTTTGTTTTGGAGAGGTAGCATTTAGTGGAATCTCTACTAATAATGAAAAATGGTGTTTGTTTTTGCTTGTTTTCTTAATGCATTTAAAAGCTTTCAGCATCAGGGGAAAGGAACTACGTTTTAATGTCGTAGTGCAGAAAATTAAAATGGGATAACAGGCTTTCCCACTTGTGTACTTAACTGTGGTTTAGTTTTAAAATAAATAAAGCTGCTTTATTCAATGCTTCCATCTCTTTTCTGTCTTTCCACATTATGAACGCTATTTCAGCTTCCTAACATCTATGAGACTTGCTGTAAGTTAGCTTCATAAGTGGCTTCAAATAGATGACAGTTTAAAAATTTGTCCTCAGCCTCAGACAGCATATGCGTAGAGTTGGATGTAGCAGGTAACCTGAAATATTAGCACTACAATTCCCAGATTTTCTACTTTATTATATTTCGTTCTTCAGAATAGATGCTTGTGTCATTTTTTTCTTTTATGAAATTAGCCTACATTTGATCTAGCACTTAAAGTGTTTCTGGCAATTCGGATTTAATTAAGATTTAGAAAAATTCATCTATAGTTTTTTATAGATCGGCTCATGTTGAATTGAAAATGTTTCTTTTGGGGGGAGAAAGCAATTTGCCCTTTTCTTCTTGACTTCCTACTCAGAATCACTAACCTTTGTGTGACAAATAAAATCCCCAGTAGGACTGTCACTGGCCTTCGGGATTTTTCTGTCTTCTGCATGTCAAAGCAAACAACAACGTCGTCTGTAATCTGTCCTTTGGGCACAACAGGACGAGCCAATGAATCTGGTTGTTGTTACGCTGACTAACATGAATTGAAAAATAAAACTAGTAATAAGAGAAGGACTCACTATTAGATCTGATTTAAAATTGGATGAGCAAAACTTATTAATAACATGGTTCTCATTAAAAGTTTATCCCAGGCTTTGCCGTTTTGCACCCTCTCCGTACTTCGGTTCCTAAATCAGCTGAATGTTATATTATAGTTGAGGATGCATAATTTTACTGCGCAGCATTCGAACTCATTACTGCAATGGATGTTATGAAGATACAGTTACTTTAACTCGGCTGAATGAAAATGAAAAGAAATATTATTGTAAATGACATCTGCAGAGGAGGATTGAAGCTTTGGGTAAACTGCTTGTGCAGGCGAAGTATTTTGCTTTTCTAAGAAATGCATTCAACAGCTTCTCCCATTTCACTCTACTCATACTTTACCTTTGTAATCTGTGTAAACTTTAAACTGATTTTGCAACTAATTATTCATATTCATTATCAAACACAGCCAAAAATGTTTTCTATTTTTAATAAGTACTACATTGAAGTTGGTAAAGTATGTTGGGTACAGTATATAATAACACCAGCAATCTCCTCCCATCCCATTAAGGATATTATTTAAAAACAAAACAAACCCCTCATGCGTATTGGTAACCCTGATCAAAGCTGTGCATTTTTCAAGTAGCATGTACGATTTACAGAATCGTAGCATTTACAGCAATTTAACAGAAGTTATGTTTGTTTAAAACAAATTTGACCTGTTATTGTTGGTGTCAGATTAATTTGTCCTTCCTGATTGCTGAAGATATGTTGTTAATCAAGGGAATCATATTTTATAAAAGATGCATAATTAAAATTTTCAAACACAAAGTATTAATTTAAAAACCAATTTCACTTTGCAGTGTACCAGCACTAGGATTTGCTAACATAAAATACCTGCGGTTCCTGTTCCTGATGCCTTGTTTAAAATCTTTGCTCAGTTCACCGAGGAAGGATAGAAATGCTTCTGGTGGACTACAGTGCTTTTATTTCTGATCTTTGCATAAATAGAGAGGAACTGATTCTTAAGAATTTTTTAAATGGGTTTCCCATTTCAGTCTTAACAGCTTTGAAAATAAAAGAAAATATTCACAATTTCTATGAAGAGTTGGTTTCCTAGCAAGTTGGAGGAAATCTGTGTTCAAAAAAAACCCCTCAAACAAACTAAAAAAATTTTCTAGATTTAATCATATAAAATATTTTCCTTTCATTATATTTCCCAAATGTTTAAAGTCCTTATGGATTAAGTAGGACTGTGTTACTAGTTATTTAATATATAGGAATGAACTCCTTTTAGTCTAGAGAAAATGAAAAAGTGTCTTTTGGTTATTTGCTTCTAGAGGCGAGAATATAAAAAGTCCTCTCTTCAGGATCAGTTCTGCACTCAAACTCTGTTATGTTTGTTCAGCAACAAAGTGTCAGTTTTTGCAGCTTTCTGTTTATATTGTGAAATTTTTTTTCATTCCCTTTATCTGTCCTGTTTTCTTACAAGTTTTATAGCAGCAGCCTTTGGTGTTAGAAACAATTGTTCCAGTAAATATTTGGATGCTATGAAGTTACTACACCTCTCTGTTTTTGTGCTGCTTTTTTTTTAAACTATGACTTGCGAAAGGTACCAGCGTGGTCCTGCTGACTCCAGAGCAGGGAGGGCACGGCACAGGTATGCTGCTGCTCAAGAGAGGGCTTGCTTATTTTATGTCACCTAAAAATATTATTGTAATCCCTAGCAGAGTAACCACTTTCTGATTAGTCAGTGGTTGTTGCTGAGGTTGTAATCTGAATTGCAGTAAAAGGAACTATGCTGATGGTGCACGAAAGGGAGTAATTATGGAGTTGCAAAACCTTGAAAAGCAGAGGGGCTTGAGCTGCATGTGCACTGCTTCCAAGCCAAACATACTTGGTGTGATATTGTCTGGAGTAGATGTGCTTATCCAAGCTGAGGCACTTGGCCATTTTCTACTTTTAACATGGTCATCTCTTGGTCCTTACAGTTCTTCCCCCTCATATTTTTTTCTTTTTCCCTTCTTGTTTCTCTGACTGCTCTTCAAAATCCTGGAATCTCATTTAATGAACCACTTTGCTCCCTACTCTCAAGAACCTTTCTAAGCTGTTTTGTCATCTTCCTCTAACATTCCCACCCCTTCCCTTTATTTCTGTCTCCGAAGTGCTCTCAAACTTGAGCATTGCTTTAACCACCATCTTTGGGGGAGAGGAGAAAGAAAAAGAAATGATTAAACAAGCAGCTTTCATCTCATCTTGTCAGTCTTTGTGCCATTTTTGTGAGTATTGAGACGTCTTGCACTGTGCTCTTGATGCTTCTTCACAAACCTGCCCTGCACAGACACTCTCGCTTGCCTTGGGCAGCACCATCGTTCTCCCAGGCACTTGCACACGTAGCTTAGGTTTTGGCTTTGACAAGACTTTTTTATTGGAACAATTATTTCAAGCTACCTTTAAATCTTTCTGTCATGTCTCAAATGTAGTGCTGAATCTCACCACCCACAGTGTTGAAAAAAAATCTCACATAACTCCTCTTATCTGATTCTTTGGTTGCCTCAACTTCTTATCTTCTGGCCTGGACTGCCGCTGCTTTTTTCCTTTGTTCATTCCTACTCTGCTAAGAATGCTGCTTGGCTCATTTTTCTGACCCTGTTGACCCTTTTAAAGTCATTTCACAGGCTTCCTTTCCCCTCCATGCCTTATCTGGGATTCTGGTCTCTATTTAACACCTGTCTAGCAAACCTAGATTATCAGGTAAACTTTCAACCTTCTTCCTTAGCTCTGTAATGTAACCAGTAGGTTTTACCCAGGAATAACATGATGCTTTCTTCCTTTCTATCCATTGCATGTAGGGGAGAGAATCCAGGTAAATCCAAGCGGCTCCTTTCATACTCTCTTTTGGATTTGTCATACACATGTCAATTATTTAGCTCTTTCTGTGAAACGTGAGGCTTTTCCTAGCATCATGAGACGACAGGTGATGAGCTAAGACTGTTTTCCCTTCCTTTCTTTAACATTCATACTTTTGCTTCAATTGAATTTAAAAAAAAAAAACAAAACAACAAGATGCAATCTGCAATCTGTCCTGGTTTAGTGTTCTTTCTTCATCTTGATAAAGTCAAATGAGGCAACCAAGTAATCACCCCCATTTCTTGAAAAGCTACAGGTGAAATACGTGAATAAGAAGACTTTGTCAAAGAGAGCAAGCTTTTTTTATTCTTGGAACAATTTTTCTGCAGTATTAGAATACCTCTAATTGGAGGCAGTTAGAGGAGCTAATCACACCAAAATATTTGTGATTTAAATTAATGTATATTAGGCATCCACTGTTAACAGCTTATTTGAGAGATTTGTTGCATACATCTTCCCCACAAAATATGATTCTTATTCAAATCATAAAAAATAAAGTCATGTTTCTGCAAATTTACAGCAAGTAAAAATAATTTACATCCAAAATTTCTAACTTGGGTATATGCAGTTTTCTCCCTTATTTAGACAGCAGTTAAGAGGAGCTGTTCTGCAGATCGTCTCTAGTACATACCCCTAGGATCAGACTGAATTACTCGCTATAAAATTCCCATCAAAAGAAACTAAAAGGAGTAATCTGTACTAAAAATCTTGTAGGGAGCAATTGGGATGGAAGGCAAATGCAAAAACTTGAACTAAGCTTGAGTTCTTAGCATGAGAAGTGTTGAGTCTTCCAGTTTAACTTTGCACCCTAGCAAGCAATTAGATGCTCAAGAGCTTTTGTTTCATTTTTTGGATTAGCATCTGTGTTTGAGGATGTGGGAGGTGCTCTGAAAAGACTGTCGTCTGAGCATCTGTACAGCACAGCACTGATTTTCATTGGTTTGGGTGAGAAATTGGACAGTATGTGCAAGCGCAAAAGATGTTTGAACCACATGTAAATCCTTTAAGAGCTACATTTCTTGACAAAACTGCCTGTTATTTAGAAATACCGGAGTTCTCTGCTAAAATGTGAGTTACAGTAGTGGTGTTTAAATGTATAATTGACACTCAGTAGTAAAGGTGGCTGTCCGTATTTGTTTCTTTATTTACAGGAAGGGTTGAAAACCTAAATGCAGTATGAATTTAGTGTGTTGAGTGTGATGTGGGTGTGTATGTAATATCTAATGGCAGGCAGACATTTTACATTTTTTATTGGATGCTCTTTCTTTGTGTTTCTCTGAAGAATGAGAATTGAGTCAAAACAAATGGTAAGAGTCTGCTAGATATACTTCTGCATTTTTTCCAAATTTGCTTTTTAGATTTTTCACATAGATTAGTGTATTTGCTGTCCTTACTTATTGCCTGCTTACTATTTTTACTAGTGCACTAAGGGATACAAAACACTTTTGTTGCTCTGTTCTAAAATAGAATTGTTCCATTATTTTAATTGAGAGTTTTGCCAGATTAAAAAAAAAACTAAATATGAGCATCGCGCTTTATTGTAGTGAGGAAAATTACTGTGTTATGTTAGAGCATGTACTCTAAATTTTAGCAGAAAGCAGTGTTGTAACTAGCAATGTAAAATAATACTTAATAGAGGGCTTTTGCAGTGCTTGCTCAGTGGACTCATTTCTAACCTTATTGGATCCTTTCAGATCTCAGCCACAGTGGATTGGGAGACCATTATGAGAATTCCCACTGGGGACAGCAGCCCGCTTTCAGGAGTGAAGGCAACTGCAGCTGGGATAAAGTGATAATAGACAGGACTGACAAGGAAGCGTGGCCTTCCATTACCGGAGCTGAGACTGAGTCTGCCTCAGAATGTACTACAGACACTGACTCTGCCTCCAACTGTGGCTCAGAGAACAGTAGCATGGCTACAGGGAGTGCCCAAGGCAACTTCACTGGACATACAAAGAAAACTAATGGCAATAATGGCGCCAACGGAGCACTCGTCCAAAGCACTTCTAACCAGAGTGCCCTTGGAGCTGGTGGAGCAAACGGTAACGGCAACTCGGCCAGAGTGTGGGGTGTGGCTGCGGGCTCCAGCTCTGGCCTAGCTCACTGCTCTGCCAGTGGTGGGGATGGAAAGATGGACAACGTGATGGGAGATGGTAGAAGTCAGAACTGCTGGGGTGCTTCCAACTCGAATGCTGGCATTAATCTTAACCTTAACCCTAATGCCAATCCAGCTGCCTGGCCTGTACTTGGACATGAAGGAACTGTGGGAGCAGGCAACCCTTCCAGTATTTGCAGTCCAGTCAGTGCCATAGGTCAGAACATGGGCAACCAGAATGGGAACCCAACAGGCACCTTAGGTGCTTGGGGAAACTTGCTGCCTCAAGAGAGCACAGAACCACAAACGTCCACTTCTCAGAATGTGTCTTTCAGCGTACAACCTCAGAACCTTAACACTGATGGACCAAATAACACTAACCCCATGAACTCTTCACCAAACCCTATCAATGCAATGCAGACAAATGGACTGCCGAACTGGGGAATGGCTGTTGGTATGGGGGCCATCATCCCGCCCCACCTGCAAGGCCTTCCTGGTGCTAACGGAACATCAGTTTCTCAAGTCAGCGGGGGCAGTGGTGAAGGAATGGGCAGTTCAGTGTGGGGGATGTCCCCAGGTAATCCTGCCACAGGAAACAGCAATTCTGGGTTCAGTCAGGGGAATGGAGACACTGTGAACTCAGCATTAAGTGCTAAACAAAATGGATCCAGCAGTGCTGTGCAAAAGGAAGGAAATGGAGCGAGCGCGTGGGATTCAGGGCCTCCTTCTGGTCCTGGGGTACTAGCGTGGGGCAGGGGCAGTGGCAACAGTGGTGTTGGTAGTATGCATTCTGGAGCTTGGGGCCACCCCAACCGTAACACCAGTAACGGTGTGAACGGTGAATGGGGCAAGCCCCCAAACCAGCATTCCAATAGCGACATCAATGGGAAAGGATCAACAGGGTGGGATAGCTCTAGTGTTACCAGTCCGAATCCTGCCATGCAGCAGGGCAATGAACAAATGAACTCTTGGGCCAAAGCTGCAGCATCTGGCACCACAGCTAGCGAAGGAAGTAACGACAGCGGTGGCAGTCAAAACGAAGGCAGTACTGGGAGGGAGGGGGCTGGAGAGGGCAGGAGGAGAGACAAAGGGATGATAGACCAAGGGCAAGTTCAGTTGCCAAGAAATGACCTTGACCCCAGGGTCCTGTCCAATACGGGGTGGGGACAGACCCCTGTAAAGCAAAACACTGCCTGGGAATTTGAAGAGTCCCCAAGGTCTGAACGAAAGAATGACAATGGAACAGAGGCCTGGGGTTGTGCAGCTACTCAATCTTCAAACTCAGGGGGGAAGAACGATGGGTCCATCATGAACAGTACAAATACCTCTTCAGTATCTGGGTGGGTCAACTCTCCACCGGCAGCTGTTCCAACAAATACAGGCTGGGGAGACAATAACAACAAAGCACCAAATGGCCCAGGGGGATGGGGAGAGTCAGCAAGCTCTACTACTGTTAATAATGCTGCTGCTGCCAAAAGCGGCCACGCTTGGAGTGGGACCGCAAATCAGGAGGACAAATCGCCTACCTGGGGTGAACCTCAGAAACCCAAATCTCAAAACTGGGGAGATGGACAGAAATCAAATCCGAGCTGGACTTCAGGAGGTGGAGATTGGACAGATTCATCATCTGTTCCTGGACACTTGGGTGATGGGAAGAAGAATGGATCTGGATGGGATTCTGACAATAGATCAGGGTCTGGTTGGAATGATTCCACAAGGTCTGGGACCAGTGGTTGGGGAAATGGCACAAACAGCAAGGCTAATACAGGTACAAGCTGGGGGGAATCTTTAAAGCCAGGCCCCCAACAAAATTGGGCTAATAAACCCCAGGACAACAATGTGACTAACTGGGGAGGAGCTGCTTCTGTAAAACAGACGGGGTCAGGGTGGGTTGGTGGGCCAGTGCCAGCCAAACAAAAAGAGAACTGTGAGGCAACTGGCTGGGAAGAGCCATCTCCACCGTCCATTCGCCGCAAGATGGAAATCGATGATGGTACCTCAGCTTGGGGCGACCCAAATTACAACAACAACAAGACTGTAAACATGTGGGATAGAAATAATCCTATCATTCAGAGCAGTACCACAACCAATACCACCACCACTAGCACCATTATCAACACAAATATGGTTGAACCTCAGCCATCGCACCAGTCAAGTGCCCAGCCGAACCGGTCCCCGCTGCTTGGTCCAGGTATGAAAATAGTTTTATAAGATACTTTATACCAGTACCGATTACTGAACGCTGTCTGGCCTGATCAGTGTGCAGTTACACATTAAAGATAGAAATCCTGTATTTATGTCCTAGAATAAGTTTATTCATTTACTCTGGAGCAGTGTTAACTTCTCGTCTTGAGGACAGAACCCATGGAACCTGACACACAAGCTTCCATAGTCCAAGTGAATGTAAGAAAGGCTTGAAACAATATCTGGTCAATAATACGCTAGGTCCTTAGATTGTTGATCCATATTTATTTTGTCAGCTCTTCCACAGTTACGTAGCACCTTCTTTTAATTCAACCATTTGAGAGTTTGGGGTCCTTTTGCTAACCTTTTTTCTCTGACTTGTCTTCTGTGGCCATTGCTCAGTCTTTGTCTTGTTTAGACAATATGCATCTGTTTCGTTTCTGCAAACCGTACCTCTTGGCAACAGATGTTTTTTTAACGGTTGCATCAATCTAGGCTGTTGCTGTTTCTCTGTCTTCTGTTTGTTGTCTTTTATGAAGAAACCGTTCTCTTCCATACTTCAGGTCTCAAGCACGGGTAGTGTCCTGGACTTCTATGTGATTCTCATAAAGCTGAATTGGTTAAAGATGTTAATATTCAGGGTGGCTGGGAAAAGTGATTTTAACTTCAGCTGTGTTCCAAAGACAAGTTTTTAGGCATCTAGGAACTTTTCTAATCAAAGACAAGGTACTGTTGTAGACAAGCAGCAAGGAATAAAAATGGGGAAAAAATGAGAAAAATGCTTAGGGGGAAGGTATTTAAATAAAAGTTACTAGCAGCCCTGCTCATACCATGACCACAGACTGCTCAAAATAAATCTAATCTTGCAGTGCTCTTTGAAATTCTTCATCTGATTTTTGTCTCCAAGTTTTTGTTTCGTCTTGGTCATGGCTAAATATTGACTTTTTAACCCCTCCAAGTGGGATTTGTTCTACTTCTCTTATTTCCATCATTTTTCGCTTTGATGTTTTGAAATAATTCAAACTTACTGTAATGTCTGTGTAAAAATAGCCTCATGTTCCCTACTCTGGCCAAATATTTTAACAGTTGAGAGTATCTATTTTAATAAAATAACGTGCTCCAGAAGGAGAAATCTTTAAATAGGTTTGTACTTGGTCAGTCCAATATATGTGATCTATAATTTGTTAACCTTAAACTTATTTCATCCATCTTTAAAACTTTACCCACGAAACTGACAATTCAAATTTCTGAACTGTAGTGGAGATACCGTGAAAGTGGGTTTTTGGTTGGGTTTGGGGTGGGGTTTTGGGTGGAGTTTTTGGGTTGTTTTGTTAAGCTGATTTTTGGAAGATTACATCGGTGCTTGTAAAACTGTTCACATACAGCAATGTATGGTTAATGCTATGCAAATAATCTAACACCTTGCAGAGGAAAACTTACTGTTCCGAGTCCTTCAGATTTTGAAAATGGAATTTAAAAACTGGTGTTAATCTACAGTGATTCCTCTAGAGAATAGATGGTAGCAAAGGGTTTCTTTGATGTAGTATGTTTATGCAGACAGAGTACTGCTTACTAATCTGTAACCATCCACTCAAGCTACCACATGAATAGGTGAAAATGACAGTATTGTGCATCTTGCAAAAATGTTCATCAGAAAGATTCTAAGATACTAAAGCAAAACCAACTCTCAGAATATACTTAAGGCAGCATGCAAGAAAGAGGATAAACTGAGTAATAGTGAAGACAATTTAAAATACGGTTCTGATTTTAAAGGTTACATCAAGTTGAGGGCATAAGTTAGGCCTTTTGTTGTGTATTTTTGCTTATGTATGGTTACAGTTATGTACATAGGTACAGATACAAAGGCCATACATGGAAATATTTTGAAGGATTATTGTCTAATCTGCAAATGGAAGCTAGGAGCAGTCCCCTGTGACTTCGTGTTATGCCCATCTTTACTTTTGACTGTGCCCAAGAGGGGCTAGTCTTGTGCTTATCTTACACAGAGAGCGCAAAAAATGTAATTTAAAATGACCCTATTTGCTTCCCAATTCAATGTGCAGGAAACCTATTTTTCACACCGCGTATAGCTCATAGCAGCTGTAGAGTAATATCCTGTTGGTCTTTGTGGAAATGTACACAGACTTAAAACATCTACAAATCATGTCCCATCTGGGACAGCTAAAAGATGAGAAGCAAGTAATGCGTGGCTTTCCTACGACACAGACATGGGCTTGCAGTTTGCTGTCGTGCTGTTTAACCTTATTTTTTCCTACTCCAATTCCCTGTCCTGTTGGCTGTGCATTCCCAACCTCTACAGAAAGGGAGAGAAGAATCCTGTAGCCAGGAGACGTCTGTAATCCACAACCAAATTGCATCCAACGACAGTTCTTTCCCATGTACAATATTTCCATGCAAAACATGATTGTGTAATTAAGGGCTGTGCCATAGGGAAGCAGGTTAAGTGCTCATCTAAAATCTTACAACACTTGAACTAGGTAGTTACCATTGGCATTTTGTCTTCTGCGTGGGTCAAGACATGCTTTGCCAATCATTTTTATGATTCGCTACTATTCAGGGAATATCATGAATAAGAAATCATGGATTCTGTTCCTGTATAAGTAGGGAAGCGTGGCGTAGCTGTAAGATGGCACAGTCATGCATCCTGAAAGCAAAGAAGTGGGTTTTAATTTTGCTGTACAGCACTAGTTAGCTGTTCACAAAGGAGTAGAAGTCCCTTTTGGGTTTTAAGTTTATACTATATTAGTTTAGAAATGGAGGCCAAGTTACAGTCTTGTTATTCAATTTGTCACCCATCCCCAGAAGTTCTCAAAATTCCTTGAATACAAAACTTAAAAGCTATTGATGGGAAGCAGATGTTGGTACACACTTGATGACAATGCATAATGCTCTAAGGAGTTTCTTTTTCCGTCGGAAACAAAAAAAGGGGATAGATAATGTGATAAATGTAGTCCTTTCTGGTTATAGCAGCTTGCTCCCAAACCACTGCTGAGTTATTTAGAAAGACGAGCAGAAAGCTAGTGGTTTTGATTTAGATTCAATTTTGATCTAAATTACTTGTGCATAATTCTTACTAGCTCTTTTAACTCTTGTAACTTTCATACAAGGGGAATAAGAAGTGAGAAGAAGTTTTGCAAACAGGAATGATTAAAAGAGAGGTTTTTGGATCCCAAACGGTACCAGATCCTTCCTCCAAATGCTGAGGAGTGGGCTTGATGTTCCCTCTTCCCACTAGTAGGTAGAGCCTGGCAGGGTTCCAGCTGCCCGTCCTCCAGCTGAGTAAAGAAACAACAAAAGATGATGTAGGCTTCCCTATGGAGATTTTAAGTCAAAAATTAAGGTCTTTGTGGTTCCTAGAGAGCAAGGAGCTTAAGTTTTTAAAAACTGAGCCAGGTCTAAATTCTGAAAGTTCTGAAGATCTCTTTGTTCCTTTAATAATCCCGTGCCATTGTCTCAGTGGCAACTTACATGTCATTCATAGCGTGTAATTTATGTGAATCAGGGAATGCAAGTGATGTGTTTTCCTTACTTTGAACTTTCATCAGAATGGATTTTAACCAGATCAACTTTGAGCTCCTTTAGGATGCTCATGTGAAAACCAAAGATCCCATTGCGGGTGCTCAGCCCTCTAACAGCCAAGTTCTGAGGGACAGCCAGGCGATACTGAGATTTTCACACAAGGTTGATCTCATTGCTGAAAGCCAAATAAGAGCTTCCCTAATGCTGAGCGAGATAAGAAGGCGTGGAGCTCCACTGCATGAACTGGAATATCTTTGAGAAAACGAAGACTTGAAAGGTTAAGGGTTACAAGTGACCCTTAAATATATATATATAACCCTCCCTTTTACACACACACACCCCCCTTATAGCTTATTTCTTTTGTATTATTAGTGGACTAACTAGTGACAATTTAGTAAACAATCTCTTTTGTACCTAATTTTTTCCTTTTTCATGTACCGAAGGTTCTAATATTTTGGTTTGCCTGTGTTGTAGTCTCATGCTCTGGTATTTATCATGGACCAAACAACTTCAAGGAAAATAATTTCTGCCATCCAAATGGCTATAGGGTTATTTTGAGGGAAAACAACTGCATCCTGCCACAGCTTAGTTAACATTTCACTTTCCCTTGAGGATTTCCTGTTGGCTGTGGCCCAGTGTTAATTGTGTTTTTATTTCTATAAAACAAAGCTCTGCCAATGTGTCCATGTTTATTACTCACTGTGATCTTTTTGTTTCTCGCAATTTTAACAGTGTTTAAAAACTTCAGTATTAAAACCTTACTTTCTTGCCAAAGAACCCTTTAACGGAGCTCATTTTGAGCTCATGAATGTTGTTGCAAAACAACATTCATGCAGATCTTTTGAAGGCATGGAGCTTTTTCTCAGGAAAGCCTGAATGCATATTATTTTCATAAAGAAAATAGTAAGTTTTCTCTGAGCAGAAATTTTCAAAACGTTAGGCAGGTTCAGATTTTGAGACTACTGTGAAGGTGTTTTCCTTCCAAACAGTTGTGTAAAGGAACTTAAAAGTAGCTTCTTGCGTTCATTCAACCCACTGTAACGCCGTTTGTGAGCTGCCTTTATTGCGAGGTGTATGATACAGTACTGGAAAGCATCACGCTGCCAGAGGCAAGCTGTTGGGACTACAAACTGTTTGAACCACTATTCCACCTGTGTCTGTTTCAAATATGAAGCATACTGGGTTATTTTAAAAATTGAGGAAAAACCTTGTTTAAAAAGAAGAGTCCTTTGGAGAATACAAAGTAAATTTTTTCTTTCGCCTGTAGAATTTTGCATCATTCATTCAAAAATGTAACTATTTACCTTTTTAAGTTTCTAACATGGAGTCACATGGAGTCATAAAAAGGTAGCACAGGGGTAGTAACATTAAGACAGCAGGTACTTAATGCAGAGGGGGAAACAGGTTCACGATTGAGAAGTACTCTGGAATTTACATACGGGTTAATTTTTGCAGTGCACAAGTTATTTCTCCAGCAGCCTTCAGGTTTTATTTACTAATTTCCTGCATTTAATTTGCTCTGTTAAGATAGTTTTGAAAACTTTTAGTTGATGCATTTTTGTTTGCTGCAAGTATTCTCTTTTAGTAAAGGCTGGCTCCCTCATTATTTGTAATCCCATATTATTTACTGCTCAGCGCATTTAAAACACTTAACTGAAAATAACTTGGACATTATACATCTGTGGTCTTTTATCGATGCTGTTGAATTTATTGTGAAGAGCAACAGAAGGACCAGTTCTTTTGAATTTTTATTCTATAACCGAGCACACTTCGCCTTTTCAATATATGAATTGTGTTTTAAGGTTGATTTCATAAATTGAATTAGTTTCCATTAGTTCCATGAACTCAGGGAAGTATTAGTGTTCTGCACTCTCTCTGTTTGTATTTGTATTCTAATTGGTGCCTTAGAGATGTTGTGTTTTCTGTTTCATTTGCCTGCAGTTAATCTTTTTCAGATGCCAATATGATTAAATACATGCAGTTGTCTGACAAGGTTGCCTCCTGAGTAGTAAGGCAGAAATTCAAATAAAGCGTTCCTTAATTAAAGTTGGCTTAAAGATACAAGCAGAAAGCTTGAATAAGTATTTTAGGTGCAATGCCAAGGAAGTTGTCGTGTTAAGTAGTGGTTCATTTCTATACATACATGTGTGTGTCTGCGAGTTTGTCTTCTGTACATACTTTAAAATAACCAGAAATTTAAGATACGTTGATAGAGCTTAGAACACCGTATTTTTGTTTCAAATGTAAATCAATTTAATGAAATGGAAATTTTGGGTTGTTTCAGGCATATGTTTTAAAACACAATGAATCTTGCTGGTGGTGAAGGAGCTTTATTAAGCTACATGTCCTGAACATGTAGGCTTAGTTTGGATATGTTTTATGTCATATACACTTTTATCAGTATCTGAGAGAACTGCAGTTTCTTTAAGAAATAGAGCCTAAAATAAATACGTAATACGGGAACACTGGAGTGGTGGGCAGATATGAGCCCATCTGTTTGAAAGGAGACTTTTTTCACTGCTAGCCAGTGTTTGAGTTACTGTTGGTAGTATATGTTGCCTGCAGTTTCTAGTAACAGAAATTCTGTTGAAATCAGTAAGTTCTGCAAAGACATCTAGCTAGACTTGTTGCTCAGTGTAACACTATTGCCTAGTTAGTTTAATTTATTTCAAATAAAGTTCTTTTGTGGTGACTTCCTTGCCATTTTCTACCTACTCCAGGTGTCAGTTTGCAGAAAATGTTACGTTTCTGCTCTTTGAAACCTTTCCAGAGTATTTTTGCAGATAGCACTGGGGAGCAAAAAAGGAATAGTGCTGCAGCAAAGCAGGCATCTAGTCCTTAAATTATGAAAATCTGTTAAAAACAGTAATGATAGACTTTTTTGGGAAGTAGCGAAACCAAGTTTCTTCATTACTAGATCTGTTTGCGTGTTGTGAGCTGCTAGAAGTTAGATTTGGCAGGGCAATAGTTGATCAGAATAAAATATCCGTACTTAATAATATTAATCTCCAATGAAAAGAGGGCAAGTTCTTGAATTAGCAGCCTAATTAACAGTGGAGGTTTCAAGCGCACTGAATTCTGCAATACTTTCTGAGATCTCGGTTGTCATGTAATGTAATGCTTTTTGTGATAATTGTAGAAAAACAGGTTAATACCAGGTATATGTAAAAACTCTGTTTTCTTGCCTGTTATGTGTCTGGCTTTTTTGTATACTTTTAAAAAGTACCTTGAACTCCATCTATGATCCAAATGTGTCTCTTCAGAAAAAACTTTTTTTTTTAAGAGGTAGTGGTCATTTTAAATTCAATCAGTGACAAACACTGCTGTGTTTGTCAGTTTTGCTCTTTAGGACTTAGAAGCTATGTGGTTGTTCCTAGCGCATTTGACTTCAGTGCTGAAATCGGTGTCATATGATTTTAAGCCCATTACATTCAAGCCAAGCCAGACTAAGACAGTTTCTTTATAGTAGCTTACATTTTTCAGTGAGTTAAAATAATATTCTGTAGGAAAACAGTGACTTCTACCTGCCATTCCTCGTGTTTTGACTGTAGATTCTAATTGCAGTCTTGTCTAGTTCTCTTTAAAAATGATATTTTATAATGTAGAGGCTCAGTGATGAAGGGATAGGTAGGGAACACAGTCGGCCGTGAGCTGTAATAAAAGCTTTAAGGAATGCATGTAACATATATAATGTACGTTGAAAGTGGTAACAAACAAATATCATCTTAATCATAGGGCTTGAGAAAAGAGGTCTGATAATTTGTAAATAGTTAAAAGGAATTAAAATAGCTTAAAATCTTTCAGTGAAACAAGGCCCAACTCAGATTTGGGTCCTGGTCTCCTGCATGCTCGCAGTGCTGCCATGTGCTCCCCGAGCCCTGTTCAGTCTGCTCTGAGAAGTCACGTTGGAAGCAACTGCTCCCTTGGGACCAGGTCTGGGGCTCACCTGGCAGCCTGACTGCTCCTGGCTGTGTTGAAAAATACTCCTCCTGTCTTGACAACTTGGCATTAGTATTCAACTAAGAAAAAGACTTTTGAGACTAAATCAGAGGGATCTTTTTTATATCCTTAATTAGAGTCACTGTGTCTACTTACTAGCTCATGCATTCTTTTTCCAGACAAAGACTTTAATACAATGTCCATCATTGAAATTATTGACAAAAGAAACCTTTCCTCTCATCACTGTTCTTCTCTCCTTCCCCTTGCTTCAGCAGGCTGGGGAGAAATGCCTACTGTCCACACAAAGACCGAAGCTTCTTGGGGAGAGCCGTCATCCCCTTCTGCTGCAGTTGATAATGGCACTTCAGCATGGGGGAAACCCCCCAGCAGTGGTACAGGGTGGGGAGATAATCCTGCCGAGTCGGCGGGGACATACGGAAGAACAAATGCTCCAGCTGCTGCCCCAGCACTGTGCAAACCAGGTACGTGCATGGATGTCACTGTCGTAAGAGGTTGGAGGGGAAAAAGCAAAGTGTGTTTGCTTCTGGCAGTATTTTTAAACAGCGCTCCTTCTGGTTTTCTGTGCATTTAAATCTTAATTTCTTTCTTAAAACTCCATTAGCTGTCTCAAAACGTTGATATTCCCAATATGAAATTCATACAAAAATATGAATATAGTGTATTGATCCAGTAAATTTCAGGTGTTCCTTAGAGTATTTTTGTGTACTTCAACAGCAGTATGGTATAAATTGTAGAGATGCAGGAAACTATAAAACTGCAGAAGAATGTGAAACAGTACTTATCCCTCGCTGCCTAAAAGAAACCTGTATTGGGATGAGAAGCAACTGAGCTCAGTCAAGATAGGATTGATTTTGGGAGGAAGAGAAACACTTGAGAATGACTAGTCATAACTTCTCTATTCTCTTAAACTGAGGGAGTGGATATCTTCTTCAGCTAGTAAAACTGTTCACAGGTTCAGGAACATCCTGAACTATTTACTGCTTCACGATTCCTAACTAATGTTATTTGATAAAAACAGTCCATCTCTAAATGCCCTGATGGCTACAGTGCTTGTTTTAGACTTCTGTTTTGGCTGTGGTAGTCTTTAAGCTTCACTCCTGCAAAATACTATACTGAGAGAGATAGAAGGCCCAGAAAACCTGAACAGAGGAGTGAGAGTTCTTAAAATGAGTAATCTCAGCTTTAAACAGAGTAAAACGGAACGAGGTGACACAACCTCATCACTTAATGTAAAGTGTTTCCTGCAGCCCACGTGCTCCTTTTAGATCCCATTCTTCTGAGATGGGAACGAGTTTCTGACCGTTAGTGACCTCGAAATTTGGTTTTGTTCGTCGGAAGAATGTGGCAGCTAAAATGGTGAGATTCATTGAAAGCAAAATAGCACTTAACAAGTGTGTGGTCATACTTTTGGTTCCTTGTTCCTAGGAGACTGGAATGACCATGACCATAGATCTTACTTGTTCAGGAAAAAGCAAGACTTGCTGTTGCTGGACGTCATCTTCTATGAAGTATTTAGAGACCTTTTCTTTTTTGCTAGCTTCGGAGACGGAGTCCTTATCTTTTAATGCCAATTAAGCTACTTGATGAACCTGTATACTTCTTGAAAATAACTCAAATGTTAGCATACTGGATATGGCATAAAAGGAAATTGAAGCTGATTTTTCTTCTCCCTCTTTCCTTTCCTCCAGCTTCAAAATCTATGCAAGAAGGCTGGGGCAGTGGTGGGGATGAAGTGAATCTCAGTACTAGTCAGTGGGAAGATGAAGAAGGAGATATGTGGAATAATACTGCTTCACAAGAGAGCAGCTCCTCCTGTAATTCCTGGGGGAACGCCCCAAAGAAAGGACTTCAAAAGGTAAGACAAAAATAAAGATGCTGTCTAGAAAAGAATGTAATTAGTATAACATTTCTAGAATAAGTTGTCACAAATTTGCTGTTGCATTACACCTGAACTCTTAAATTAGACCTCTGACACCTGAACCCAAAGACAGCTTGCCACTACCGTGGTTCAAGTACAGCCTACCTGCTTACAGGGGAAAGTGGGAGATCTTTGACTTTAAGCATGTCAGGTGCTTCGGGAGGTTTTGTGGTTGTTGCTTTTGTTTTCTCTGAGTTTTATAAGCTTCCATGTATTCTGAAGAAATGATAATGTATTAACAGAAACAGAAAAAGTGTTAAGGGGGTTTTCATACGCTTTCTGTCGTGGTAGAAAAGCGAACAGTAGTTTGTGATGTAGTGGTTCAGCAAAAAATATCTGTGAGGTTCAGCAAAAAATATTTGTGAGGAACAAACAGATAATTTTAAGGTCTGTACTGGTATGAGAACAAAGCAAATTTGTATTAATGCCGCACTCAACCAGGAACATAGACAATTATGTTAGGAAGTTTTCCATTGCACAGTCTTTATTTCAGGAGAAGGCCAGGCTGTAACTTAAAGGAATTGGGAATGCATTTAGCCAGTTTGTTTGTTATTCCATTAGCCAACAGTTAGGCCAGTGATTTGATCAAGTATGGTTGTTTCTTGTACTGTCCGCAGCCCAAAACAAATCCACGCTTGTCCCTTGGTACTTTCTGGAGAACTGAAAGGAAGAGGCTTCTTAAGGATTTTGTGATAGAAAAGCTGCACAGAGATCTTTTAAAGGTGTTTATCTAGACGCTCTTGTTTGTTTTTAAGAAAATACACTGAGTAACGTTCTTAACTTCAAGGTTGCAAACTCGTTTTTGGGAATGTTTTTCAGGAAGTGTTGTACTATTTCAGAATCTTTGATTTCATTATGTTTTTCTGCCAAGGATTAAAATGAAATACTTAAATTCAAAGGTGGCTTTAATTCAGTGGTCGACAAATCAAATACTAAATAGTACACTGAACACCTACTCAGCTGAGATAAAATTTGTACACTTTGTGGGGGAAGAGAATCGTAGTTACGTTGTTCGGAGGGTTCTTCAATACTTTCTAAATTAATGTACTAATATATCTTTCAGTAGCATGTATTATTAATAAGAAAGACTTACCATGTATTTTATGTACATCTCATTAGTATGAATATGGGAACCAGACCATTAATGGAATCTCCCATTTATTTACTAAGGGCATGAAGACATCTAGCAAGCAAGATGAGGCCTGGATCATGAACCGTCTGATAAAACAGCTCACAGACATGGGCTTCCCTGTGAGTAGTGTTCATAGCTAGCACACCAGTGGCTAAGCTTTTGTAGCTTGTAGTTCTGACTTCCGATGTTTCAGACTGTAGCTACAAAAAGATCTTCAGTCTCTTCTTCAAGGCCGGGAAGTAGTTCTGTTACCTGCATCTAGACATTTACTCTAATTTCAGAAATCTACCGTAAGCTAGTAGAGTGCTCTCTGAGATTACTTGATGATATACTTTGTGTGATGACATTTATAGACCTTTTGAAGTTCAGAGTTTTATAACAATAGGTGCTAACTTTGAACTTCAGTAATAATTCCACTCCTGTTCCCCTTTTCTTATTAAACAGGTGAAATTAGAGTATAGCTGTATTTTTAGAGAAAGGCATGTCATAGTGATACTTAAGCCTTCCATAGAAAACAGGTAGAAATTTAAATAGAACAGTACGATTTGATCTTGTAGAACTGGTACTTACTTGACAAACTGAAACTAACTGAATTGTTGTGGGAATTGGTAAAAGCAGAAAAAAATGTGCGCAGACATTATTTGTGCTGCTCAGTAAATATGAAATCCAGTATTTGAGAGATACGTGTTTTCTCAGCTTGCTTTGAAATCATATAAGCATGATTACTTTTTCTCTTAACATAATCCGTTTTTTTGACAGAGAGAGCCAGCGGAAGAGGCCTTGAAGAGCAACAATATGAATCTCGATCAGGCCATGAGTAAGTATTTGTGTAAATAAATTTTTTTTTTCTTTAAAGCAACACAGGAACCATTCATGATTCTGAGAGTTTGATCTTATCCAGATATATTTGATAATATTCATTTTCTTGCTTTTGCTTTTGTAAGCAAGACCTACTTCTCTGACCTGCTGTTGGCAAATTCACTGTCTTTGCATCACCTTTTTCAATACATTTCCCCTGTCTGTGAAGGTGCTCTGCTGGAAAAGAAGGTGGAAATGGACAAGCGTGGAATGGGAGTGACCGACTATAATGGAATGGTCACCAAACCCCTTGGCTGCCGCCCACCACCAATCTCCAAAGAGTCTTCCATGGACCGCCCCACCTTCCTTGACAAGGTAAGTTCAGAAATATGAATGTGATTTACAAGTCAAAACTGTATACAGTATAGAAATATTGATGATTTCCACTGTCTGTTGAGAAGACTGTAGAGAGAAATGTCATAGATAATTACATACTAGTTTATTCTTTTTCTTCTCTTTTAATCTTGTGGGGAATTTAGTCCTTGTGGAAAGGACCAATGATTTGATTACCACATGGAAATAAACAATGGTCATCCCCAGTGTTACACTTGAAATGAAAACCTACTAAGGAATGAGTAATGCAGTGGAACTAGAAATGGGAAAAACAAAGAAACGGAGTGCAGAAAGCCTTTCACTCTGCAAGAGTCCAGAGAGTCAGTGACCCTTGCCCAAAGTAACGATCAGGCATGACCAAGGCCAAAATCTTCAAGAATTAGGCTCCTAATTCCTGGTTTAGTTTTGAGTTCCTTATTGATTTCGGTGAAAGTTCAGTACTTAAATAGGAGTGCGAAGCTGAGGTATTTTTGTTAAGTCAAAGAGCAGACAAGCACAGTCATAAATAGCTTCCCCGATGAGCTTCCTTTTCTGTGATCACGTATGACAAATTTTCCAGCACCATTTAATGACTGAGGAGAAGGCTCCAGAAGTTCCTGGTGTCTAAGATTTGAAGTGCCTAAAGAAAAGGATGCAGGGAAAAGGGCAGCGAGATCTTCAGTAGGAAATGAGATTTACAACCTGACATGAAGTCCTATGAAGAGACCCACCAAATCATCTCAGAATCTCCCCAAAAATTAAGGAAAGAACAGTCTCTGGTGCCATTCTTTATTTCACAGGTTATTTGAAATATTCATAAAGATGGGGGGGTGGTTCTGAATGCAGAAATCAATAGTTTTCACAAACTGCTGAAACCAATTCATTTTGCATAAGCTGTTTACAGGATGTGAGACAGTAATGATATCTAATCTTGTTAACACAGACTGTATTAAAAACTTTACTGACCCTGAATAACGATTATCTTCCCAGTTTCCACCCTGTGTTTTCTTATAGTCTTAACTGTAGCATTATCCTTAAAGTTATGGTTCGTGTTGTGACAGGTTCTCAGGTGTTGCACTAAGAAAATTAGCGTGGCACTATGCTAGGACGTCTGATAAATACTGACCTTTAAATGACAACTATTACTATTTCTGCTGTCATCACAGTCTAAACAGTTTGCTGAGTTTTAGTGCTGGTAGGATGCAAACTATAAACAACTTAATTTGATTAAACACAAATGCATCTTACATAATTCTGGGTTATTTATATGAATAAGGAAAAATTAGCATCCATATAAAATTTGCTTTAGAGGGTCCTTGCGTACTAAAAGTTTTTGTGATAGTTCAAATGCTGCCCCAGTGCTGCGTAATCTAGTGTCGTGGCAGTTTTCTCCAAAGATTATATATTAGAAAACTGCTTTTCTGCTTTTAGGGGGAATAATAACATTTGTTCTTTCTGGGCTCCCTACTTATATCAGAATGATGTGGTGTCCGTTATGTTGTTGTTCCCTAAACCAGACTAAACTGCTTATGTATTTCCTACGATGTAAGGTTCAACCTGGCTCTTCTTCCTTCTTTTTCTCTTCCTGCCACGTAAAGTTCATTCTTAACTATGGCAAATCTATTTGTTTATGGCAAACTTTAATGAATATGTTAATTAAAAGATCTCTGTCCTGATGAAGGTCACAAAATTAATGCATGCATGCCAGTTAACCTTTTCTTTTCTAGGATAACAATAACTTGAGCAGTAAAATTCTTGCCAGAGAGGTGCATTATGTGCATCATAATGCATAATTATGGAAACATATGTTAAACACAACTATTGAGAAGGGAGTACTAAAACCATTAATATTCATACAGCAAGTAAAATCTGCCAGTCTAGGCATAATCTGTCACAGTGATTTTCCTATAACAAAGGAAATAATCCCAAACTATATTTGTTAGCTATCAGAGTGTTGAGCAACTTGCTAAGTGAATTAAACAAATACAGTTTCTACTCTAAGAACAGATATCTTTTTCCAAAACAATTCTTTCCAGATTTACAGCTCGTGCTACTAGAGCGACTCCACTTCTCCAAAACCTTTTGGCCCTTTGAGGTACTATGTCAGAGCACGAGCCTGGAGCTGTCTCGCTTCCTGCTCAGGTCATCCTTGGTCAGTGAACAAGCTCTCTGCACAGCTGTACAAAGCACTCCAGCCAGTGTTCCTTATTTTACTTACTGTCTTACCAAGTCATTGTCCTTTTGCTTGGCTTTGCCAAGTCTTCAATAACTTATGTGAGGTTCCTTTTCATGAAATTGTAAGCTGGGTTAGTGTGTGCGTTGCTACCACTCAGCTGATTCTCTCAGCCTCTCCGCTCACCTGAGTTGAGTCTCCATGATTTTTTTCCTGCATTTTCTCTGACAGGTAAAGCCAGCACTTCTTTTTTTTAACCTTACGCATTTGAGGAGAGAGACTATCCAGCCCTGACATTTGCTTCTGGACCCGTTAAACTCCCTGTTCTCTCTGGAGTAGTAATGGTCTGTGCAACTAAACATCACCTTTGAATGTTTGCTTTTACTTGTTCCTCAGCGCTTGCTGCAGATACTCTTTATTCTGTGTCACACTGAGTCAATCTTTGACACTCAGTGCTTTGTTAATTGTATTATTTTCCAGGATGTTATCTTGCCCTGTAGCACCATAAAAGGAGAAGGGAGAAAATCCAGTGGCTTCGAGGAAATAAAGATCCAGCCTAGCAGTACCCTGATACGTGATCTCAACCACATTATCTTATACTTGGTGGCGAGCATGCTGTACTTAGGTATCAGGTTTGCTTGAAGATGTTACCTGATGTCTTCTGGAGTCATCAAATTTGTAAGAAAAGCATGTAAGATTTTCCTGGAAGCATCCTAGAAAAATATCGGAAATAAGCCCAGAGTGCTTCAAAGGATCTTTTCTTAAAGTCTAGGGATTTGGCTTGGGTATCACTCCTGAGTACTGGGACTCAAGTTTGGTGTGTCTTCTCACTGCACCTATCAAGGGTTCTTCTAAGCTCAGAAGAAAAATGTGGTGGTTTGCTGATCTGCGCTGACCAGCCTGTAATTGACAGTCTTGAACCACGCAGAAACATCACTTAATTTCTTAGCACAATCAGATGCAAGTGTTGAACTCTGGACCCCATTGTATTAGATGTATGTGATGAAAAGTCAGGTACGCCCTCTGAAGAGAAGTAACATCAGCCTGCTCTGGCGTTAGCTCAATCTTGCCTTCTGCGACGCTTCTATTAGTTCTGTGGCAGACTCATTTTCCCTCCTGCTGTCCTCTATTTTTGTTTTTTTTATGCTTTCTCCCATACTGCCAGCAGAGTCCTGTCTTCCTTCCTTTGCCCTGATGCTGCTTCCAGACTTTCTCCCAGATTCTTGAGCATATAGGAAACTGTGAAATTCTCGCCTCACAAATTAAGTCTCCTTTTCACTACTGTCTTATTCATTGATCAGCTCTTCTGCTCTATTGTTGAGAAATCCAGGTCTACAAGTTTTGATGCCTGTGTGCTGCAATCATGTTCTTCCAAAAATACTCTGACTAGACTTTCTCCTTGTTTCTAATTCCAACATAGTGTTTGTTGGGTTTTTTCCCCAACCTCGTCCTTCATATTCTGATCCCAGTTGTCTCTGGTGAGTGTGATTGCTTTTTGTCTTTGGGAAGATTAATAAGATATTTTATCATTATGCAGAAACACTTGTGTAGGCCTTGCAATTAGATGATGATCACTAGAATTTTAAGGTTGACTTTTAAATTCTTCTTCTGTCCTCCATCTCTGCTTCCTGTGATCCAGTGATTGTTTCTTTTTGAACTTCCAAATTTTGAAATCTCTTTCATATTCCCGTGTTTTCAAAATTAAAAATACCAATGATGAGTACTTCTTGTGAGTATTGCATTTCCTGCAAGTTTCTTTGCCTGTACCTAACTCCTGTCAGATTTGAAGAGAACTTACTTTGAGGTGAGATTTTATTACTTTAACTTCCTCTTTTGGGAAAGGTTTTTTTCTGTTTTAAGAAGTATTTTCTACTAACTACTTCTGTAACTGACTTTGTATAAAGACCTCTGGCAAATTCATCAGCCTTGCATCTGTCTGTTGGGATATTTTGATTCATGAAGTGGCAGTTGTTGGCAGGTGACTGCCAGAGTGTCCAGGAATCCTCTGCTAAGTTGTCCATATCTCACAGGGCTAAAAAATCTTTGAGTAATGCCGCTTGCATTCTGTCATATTTGGTACATGAGACTATTGTGAGAGACTTTCCGAAGTCCTAAAAGTAATGTATTGTTGAGCAGCAGTGTGGTGGTTTGTGTTGGATAACTGTAGAAGGAAATACTGCTACCGGTAGGATTTTACAGTTGTGTCAAGTCCCATCAAAAAAGTTAAATGCAGTGCTGGATTGAGCATAATTTTGACGATTCAGATGTAGAGGATTTGTTTAATTGATTAGCCTGAGGGAGAAATGTAACATAAATTTGTAAGAAAATCACTGAAGAGGAAAGGTTAGGTAGAAAAGCTTATTCTTCAGGAAACAATTATTACATAAAGAGCCTGAAAAATAATGGGTCACAAACCATTGTCAGCAGTAGAGGTATCACCTAGTCTAGGTTGAGAATGTCTGAGGAGTACTTTATGTTGACCGACTAAAATACTTTATGTGAAATGAATTGATTTCAGCTCCACTTAAAGAGCACAGATTTGTGCAGCACAGTTGGTACCTTACGATAAGTTCAAATTAAAAAAAATAGAACAAAGTGAATGTGAACAATGCGTTATAAACTTGCTACAAAAGACATTTGCTGCAGTTCAGCCAAGGAACACACTTGTGAAGGTGGCCTTGCAGCAAGAGTCTGCCTGTTCTGCAGATTAGATGCCTGAGTCTCCAGTGTGGCTTGTCCTCCACCGTCCCTGGCACTGCCTATTTCCAAAATGAGAAAAAACAATGTCAATGAGACAATACTTGAGTAAATTTTGAAGGCAGGGAGGGATTGCATTGGTCTTTCATGGTCAATAGGTCTGTTCACGTAGGAAACAATGGCATCTGAAGGAGAGAGCACACACGAAGCTTGAAATTATTTTCCCTTTAAAGGGGGAAGGGTAGAATTGTAAACATATGTCTGTGATCTAAGGAGAAATCCTTGAACCTGTTACTGTCATGCAAGCTGCGGTTGTTTGTGGAGTGTGACTGATGTCCGGTAGAATGTAAAATATCTTGAGCTGAAAGGCCTCGGGGACATCATTAGAAAATGTCAGTGTCCCCCTCCGGATAGTCAGATAGCATGTCAAGTGTCACTTTGCCTGATAGTAAAGAAACTTTTTCTTTGCATCAAAGGAGAGCTGTTGAAAATGCATTTTTCAGGATTAACTTAGCACATAAAATTTACCAAGCGTGCTTGCTGCATTAGGTCATTTGTTTGGGTATCTGGTTAGCGGACTGGGCTGCTTTTTTAACAAAGGAGGTTTATCAGTATCTCACAATCTTCTGGGGCATTGAATTTATTGGTTGAAATAACCTAGCTCCTCACCTATTTAAAAGCCTTTCTCTGCAATTAATACATTGCCTGAAAAACACCAGTCCAGCACATTGCAAATTAAAGATTTTTCACTCTGCCTGTTTTTGGAGCTGTACTTTGTACACAGTGTTATTTGATCATGCTTGCCGCAGGCTTCCCAGACATCAAAGCACAGTTTGAGATAGAACTCGGTACCCCACTGTAATACTAGCTAGATATCTACCTGTTTGACTGGGGGTTATATGCCTTGCTGTTTGCCCCCTGCGGGGGCTGCCTTCTGTGCATCGTATCCATGTTCAACCATGGTTCCTTACAGCCCGGTTATCAGAGGGGGCTCCTTATGTCTTGCTAAAATCTGCCTCCTCCTGGGGGACGCTGAAGCAGTGTCTTAATTGCTTTCCTAGGAAGGCTACACAGACAACATTATCATTATTGTTTTTAAGTATTTTTGTGTTCGTTGGGTGTGTTAGAGTGTAATGTTTCATAGTGGATAATAATAACTCAGTGCTACGTGAATATTAAAAGAGGCTCCTGTGTCTCAGTTAGGAAAGGGGATTAATGCGAAAATGCTTTTTTTAAGAGCAGAGCTGTGATGTAGAACCAAATACAGACTGGTGTCAAATAAGCTAATCTGGCCTTTCCCAAGTTCTGAGTTAGCAAAAGCGGTGTGTCCTATGTCTGTGCTCCGCTGCTGAGAGTTTACCAAATGAACAAAAGACTTCCCTGAAATGTGCTGGATCTCTTCCCTTCCACCCTTCAATCTGGTGGAGAAGAGAGGAGAAAATCTAAGGGCGGAGGAGGAGATGGCTGCATGATAGCTCTGCGATCGGTTGCTAGAATCTCTCCTTCTGGAGAGGTGGGTGAGGGTGGTTTTGCATTTGTGGATTAAGTGCAACAAAGTAAAGAAAAACAGTACCTTAATCTTATTTCTCTCTTTCTTCTCCCTTCACTCCATACTTTTCATTCCCTCTTATTCATACCTTTTTTTTTTTTTAAATATTTTTATTCATCCATGCCCTTTTATATTTCCATGGGACACTGTTTTGTGTGCTGTCTGCTCCTGGGCACCGCACACAGCTCACCCTTTCTTTCTCCAATCAGGATGGCGGCCTAGTGGAAGAGCCCACTACTTCACCATTTTTGCCTTCACCAAGCCTGAAGCTCCCCCTTTCAAACAGTGCACTCCCTAATCAGACCCTGGGCGGGATTGCCTCAGGGCTGGGCATGCAAAACTTGAATTCTTCTAGACAGGTAAGGCTGTTGGGGGAGATCCCAAGTTGAATTTCAGCTCTCTTGGACTTGCTGCTAGTGCCCATCACTTCCCCAGGGAAAACGGTGGTTTAAACTGAAAGTGCGTGCAACATCTTTGTTCACGTGAAATATCAGCGGAGAAACTACCTGCTGCGTAAACGTTTCACGTTATAGGACATAAAACAACTGCTTAGTTGTAATTAGCCTGCTAATTACACGCATCCATTGAGAAGAGACTGTAGTATTATGGATTTATACCACTGAACCATGGTATAGCTCTGCCTTGATTGATGCGAGGTTTCTTTTTTTTGAGGCGTTGCTAATTGTCACAGACTCCAAGGCAGAGACATTCCTCTAATTCATCTTTCCTGGCTGGCATAATTATTCAGTGATGAGATGGGTGAGAAGTGATGGGGGCTTTTTTATTCCTGTTGTAAGTGTCAAGACAGCTTATAGCTTTGACAGGTGGTAAGAAAGAAACTGTGCTTCCAGCACCTCTGGTCAAAGAGAGCATTGTGGCAATAGGGATGTTTTGGCCCCTGGGTAGAACATGCTGAAAGAGAAAGAAGAGGAAAGAAAGGGAAAGGAGGTGGAGGAGAAGGTTCATAAACACCAAGAGGCTGAGAGGTCATAAACTACTGTTGATTATGAAAAGGTTATTTTTGCCATATAAATTGAAGTTCCAGCAAAAGAGAAGAAATAACAACACAGAAAAACTCTATGTATCATTCTATGGTGGCGTTTATTACGTATGTTCTTTTTAAGTTAGTTTTCTAAAAGCAATACTTGTCCAGCACTTACAGCCCATTAAGCATATCTTTCAGAACTGGAGACTGCACAAATAGCATGTCCATTATCAGTAGCTTTGTAAAGTGACTAAGCATAAAAACTGCCTAGATAATTTAAGGATTGGGATGCTGTGAGTTTAATGAGTCCATTCTCCTGTCCCTTGCTACACAAATACAAACATTTTTGGCAAGTACTTTTCATTGTTCATCTTGTGACCCTCTGGGGTTATGCATCCTTATAAAAGCGATCTTCAGCTTCAGCTACCTTTTGTTCAGGCATCTGTACAAAGTTTTCGAGGTTTGGGATGTTGTTGGGTACATGGCGATCTTTGCCATGCCTGATTCTAAACCCGATTGTCAATACAGTCTGTATGTACTGGGTTCTTTATCCATGCCTGTCATAATCACTGAGGATAAAGACTGCACAGATAAGTAACTTTCAGGTTACATGTTGAGTGATGTCTCTAAATGCCAATGTCTCTCTTGTCCCGCTGTAGATACCGAGTGGCAATCTGGGTATGTTTGGCAATAGCGGAGCAGCACAAGCCAGGACCATGCAACAGCCGCAGCAACCGCCAGTGCAACCTCTTAATTCATCCCAGCCTAGTCTTCGTGCTCAAGTGCCTCAGTTTCTATCCCCTCAGGTTAGACAGCACTTCCACTCCTTGAGTTTCCCCTTTCCCTGGAACTCTTCCATATGCAGTCTCCTTTCCATATGCGTTCTGTCATACTCCTGAGGCTTTGCAGCTACTGTTGTCTGGCTGTGTCTGTGTTGATTTATTTACTAGCTGGTAAGCGTGTTACATGTGTAAGATGTTCTCGTGTGTAGACTCTGTACGTTATCTGTGTGGGCACATTCTCTTGTTCCTTTTTGCAAAAAGCAGCGTTTCTAGAGAGCCGATGAGTTTGTTCTCAGCTCTTTTTCTATACGTGGATGTTTGAGTATGGTTATTAAGATTTGTATTAGAGTCTCGTTAACTTTTTGGTAGTTCATGGTACTACTTCTGATAATGGTAATATTTTCCAGCTGATGTCTTATGACTCTTATTAATGGCTTACACAGTTGCCAGTGTTAAAAGTAAATGTACAATGTTTAATACACTGCTCTTTCTTAGGTTCAAGCACAGCTTTTGCAGTTTGCAGCAAAAAACATTGGTCTCAGCCCTGCACAGTTAACCTCGCCAATTAATAATCCTCAGCATATGACGATGTTGAACCAGCTCTATCAGCTGCAGCTGGTAAGTTAAAAGACATGGCAAATAAGCTCTAAACCAGAATTGAAGGCATGAAGAGAAAATAAGAGAATGGCTAACTACATTTTTAAATGGATGTGACAGATCTTTAAAAAAATCAGATGCTGATTTCTTTGGTAGAGTTTCTTTTCAAAGAAACAAAATCATGTTTTTTGCCTCGGGCTTTATAAATAGTCATTTGTGGAATAATTATCCTTTACAGCTGATCAGTGGAACTAAAAAAGTCAGTTGTCTTCGTACTGGTATGAGTAACACTATATTCTCAAAGAGCACTCATCTGTGTATTACATGCCAACATATGCAACTGATTGACCAACTGGGAAATTTGTGTCGCAACACAAGAAGAGAGAAATCTTGGCAGTGCTGGTCCCCTGAGTTACTTGGAGAACTTCCTTCAGTTGCCTCACTAAATAATAAAGTGTAGGGTAAATTTTCTGTAATTAATGGAATGTATATTAAACGCATCATGTGATAAGAACTGCTTGTTTTTGAAAAGTTGTGTACTTTGCTATATTTGCAAAATTTACATATCTGTATATATGTGTGTGTATGAAAATATTTAATTGGATTTTATGAATATTTTAAAAAGAGATACTGCTAACATTAAGTCAGCATTTGCTAGAGTTAAACATAAAATTGAGGATGACAGGCTAGCTTAGTTGCTGATCTCAGTGTGCTAGTCAAACTCTTCTGCAAATAACAGTGTATGATACTGTTGTTCATTTCTCATTATGTTTCCTAGTTTTGAGGAGCACAGCATTGATCTCATGCCATGGTAATAATTGAACAGTACCCAGCTACTTGAAAAAATATATGTACAGGACTTCTTTGGATTTTAAATTCACGTGTTTCAGAGAAACACCTTGAAAAAAAAAAATTTACTGCCCAGTTAACCACATTGACATTGTGGAATTTTTCTGGAATAAAGCAGCACAACTGATTAAATAGAGTGTTGTCAGAACTCAAAATGGCCAAACCAAAAATAACTTTTGGTATTTATCCTATTTGTATGGTATTATAAACTTCTATTTTAATTTTTGCTTTGTCTTACAATTTTTTCAGAAAAAAATAAGTTCCTATCTTTAATGAACACTTACTGCTCACAAACTTACTCATCAGGGTTTTTTTATTGACATGTTTGGTTTAAAAAGAACTAACGAACACTGGACTTAAACAAATGTATTTCAGAATACATTCCTAACAAGATTGTTACTTTTGCTCCATTAACTGTTTTCAGAAAACTCCAGCGTTTCTGTCTTTTCTGTTTTATAATGTACCAGAGCAGTTCAAGCAAGCTTGTTCGGCTTATTGTATATGTTAGGACCTCTGACCTCTCATTTCTATCTTGTAGGCGTACCAACGTTTACAAATCCAGCAGCAGATGTTACAGGCTCAGCGTAATGTTTCCGGACCCATGAGACAACAGGAGCAGCAAGTAGGTTTGCCTGCCAGTTCAGTCTCTCCATTAGAGTTTGGTTTCAGTGGCTTAAAGAGATTGTACTACATTATGCGAAAGCAGCTAAAGCATCCTTAGAAACAATAATATAGTGCATGCCTTGAGTATTGAAAAGGAAAAAAAAAATGCTGGAGATATAAAGCTATTTCACAGCATTCAGTTATTGGAGAAAAGCTCTTCAACCCTTCATTTGGTTTATTTGTAGAGAGATCTATTGTTTTATTTCATTGTAGAGAAAGGCACAAGAAATCTAGTGTCTTTTTGTTCAACTGAGTGTTTATTGATTCTTTTTCTTGCCAGGTTGCACGTACAATCAATAACATGCAGCAGCAGATCCAGCAGCACCAGCGCCAGCTGGCCCAGGCCCTGCTTATGAAGCAGCAGCCTCCCCCTCCACATCTATCTTTGCACCCCTCTGCAGGCAAATCAGCCATGGATAGCTTTTCACCCCATCCCCAGGCTCCCGGCCTACCTGACCTGCAGACCAAAGAGCAACAGTCTTCACCGAACACCTTTGCTCCTTACCCTCTTGGTGAGTGTCCTTCATTAAAGCAGTTCCGTATGAAAAAGACAGAGGGAGTATATTTCATTATTTCAGCACCTAAATATTTTGCTCTACGATATAATAAATACAGAAATACAAAAGACATGTTTATTAAATAATGTTGAAATGCCTCAGCAAAATCATGGGACTACATGCCTATCTGGTAGCCGTTCAGGTGGGCTGTATTTGCTCACCTGTGCTCTGCCTACAAATATCGGAACAGAAGATTTGCTTAATTAACTATCTACGTATGTTGCTATTTATGAACTAAATATATGAGAGCATCATGTTGTAAAATACACAAATGTCATTGATAAACAGGAGTATCATCTGGAAGTCATGCAAAGTCATCTTTCCACTCTAATAAGCACTGGTAAGGCATCAATTTTGGTCAATGTATTTTGAGAAAGATACAGATCAGTTTGAAGGAATGCAGAAAAAGTGTTGTGCAGATGATTAGATGTTTCAAAAATATGACTGCTAAGGAAAAAGTGAAATCCTCTGCTTACTTTAGTCTAAAGAGACATGCAGGAAATCTTCAAAAACGTGAAAGATAGCTTCTAAGAAGTTTTCTTGCATGTGGCTAATGCAAGAGGTAATAAACTTTTGTTGCATAAAAGGAGATCTAGTTAAGGATTGCTTACTTGCTTTAAGCAAAGCAGAGTACTGGAATAAATTATCTGGGAAGTTTCTGAAATCTTCTTCACCAGTCATGTTGTGGTAGGTCAGACACAGAGCTGTCAAATATGATTGATGTCAAAATAATCGATTCGGCCTTGAGACAGCGTGAACAGAACAACCTTTCAGACCTGTTTTCTGTGATTGTTTGATGTATGTTACAGACTTCATTTATGACATAAAGGAATTAATGTAATCTCTTTGTGACTCTCTTTATGCTGTGTACAATAGAATTGTCAAGCTTTAGCTGCCATGCAGCAGTTAAGAAGGTAATTTTGACTGCTATGGTGAGCTGTTCGAGCAGGGAGCATCAGAAGGCAAAAGAATTTATGCATTAAAGGCCTAAGTTTAACAGGTTCTTATCATATCTCAGCTTCCTGTGATCTGCTAACATTCAGGATTATCTATCAAAAAGAACCCAGATTTGTGTCACAGAAGCATGTCAAAATTATTCCTTAAATATAGTCTGATTTTGTTCTGTGTACACAAAACATATGCCCAAATAGTACACTACCTGCTCTGATGAATAGCAGCTGTTTGTATGACCTCTTAATTAGTTGCTTTGTTTGGATTTTTAAAATGTTGTTAGCAAAATAAAATGGCAGACATCATGGGCGTGTGCTGGTGGGACATTAGGAATATTTTGGCTTAGCAATGGAATGCTGCAAATTCTTCACTGGTTGAAACATAGCATTCCACTGCATTCTTCCAGAATGCCTTTGCTGAGACAAGTGAAGAAACTGCAAGTAGAAATACTGACAGCTTTAAAATATTATCCCTACCTCTTTTTTTTTTTTTTTTTCCTTTTAGCAAAGTTTTAATGTTTTCTGAATCCGTGGGACTTACATTGGTGTTCCCATAAAAGCAACAGTTCTTCACAGCAGGTTGAAAAAGTGCATAGTAAATTACTACACATACGTACAGATGTCTGAAAATCAATGTTTAATAATTTCGTTAGCTGGATTTTTAAACACATCTTGTATTCCTCTAGTTTATTATGGGTATCTGATCACCTGTTTCCCCTTAGCTGGACTGAACCCGAACATGAATGTAAATAACATGGACATTACTGGTGGTTTGTCAGTGAAGGACACTTCTCAGTCCCAGTCTCGCCTTCCTCAGTGGACACACCCCAACTCAATGGATAATCTGTCTAGTGCTGCTTCTTCGCTTGACCAGAACTCCAGCAAGCACGGTATGTCGCATTTAATCTCTGTATCAGTCTGGCTTTTTGAGACTTGAGTCATATTGCAATTGTAATTTTTTTCTCATGTTACTATTTTTGGTTAGTACTCATAAATGGTTGGTACAGAGCGCCCTTTGAGATTGTGATATTTTTAAGATGATTTCTGCAGTCACATTCAGCAATGCATTGAAGTTCTTGCAGCTGTCACTTCCTACATGCAGTGTAGGAACGTTTGTTTTCATGTGCTGAATTTTGTTGCTCAGAACATGGAGTTTAAGTAAAACAAGCCATTAGTGTTGGCAAAACAAGTCCCACAAGCTTCCCCTTACTCCAGATCTGCATACCTTCAATCCAGAAAAGCTCTACGTTGGCTTTTTCCCCCAATTTTTCCAATATCATCAACCTTTCACAGCCAGTCCTGTACAAAGGCATGATGGATTATATAATTACCCACCCTGGGAGTTAGGAGCACAAACTTCATATTTTTCCAGAAGTGATTGCTAATCTGTTTGAACACCTTTATCCCTAACGCCTCCAGTATCCTGAGTCGTTTATTCCTTTATTTCCTGTACCAAGTTTATTCTGTTATGGTGCTCTGTTAACTTTATTGTATCCTGGATTTTATTATGAGCAGCATGAATTATTTCTTATAAAAGCCTAATAGGTTTTTATTCTGCAAGTAGCTGTACTGCTTATGCCAAATTGTTGTTTGATAGTTTGTAGGAACATGAGAATGGCCATTTCAAATCATCCATCCCATTAGCAATGAATACCTAGAGAAGGATGAGAAGAGTGCTTGCCTACAGTGATATTCCTTAGTATGCTGTCTCAGCAAATTCCTATTTACCATCAGTGTAGTGATTTGAATTACTTGGTCTCTTTTTGGCAGTGATGTAATGCAAATTTATTTAACTTGAGTGTCTAGATTGTACCAGTGGTGTGTCTCACAGCTATAATTTCTAGTAGGGCTTCAGAGGCTGCTAAGCCTTGCTTAACTGTGTTTATATTTTCATTTTCTTTTTTATCTTTGTAATACAGAAAGAAAAAAAGAAAATAATAACAAAATATAGGGACTGATGAAATTCCATACCCAAAATTGGTCCCACTCCTAAACAAACCATTTCATTCATTACAGGTGCTATACCTGGAGGTTTAAGTATTGGTCCTCCGGGAAAGTCCTCCATTGATGACTCTTATGGCCGGTATGATCTGATTCAAAACAGTGAATCGCCCGCCAGTCCACCCGTAGCTGTTCCTCACAGCTGGTCACGTGCCAAAACCGATAGTGATAAGATTTCCAATGGCTCCAGCATAAACTGGCCACCAGGTAACAAAATACAAAGCATTCGTGTTAAACTGATGTCCTTAAAACGTATTGTTGGTTTCATTTATTGAATCCTCATGCCTTCTGACACACAGGAACTTTGGAGAATTACAACTGTATGTAATCTTCTTTTTATTATATTTGAAACAGAGTTTCATCCAGGAGTGCCATGGAAAGGACTGCAGAATATTGATCCTGAAAATGACCCCGATGTTACTCCTGGAAGTGTTCCAACTGGGCCTACCATAAACACCACGATACAGGATGTTAATCGCTATCTTCTCAAGAGTGGAGGTAAACACACAATTTACTTCATCTGTGTATGCTTTCTTTTTCTTTCCAAAAAAGGTGACTTCATATATGATGGCTGTAGTATATTTTTGCATGTAATCCTAATCTAATAATGCTTCTGCTCTGAACTTTCACTGAAAATCCAGAAATACTTGATTAAATATAGGACTAAGAAATTTCTGGTTGACAAATGTTGTGAGATGTGATATAGAATTCTGTGGTCACTGGAAGTTTTTGTTACCTATAATGCTTTGTTTTGAACAAGAGTTCGCTCTCCACACTGACCAACCTCTTACATACACTTTGTGAAATACTCAGAAGACACAATGCAAAAGTTCCACAGTTGTTGCTGAGGCAGCAGGCTTCTGTCACACTAATTAATTGTAGCTTTGTTAGAAGATCAATCAGCAAAATACATTAGAACTGTTTTATCCCCAAAACCATCAAAGAAAAGAAAAAATAAGGAATTGACTAGTAAACTAGTATTTCCCAGTGCCATTTCCATTCCTTTCGTCTTGTCAGCGCTAACTCCAGAATTAAAAGGGTACTCTCTAAAACAATAAACCATTGGGACTATGCGACTTGTTAACTAGATGTACTGAAAGTGGATCAAGGGAAAGGTGGCTGCGTTTAATCATGATCAGCGTGCCGAAATAGGCAAGTTATCTGCACTCTATTAGAGCACTCTAATATGCACAGGAATAGTATAATGAGGTTGTCAAGAAGGACCTGTCAGGATTTAAAATGTGGATTTTGTTCTAGTAGTTACATCTGTGATATCTGCGTAGATTGTAAATCGGAACTATCCTTGAAACAGGTTTCCAGCTCTGGGCTTGTTAACTCAGGCGAAGGGATGTGAAACGTGAGGGGAAAGGAGGCAGGGGTTTTCATTGCCTTGAATGATTTCAGTTGTCCCTTACCAGAAAGCAATCTTTATTTAAGCTGAAACATGAAGTATTTGTGTGCATGAGTAATGTTGAATTAACTTTTAATGATGCAAATGTACTTCAAGGGGCAGGCAGCCTGAATGGTTTGAAGTTATAAAAAGAAAAGTATAAAGACATAATTCAGTCACGGTTCAGATACGGTACACCCAAGAAATACTCCCTTTAGACCAAAAGCCTAGCCCTACAGAGCTATACCTGTAAGTTAGATGATACCTACTACAGGTCCTTCTTCTTTGTAGAAGGAAAGTATACATTAGCGCTGTTGGCATATAATCTGTCTGTGGAATGAAGAAATAATTACGCTACTTAGAGAGGGTCAGTATAGATGATCTTTGCAGAAGTAAACAGGCCCTCAAGAGCCAGAACCTTCTGAAAAGCAGTGACTGTTGGGGTCCATGTATGCTTCCTTTCCTCATTAGTTTTTTAGCTTGTTAATAATACAATTTTAGTAAAAAGTGTAGTTGCTGAATCTGTTTCTTTATGCTTGTATAACCTAGGTGTTTGCTCCTAGGTAAAATTATCTGTCAGTATCCCCCCATATGAGACTGAGGCTTTCATGACATGCTGCCAGGCATGCAGCCTGAAGTACACGGATTGTATTAACAGAGCTGATCTCCATTTAGAGGGCTAGACTGTGGCGTATACCATCCTTGCACTGTACGCTTAGAAACAGACAAAACCTAAGCTTTTGGGTTGGTTTTTGTTTTATCCTGTTTGCTAATGAAGCTTTGCAGGGTCAGCTACTATGAGCTGAAAGTCTTAGCCACGTGGAATCAGGAACGGTTTCAGCTCTGTGGGCATATGGGCTTTCGAATCTGATATAATTCCCTCACTCCTGCCTGGGGAATAGATTATTTCCAGAGAGGGCCTTGATACAGAGTTATTTTTGCTTGAGACTGATGTCTGTATTGGTGTCCTTTGGAGCGCAGTGAGTCTGGATAAGGTGAAGTTTGGTTGGTTGCTGTTCCAGTTGAAAATATAGCCTGTGGTTTTTATTGAGCTGTGAGGGATGAGATTGTCATTTTACTTCCTCCCTTCTACCTCAGTACAGCGCTCTTTTCCAAAGAACTCGCCTATTTTTATTAGTCAGTTAAAGATGTTTCACTATCACAGTCCATCTATGTATGTCAGGAATGATAAGTCATCTAGGATACACACTTAATTTTGTTGGTGGCTAGAGAGAATACCTCCAGTTCTTCTGGTCTTTATAATGAAGATACTTTATTTCATGTTCAGTTTCTTTCATTTGCTGCCAGTAAGGAAATTGTATATATGCTTAGATAGCTCCTCAGATTGTAAATGATTTACCAAGATGGTTTCAGGCTATTTCATTTAATGTTACCAGTTTGAGAAGAGATTGCTAAAATATATCCTTGCTTTACTGAAAGTCTGCAAAAATCTAAAGATGTTTGTGGGCATTGGGATGTAGCAGAAGTGCTTACCTCGAGTAATTTAGGACAAATCACCCATGGTAAGAGGTTAGTTTATCATACACATCTATGCTCATCTACAGTTGCCATTCCTTAAGTCAGCCGGCAGAGCACCTTTATAAATGAAGCCTGTTTCTTGAGACTAAACAGTTTAACACTGATTTTTTGAGAGTCACGTATCTTAAAGGAAATGCAGAATTTATCTTCTGCACAGGCACCTAGTACATTTGCTACTGTGCCAGCTTTCTTTTCTTTTCTGCTAAAGACTTCTGCTTCACTTTATCATGCTTTCTATAACATTTCATTCCTAGACTTCAGAGACCAGGCTGATTAAGGAAAATGCCTTGCATGGTTTGTATTTGCACATAATAGATTTGCTTATGTCACACCAAACATCATTATGCCCATCTTTCTTAGTTGCTTCTCTGCTGGTTCTGCAGGGTCATCCCCAACATCATCTCAGAATGCCACGCTGCCTTCATCGAGTGCCTGGCCGCTTAGTGCCTCCGGCTACAGTAGCTCTTTCAGCAGCATTGCATCCGCACCTAGCATTGCAGGTACGAAAAATGGCCTTTCTACTTTCGCATCCTTCTGCATTCTGAGAAAAGGCCCTAGAAAGTGCTTTCCCAGTTATTACAGTAGTGCTACTATAGACAGAAGCATATTTTTTAGTACTGTGCTAGGTAGGCAGCTCTCCTGGCAGCTCTCGAGTGGTGAGCGTTGGATGGTATGCCTGGAATTGTGCTAAGGAAAAATGTATTTATTCCACTTGGTGCCACGTGCTGTCACTCTGTATTGGCATCGAGATCTCTTAATGACTATTTCCACTGCAGCTTTGAGGAGGAATATTGCCTAGGGCCTCAGTAGAAACACCCCTACTAGACCCTTCTAGTAAAAGCTGATAAGAAATTTTTTTTAATAAACTCACTGTTAGAAGCGAGCCATCTTCAGCTCAGGAAAAAGTTTAGTAGTACCTCAAGGAGGTACTCTGCATGGCTGTGGAGGGGTTGGGTTTGGGGCTCTTAAATGTCTTTTAATAGTCAGTCCTAACCCTGATGCTCCCCTATATGGCTGAGATTGTAGGTCATCTAAATAGTTACCCCATTCTTTTTAATGAGCTATAAATTCTGGAGCATCTCTCTCTGCAAATCATAGAAACTTTGCTTGCGAACTGGCTACCTAAGTATCGAGTTTATCCCTTTATAAACATGTGTTGGGGCTGTTGTATGGATTGTGTTAGCATTTTCATATCTAATCAATGAAAACCCTCCACTTCTTTGAATAAAGGAAGGTGCAACCTCCAGGTACTGGAGAATGCAAATGCAGAATGCGAAACAAAAAGGGATCGTTTGAAATGTTTTACTCCAGTGAAAGGAAGAGAAAGGAATGGCTTGCTTTTCTTTTATCTGCCATGCATTTCTGCTTTATGTGCTTTTTATTTTTTTGCAGTGTCATCTAATCTTTGTGTTAACCCCATGAGAAGTAGTGACATAGCAACATCTAATCTGTGGTAATGTGCATGTATCATGTGCTACGTCGCAGGCTCAGCTGCTCTGAGTTCTAAACCTCAGACTTTCTCCCTTTCCTCCCACCATTTTACCCTTGTTAATGTCTTCTTCATCATCAACATCATCATTGTCAAATTATTTTTGTTGCTACAGTTTGCAAGAAGATGGGACAGTGGTTGCCCTTTCACTTAAATTGTTATGATTCAGTATAAAATCATTGAGTTAAACGATACAGATAAATCGAGGCAATTTGGGGAGTGTGTGTGTGTGTATATAACTGAGGCTGTGATTTGGTGACTGGTGAATTTGGCTTTAGGACTAATGAAAAAACCTCAACGACTGCCTGATGCAGAGCACTGATTCAGTATAAGCTTAATCTGCCAGTTCAAATCTGGTTTTAAAAAAATTCACAAGATTTTTGCATCTTGGACTTTGTCAGGCCAAGTATTTTCTTACTGTCTGCAATCAACATTAAAGCATTAAGGCAGCATTATCACGATATCATTTGCTCTGGCAGAAGATGCGGTGATGTGTGACCATTTCAGTCTCTTCCAGTCAAACATGTGCTGCTAATGTTAGTAACGGTGGGGCTGTGCTATGACAAGGAAATTTGACTCTAATTTCACAACATATGTTGGTACAAGGAAGAAAGGCAGGGATGTGTAAGTCTAAAGGTGAATAAAGGGTTTTGGTTTGGTATCTGTAATTTGAATCAATTTTGTCTGCTAATTTATGCTCTGAATGCTAAACGGTATTTGTTATTCTTGGTCTTTGTATGATTTTATAAAACTCTGGTTTGGCAGGAACAGTAGTAAGATAGTTGAAAAACTGAGCAGCAAAAAGTTACGAAGAGTGACAGGTTGTGATATGGTCTAGTCTTCTGAAGACTTCATTTTTCTCAAAGACACTTGGAAAAAAGAGTATCTGTTACTTTGAATATTCAGAAATACAGGTTTTGTTGGTCTTTGATCTTTGGAATTTTAATAATATATCAGAAGAACATATGGATATACTGGTTACTTTACATTAGATAAAATGAGTTGTGTAAGAAAACGTGGTTAAGTTCTGTTAAACTTTTGAGAGAGTCTTGAAGTGTTTCATTATAATTGTGATGAAATCAGGTTGCAAATACTTAAGTCCATTTTCTGGTCTTTTTTCATGTATCGTCTTTTACAAGAAAGCAAAATAGTAGGAGATGTTAAAAAGGGAACTGTATATGTAGCAGGTGTTGTGAGATTCATTAAATTCTTTGAAAATGTAAATACCTAGCGTAAGTAGGTTAAAGGATACAGGATTTATATCGCTGGATGGTACAGAATGCTATTCTTTTCTCTCCTGAGAAGTTGGAAGAATATAGTCAATGCAGAAGCTTGACGATTACCCATCCTACTTGGTTTAGTAGTTGTTGCTAACTAAAAATACACAAATGCATTTTTTTTCTGTTGCAGGTAAATTGTCAGACATCAAGTCTACGTGGTCCGCTGGCCCAATCTCTCACACACAAGCCTCTCTGTCCCATGAACTATGGAAGGTACCCAGAAACACTACTGCTCCTACGAGACCACCTCCAGGCTTAACAAACACCAAGCCATCATCTACATGGGGTGCCAGTCCCCTGGGCTGGACCAGCTCTTACTCTTCTGGTACTCTTGCCTTCTGTGTTTTGTAACACCACAGTGCCTTCTTTTTACCATTGTTCGCTTTTATTCTGTATTACAATAGTGAGGCACCCCGTAGCTGTGTGTTAGGCTCCAGAAACTTGAGGTTTAATACAAGTAGAGTGTGTCTGTTTTGGGGATGAAGCTCAAGTCTGTTTATTTTAACTAGGATAAGTTGTAAATGAAGCTGTCATCTTCCAGGTGGTCATATTAGTAATTTTATGTAGGAATTGCCAAATTATTTAAGTCCAACTAGGATTTTTTCCATTTCCTTAATTTCTAAAAATATCTTTTAAACACGTTTCTTGTTTTGTGGTGTGATCTATGACTGCCTATGAGGCTTCAAGATGAGTGAATCAGCCCATAGAATTTAATATGGAACACATTTTTGGAGCATGGGTGTGAAGCATTCAGGACCTGATGGCATTGCAGGGCCCTCAGGGAATGTCTTAATTTTTTCATGCAGGCTGTTTTTTTAGATGTCGTTGTTTTGCTTAAATACAAATATGAGAAACCATGGATGTGGCTGTATAAATATATGTATTTATACATCATGTTTGTTTGTGAAGTATTGTCAGCTTCAAAAGTATTACACCTATTTTATAAAGCTGACTGTTTTATTAATCTGCTTTCACTAAGTTGGGAATTCAGTGTTCTTCCCTCTTCTTGCCATTTATTTTGTCTCAGTTTTCTTCACCAAAACCCCACCTGGTGGGCAGATATTGCTGGTGCCAGGATTCTCTCTGGAGCCCGAGTGTGGTCACACATGTGACTACAGAAGTACTGCGGTTTCTCAAATGCCACTCATAAATATCAAGCTTTTACAGTTTCTCATTGTAAAACACCAGGCTGAAGTTGGAAAAGCAGGTTTTGTTGGTTATGTCCTTGTATCTTTAATCATAACATTGTCAGTGCAGAAATATGTGTTTTGAATAAGTCACATACATTAATGTGTCATTGGCAAGATAGCAGAATGCTGCAGTGCTATAAAAATCTTTAATAGCAAGCAGCAATCTAAGCTTGGACATCTGAATAGCTTTCGAAATGTGTCTTCCAGATGAATTCTAATGTAACCTGAAGATACCATTTGTTGCAGTGTCATACCTGCATCCGCTAGTTTTCTAATAGTTATTGTGGGAATGTGAAAAATGCCACAGATCTTTTAAATGTAGCAAAAGCAGGTTTTCATTCAGCAACCTTTCATCCCGAAGACGACAATAAATCAAGATGTGAGGAAACTGCTGTAGGATTTGTTTTCAGTAGCAATACTGCTTGGTAGTATGTCGTGATTCCAGATAAGTTTTCTTCTTGTAACATGCTCTCCACATCATGATAAAATGTTTTCTTGTGGCATTTGTATTGTAGGTTCTGCGTGGAGTACTGACAGCTCAGGGAGAACAAGCAGCTGGCTGGTTCTTCGAAACCTCACACCCCAGGTAAACAGAATTGTACATAACTAGTTATGAAAAGAGACTTGTCACATTTAAGAGATAAGAAGAACATTTATCAACCTTGGTCATTTGGTTCATATGAAGGGAAAATAATTATTCTCCATTATTACAAGTGTCTGTTTTCTACAGGGAATTTGTTAACTTTTCAAAGTGCTGTCAAGTATGAACTTTTAAGACTGTAATTACTCATTCAAGTGTGCACCATTTATGTGTAAGTTTGGAGGTGAATGATGTTTTAAAGCAGATACAGAGATGTAAAATCTGCTTTTTCTACGGGTTGGTTGGTTTGGGGGTTTTTTTTTCTGTTCTTCTAAGTCTGTCAAATCCTCTAGTCTTCAACGTAGTGTCATTCACAAAGAAGAACTTCAGTCGCAAAGCCTTGAATGTAGACATCCAAATTAATCTTGGGGGAAATTTAGTTACGTTTATGAACAGTGTGTTTTTCCTTTGACTTATTTCTGGACTTCTGTGGACTTCTAATGATAAATATAATTTGTATCACCTAAATTGGGAAATTCTGTGCACTGGACTGCAGGGAAGTCTTAAAAAGACAGGATATCTCGCTCAGTGAAGACCATGATAAGTCTATAAATTCTTCTTATGGAAGAAAAACCTTTTTTCTCTTTTACCTGTACTTATTCTTTAGCTTTTAAAACTTGCTTAGTTAATAAGCATTTAAAGTAAAATCACAAAAATACAGACAACCTTTCCCCCCTTCCCTCTTACCAGATTGATGGTTCCACACTGCGGACACTGTGTTTGCAACATGGCCCTCTAATAACATTCCACTTGAACCTGACGCAAGGGAATGCTGTGGTCCGATACAGTTCCAAGGAAGAAGCAGCCAAGGCCCAGAAGTCTCTGCATATGTACGTTTCTGCTCTCTCTTTGTTATGAAATCAGTTTTATCTCAGAAACTATTTTCTTAGTCATTTATTTGCTAGGACTCGAAACTGATCACTAGTTAGTTTAATCTGATTTTGGAAATTACCTAATGAGAGAGAGAAAAAAAAATTGGGGACTAGATACTCTTATACTACTGAATAAGAGGTCATTACAAAACTTGATAATAGATATTCACCATTAATAATGTGCTCAGTAAGGATTTGTCACCTATAAGACTGCAAATAATTTGTAAGATGTGATGAGAATTCCAAAGGAAGCTCAGAGAGAAAAGAGCGTGAGACAGGGTTTTAGCTTAGAGAGCAACAGAAGGGACAAAATGATAAAGAATGCATTCATGAGGGTCACCTTTTTTTAAAGGAGTTTTGAAAGAAATTGGAAGAAAATGTATGACAACAAAATGTGCTTTTTAGGTGTTTTAAAATCCGTGGGACTAATTGGCATAGTAGGCAAGAGCTGGAGAATTTGAGTGATAAAATCAGTTATGTTTCAAAAGAAGACTTAGGTGCTTAGAGTTGGAAAGCAATTTTCTTCATCAACAGGTTATAGCATGAGTATAATGAAAAATACTGACCATAGCGGAAACAACGTTTGGAACTAGCTGTACTACTGGCCTGATTACCGTCCCTATACTTGGAGATTTAGGAGCAATGGTTACTCCATATGTAAAGTTGCAACTACTTTCCCATTACGAACCTGATTAACAGAAATTGTAGCAATAATAATAATAATAATATTAATGACCATGTTGCTTTTTTAACTGTTGACCATTCCTTAATTAAATATTACAAAGCAGCATTCAGAACAATTGGAGAAGAAAAATTGACCCATCTTAGTTACAGCACTTTAGATGTGGGCATCAGATAAAAGAAATAATGCCAAAGGCAAAATTAATACGCAAGCTTAAAGATGAGTGCTTATTTTAAATATGTACATGGCAACGTCCTTACCTTATCAGTGATGTGGAAGGCCTCCGTTTAAATTGTTTTTTTAATAGGTTGTGGCATAACTCTAGTTACACTGCTGGCAAGGACAGGACAGACCTTTCTGAATGAAAAGAGTTGAGCTATATATGCGTTTGGTTTGCTGGCAGGGTGACAACAGTAAAATATGCTGGGATTTGTGGAAGCCAACAGGGCAGTATGAGAGTTCCAAGAGATATCAGCCACTATCTGTTTCACAGATAAATGTTTACATGGAGTTGATAACCGGAAAATACATCGCAGCGCCAGCAGTCTCAGATCCCATCTGATTTGATATGAGAATAGCTTGCTCACACTCTTCATCCCTGGTTGCGTTGGGGGTGTTTTGCTATATAAATTAGGAGCAGCAGCGATTAGTACTTTTTGAAAATTAATTTAAAATTTTATGAAGAACGCATAGTTTTCAAAGACTGCGTTTGCATCCCTTCACTTACATATTTAGGAAAGGGAGACATTCTTACGATGTGATTTTCAGCAAGGAGCATTTTGGACAAACCCTGCTTGTTGATGGCTTCCAAACCAGAGGCTGCGATGAGGGGGAATAGCCATTACAAACACGTTCGTATTCCAACGAAAGCGTAGTTGTTGATGTATGTGTTCGGAGTTACCGTTGCCATACAGTGGTGAGACTGAACTAATTCAGAGAACTTGGAGGTTTAGGCAGACAGTGCCAGGTAGATTTATCTTCCAGTCTTTTTTAAAAGATACTAGGTTGCAAAATAAATTCTAGAAGAAAATAAAAGCTAGGTTCTTGGAAGAATTCTGCATCCATTGCATTAGTCATGCAGTTATTCTTGTCAAACATACTCAAAGGAAATTAATTTTAAACATACTATTAAAGAAAAGTGAAGTTTCAGGAAACAGGAGGGGGGGAGACAAAACCTTCAACTTCGCAGGATGAGTGGTGAGTTGCATTGAAGTACAGATCAATTTTTAGAGTACAGATGTTGGAAATGTGTTCCCAACACAGCCAGTGGGTTTCAAGTATATCTTTAAATAAAAACAGGCGTAAGCTTTAGACACGGAAGAGTTAAACCATACAGTGAAGAGTTAATGTTAAACATTGTGATGGGACAAGACCTTTAAAGGTATGAAAGCATACTTGTTTGTTACATGTGAAAAAAGAAGGATTCTCTAATCTTTGAGTCTCTAAGTCTTCTGAGAATATTTAAAAAAGGAAGAGGAATTACACACCTCATGGTCCGGAGGTGTAGCATTGCTTTGCCTACATTATATGATGCATTGTCAGAGCTATATTTTGTGTGTTATCTGTTTAGGAAAGCAAAGTGCTGTGATTACTACAGGTCCCACTGCCCAGTGCTCAGAAATAATAAAAGCTACAACATTTATGCAAAAGTGAAAGGTGGGGTAAGGAGGCAGTGTTATCAGGTGCTTGAGCACAGACTTAGAAACAGCATTTCAGCCTTTGCTGTAACTAAAAAGTCACCATCGATGATGGCTGTAGACATCCTGAGGTGCAAGGTGTCTGAATTTTATTCTGCTCATGTATCTGGCAGATTTTAAAAAGAAAAAAAAAAAGAGAGAGACTTCTTTTCTTTTCCTGGTTAGTTGATTTTAAAATACGCAGCAAATGATTGAATCTGTTGCAGGATTTAAATACTAGAATATATTCTTTGATGACAAATTAATGTGAAGCAAACAGTTTTTGAAAATGTATTATAATAAATGTGTCATTGTTGGCGTCATTTGTTACTGATAATGCTGGTATGCCTAAATAGAATACAGCCTCCCATGATGCACGTTAGTTAAACGAGGTGGTCTCCACACATACGGCTTTGTGTGTTTGCCTATGGATGTAGAAAGGTAAATAGAAAATAGGACAGAGACGTCTTTGTTCAGGAGACTGTGACTGCTGAAAGTGAGCAGATATGGCATAAATCTTCATCTCAAATTCAACTTGGGGAGAAAATGGATTTATATCCTTCTTGGATATTTCCAAAAGCGCCCTTTGCACCCCTTGTTTCATGTCGCACCTTTTGGTCTTGTCCTCAGGTGTGTCCTGGGAAACACTACCATCCTGGCCGAGTTTGCTGGTGAAGAAGAAGTCAACCGTTTCTTAGCACAAGGCCAGCCACTGCCGCCCACCTCCAGCTGGCAGTCCAACACTGGAACCAACCAGACTCGCCTGGGCTCCTCGAGCAGCTCTCACGGCTTGGTCCGCAACGATGCCGGCCACTGGAACACTCCCTGCCTGGGGGGCAAGGGGAGCAGCGACCTGCTGTGGGGTGGGGTGCCTCAGTACTCCAGCAGCCTTTGGGGACCCCCGAGCACCGACGACGGCAGAGTTATTGGAAGCCCGACACCTTTGAATACTCTTCTTCCGGGTGATCTTCTCAGTGGGGAGTCCATCTAGGAAACAAGAGAAACAAAATGGAAATAACAATCATCAGCACTAAAGGAAAAATAAAAATTGTAACCCTTTCCAGTCCCGGGCTTGATGAAGAATCCAGCTTTAACAGATCAGACTGGCAGCCCTTTTTTAGTACCTCTGTCCAGTATCGAATATGAAACTGCAGAAGTCCTTGTGAACTGTTCGTGAAACAGTATGGGCTACTTTTGGTCAGTGTCACATGCTAATGACAGGTTTTATTTTTTTCATGGCTTTTTGTTTTATGTTGTCTTTTTATGTTTGTATGGTGATTTTAAAAACAAAGTATAAAAGCTGCTTAGAATAGGTCTATCATGAAGGGCACTTTTCAGAATTTGGGCTGGAAAGGGTTATTCTATCAGCTTGGGGGGGGGGGGGGGGGGGAGGGGGAAATGAAAGCCTATTTAAAATGAGCCTGTGACTATTATGCACATTACCAGAGGCGGACCCAATAATCAGAAAGGGTGAAGTGTGATATTTACCATTGGTACAGAAAAGTAATGAATCTGAATGGTAACTATTGACTGTACAGGTTGAGCGGGGGGGAGGGAGGGCAGGGTTGGGGTATCTCTGTGTCCACTACTCCCATGGATCTGCCTATGCACATTACCCTTGTTTCATTACTTTTTCATGTCATTTTTTTAATCCCAAAAATATAAAAAGTAAAAAAAAAAACAAAACACAAAAAAAACCAACAACAAAAAAAAAAAACCACATATCAACATGCAAATACTTGAATCCAGCAGGCCAATAACAAAATGTGAACACTTTCTAAGTCTAATTATTACACTTCCAGGTCGGCATCCGTACACAAAAAACAGGCTCTAAGAATTTTTTTTAAAGTTCGGACTATGTGTTTTTGTTGGAACAGATGGATGTATGTGAGTGTGCTTGTGTGTATGTGTGCGCGCGTGTATGTGTGTGCCCATGTGTGGTTTAACTAAAAGTGTGAATTTTTTCCTTTTATTCAGTATATGCTTTTTATTTGCTCATTGGTCAAATGTTTAATTGTTACTAGCTTCTAACTTTGCACTGAGTGTCCGCAGCCCTTCTTGTAGCTAATCCTATAATGTTAAAAAGAAAAAAAAAAAAAAAAGAAAAAGAAAGAAACTGATAGAAGGGGCCGGCGACAATTCACGTGTAAATGTTTACTCAAGGACTCTTATCGCATTTTAAAAATTACAGTGTGTATCTCTGGAGAATAATATGTATATCTACCTTTAGCGGCTTTTTATTGTGGACTAATGCAAGAAAATTATTACCGGAGTATTGCACCATTTTTCCATTCGGAATATAAAGTTTAAAAAAAATACTCTTGTTGAACTGTGGCCATAGATAATTGTAAAGAGTGGATAGTTCCCTTGCAAGCAGGAACAGAAACAAGCACTTGGACATAGGTTTTGACTGCTTTTGGAGGAGCCAGGAGTTTTGGCTCCCACCTGTTTACAGACCTTTTTTTCTCCTTCAAACTTTAAAATAAAAAAGGAATTAAAAAAAGAAAAAAAAAAAAAAAAAAAGACTTCCATCGTAAAGAAAACTATTTTCAGAATGAAGATATGCTACTTCAGAGCTCTGGGATTGAACAGTGTTGTTGTATTATTCTTTTCTTTGGCCATTGCTGTGTACTATTTTTGTTGTTTTCCTCCTCTTCGTCAAAGTGGCGAAAACTTTGTGATCACTATCTTGCACATGGTGGAAGATGTCTCAGGAAAGCCGGGTTTCCCGAGGAGCAACTCCACACCATTTCATGTATTTTTAAAACCCAACTCCTAGCACTGAAGATATTATTAAAAAACAATAAAATAAAAAAAAGACAGTAAGAAAGAAGAAAATACCTAATCTAATGTGTAGCAGTTACATATTTACCAAATAATGGACTCAAAAGAAATAGATGTTTGAAGAGTGCTTTATATATTAAAAAATCGCTTTATGTTTAAAAAAAGATCAATGTTTTTGATTGTTTTGAAAGGAAGAAAGACAATGGAATAACATACACTTCAAGTATGTTTTAAAAATTATATGAACATTGTGCTCCCTGCCTGCTTGGATCAGGAAACTTGTGCATTACTTTTTTTTTTTTTTTTTTTTGAAGATTAGCTTTTTAATGGTTTTATCAGATTTAAAGGGTCCTGCAAGATTGCAAATTAACAAAAGCTGGTTTTATAGAGGATCATGAACTATGCACAAACTGGGTTCAAGACTTGTTTTTTTCTCAAGTTTTAGTAGTGTATTTAGCTGAATAACCTTTCCTCAGAGTAATTGCATCTCATTGCCATTACACGCCTCCTACATATATATTTTATATATATACACACACACACTGTTATATAAAATATGTATGTGTGTATGTGCGTGTTTACATACAATTTTCCATGCTGAAGTTTAGCATTGAGTTGTAGAAAAACTCCTGATATTTTAAAATTGGGAATGAAAACTTCTGTTTAAGGGTTTGGGGGGTGGGTTTTTGTTTGGGGACTTTTTTTTTTTTTGCCTTTCCTTTTGAATTAAAGATGTCTGTAACTCTGAGATTAAAAAAAAACAACAATTGTGGCTTTCAATGTTTATTCTCCTCATAGAATGTGATTGTTAAAGAACATGCACCGAAAGTTGCTTTCAAGAGTACGAAGATTCTTTGAAACTTAATAAATTGCAGTTTTTTCTTGGCTGTTCAAATAATGTGTATTTTTCTTTTATGCAGGGGATACTAAAATAAAAAAAATACTGTTAAATCTGTTAAGGTATTTCATGGAAGAAGTTTAACTCTTTCAATACTAATGAGAATTAAGTGTACAGCCAGGCAAATCACTCCTGTAAGTGTAGTCACACACTTTGGATCTGTGCTTGTTGGTGATGGCATTCTCATAAGCTTGTACCATGAACGCTTTGCATATCGCATCCAAAAGAGTGCTGCGTAAAAAGCAGCAATCATTTTTTTGTTAGAATTATGTTCTCCTCATTTATTCATGTCTTTAGTAATATAGTAGGTGAATTGTGAACACTTTGGATACTGCGAGGCTGAAGGCTCCTCTCTAGCTCTGCCAGTCAGTCACCCCGTAGCCTCCCGTGTTCTGGACCTGGATGTCTCTAGCTCTAAATTGCCAGTTCCACTACGTTTTATGAGATGGGCAAATAGCCCGTAAATAAAATAGGGTAGAAACGCCAAAATATTTTCATGTTTGGCCTTTCAGGTTTTGAAGTGAAGGGAGGTATTTACAGTGGCTAACGTTCGGCATAGGAGGCGAATCACAGAAGGTTTGTGGAGGGACCCAAACTTGCTCCGTCTCCCTTGTCTAAAGCTGAGCTTATGTTCTCCTCCCACCTCCGTAAAACCAGTTCTTCACCTCTTAGTGGCACTGAGGTGATTCGTGCTGAAAGCGTGATTTACGGCAGGTCTGGCCCCAGGTCTCCAGCGGTTACGAGTTTGTACAGTAGAACTCGTTCCACTAAGCCATTTGAAAGGGAAAAAAAACTAACGCGAAGAACTGGATTAATAAGAAAGCAGTTCACAGCCTTGAACAACTCCACCTGTGCTGCGACTGTAGCCCGTCCTTCCTGTCACCAGGATTATCGGCTACTCTGCCATAAACTGTACATTTCATAAGACAGACCCGTGGGGCTGGGGGGACCCAAGCGGCTCTTGAAAGTTTGCAGCTTGCTGGCAGATACGATACAGTTAAAAATTAACAAACCTAGATTGGGGGGTAATTTTTGTTACTTAATTAGCTAAAATACCCAGTCTGAACCTGTTCTGCTAATTTAGTTACCAATACTGCCCCAAAGTGGCACAGCTGTTGCCACGGTTGTTTTTTACTGTGAACTGCTTCCCCTCCCATCTCCTGGTTGGTTTTTTTTCTCTTCCAGATGTTTGTAATGAAACTCTCAGAAGAGAGTTGCCTTCTCTTTTCTTTTCCTTCCTTGGTTTTTTGTTTGGCCTGTATTTTGTCTGGGTTTCTCCTTAGCAAGGAGGGCTTTCAGTTTCGGCGTCCCTGGGTTTTGTTTGCCTAGACATCAATGTCCATTATGGGGTCGGATGTTTTGGCTAACGAGAGCTTTTGTCTTCCATAAGGTTGGCAGAGATGGCTTTTTGTGGATCAGATGCACTGTTAAAATTTAGCATCCACCCTGGTATATTAAAAGAAACACAGCTTTTGGCCAAAATCGATCTTTTAGTTTTTGCATAGCTCTTTTTATTTTCCATGTCATATTCTTTTTCTGCTTTAATGCTATCCGATATTTCTGAAATTGTAAAGATAGCTCCCGATTAGAAGGATTCTCCTTATGGCTCCAGAATCTTTACAAGAAAACATTTTTAACGATTTCTGTTTTTCTGTATATTGCATTTACTGTATCCTCCATAGCACTTTCACTGCATGGCTCCCCTGTCTTTAGGCCGAGAGAGTTTCTCTTTCCTAAGTGGTCTGAAACTGTCAAACTTCTTCTTAGTTACTCGTCTAGTTTGTGGGTGGCACTGGCAGAGCAGATCATTTTGCTATTCTGCTCCAAAAATATATTATTGTTCTTGATAATTCAATATATGATTGTGTATGTGAAGGAGCATTTTAATTAAAAATGTATATGGATATCTGTATATGTTAAGAATTATTGGAGTTGGAAGAGTCTGGAAATGGAATTGAAAAACCCTTTAGGATTTGGGTTATGGGCAGCTATAGTGTGGAGCATACCTGTGATACCAGATCAAAGATTGCCATGGTGACCTGTAGGATCATCTCCTAACGTTGTATATGAACTGCTGCTAAATGTCTGTTAGAGTTCACGCATTGTACAAATGACAGGTGTACTAATTGTATCACTGTATTGATGCTGAATGTACAATCTCTGCTCAAGTCCTGCGTAGCCAGTTTCAGGGAAGGGGAGTTCTGAAAAATAGGATATCGAGCTCAAACGAACTCTGTATGTAAACTGTACGGATGCCTGGCGTACCCCGCGTTCCCCGCAAAACCCCAAGGTAAACAACAGCTCCGTAAATGTCTGGAAATGTCTCTGATTCACGATGTTATCGTTAGCGGGAATTCGAAGGAGGCCATGGGCCCGTCCACGGACCACACAGGACGATTTTAGCTCCCTGCAGGTCTCTTGGACTGTTTTACCCAGGTCCGTGCGTTGCTTCGAAGGCGGTAACGTACCCGTGAAACCTTAACGTCTACGAGAGCAGCCCAACTTTTGTCCTCTCACATTCCCCCTCGTTCCCAAGGGGTCTCTTCCAGTAATACGCGTGTGCTCTTGGAATTTGGGAGAGGCACCTCCAACACTCATCCACATTGTAGCTTTCCTGAGGGAGGACGGACTAACGTGCCCATGTTCTAGTGGGGTCTAGGTGTCTTCCTCCAGCGGATACACCCAATCTCTCAGGTTAACTATTGCTTCCTGCAAGTTGCCAGACTCCATCCTCTAACGGCCAATCCAGCCTGTGCAAAGACAGTCAAGTTGACCATTTTAAATCCCTCGCGCTCCCACCGTTTTCTTCTCTCTAATGAAAATGTTTCATTAGAAATGAATATGACACTTTGTCCTGTGTGTGCCCCCGGTGTTTGTTTTTTACTGTCAGATGCATTGGAAACGAGTTGCTTGTAAATTTTCTCTGATGAAAACGTGGTCCCAGTGCAGTCATGATTTCAGGGTTATTAAAATGTTATCAAACACAATAAGCTGGAAGATTGCTTTGCTTTCAATAAATATTATTAGTAGTAAAGGTGGCTTGCCTTGAACTAGCTGTGAGGCTGCTGACTCTTGATGAGAAATCTTCCCCCCCCCCACCTGCTAGCTGCCTATAGTCTGTCCCGAGTTAATTAAATAGTTTATTGTTTTAAATGTTTGTTTTGTTCAGGGGAGTGGACTTGATAATATTCAAAACTCTAGCAGATTCATCTCTAATTTCTCTGTAGTTTTATCTCCTGGATCCTTTGCCCACTTAATTTATCTTAATTGACTCAATTTATACTGAAAAAATGTATTCAAGCAGACTAAAGACCTGTTGACGGACGGTGTTGGAAAGGAGCAAATTCTCTTTCCGTTTCTGCAGTACATCTCCTTGTTTTGGCATTCACGGTTTACAATTATGTGTTCCTGGCCCTACCCCACAGCAGCAGGAAAAATCAGATTTTTCATTTTTTTGTCTGATTTCCAGTGGGACCCACTTTTTCTGCCTTTTCTTGGCACGTGTCTGTCTGCTTCCCAGCTCTTCTCTCCCTACAAATGACAGGAAACTTCTTAAGGCAGCGGAGATGATCATTCTGCAGTTCTACCAGCGTGAAGCACATAGGTTGCCTACTTAGAAATACAATCCCTGTGCTCAGTGGGATTTCATTCATTCAGCACAAGCATAAAATACCTGAAATACGTAGGAGAGGACAGACATTAGTCCCCATAGCTAAGCAGCCCTCGCCTCTCTTTTCCGGGATGGTCACGCGTTCAGAAGGAACAGCTCGTAGGAAGAGTGGTAATTGGCAAATAGCTCTTGATTACCTTTTATTGCCGAATAGTTTCCAAAAACCTACCGGGATGGGGAGAGTTGCGTGAGACACACCTCAGCGTGTCTGAGTGCAGCATCGAAGGTGGGATGCAGCAGGTGAAAAGGCAAGCTGGTGAGGAGGGCGGAGAGCCCAGGGACAGGGCTAGAAGGAAGCGTACGAGGATCCAGTTGATTTGTGGGTGAGTTTCATTTCTGAAATAGCTAGAAATCGCACCACCACCACCACCCTCCCCCAACAAATTGGTTTTCCCTGATAGCTCTGGCTCAGCGATGGTTTTCTATATAGCATCAATATGTAAACGAGAGCACGTAGTAAGGTGGTTCTAAAGCTATGTCCAACTTACTGTATTAGTCTAATATCCTTTATTTCTTGCTCAGCAGCATGGTTACTACATGTTTTGGTGCTGTCTCCCTGAACTGCTTTTTAAGCTTTTGCTGCCTCTTAGTTTGTGAATTACGGGTCGCACAATAACCTGGATGGGAGCGTAGTTGGAAGCAGTCTCAAAATCATTCCCCCAGGGTGCTTCAGCATCTTGGAAAAATACCTTTTCCTGGGGCTTTTCTGAAACACAGCTGCAAGAAGTGAAGTGGAGTGCTCGGGACCAGCAAAGCGAACCAGGGACTCCAGCCCAGCACGGGGCCTCGGACACCCTTGGTGTTGCTTTCAAGCACAGGCTAAAACGGGGTTGATGCAGAGTAAAGCTTAATACTTTGTCTGCAGCAGAACATTATTTTTTCAAGTGGAGATTAAGCACAAAGCACTAAACCCTCATAGTATGAAATTTAGGACAGCGTGTAAGTAAAATTTAAGTTTTGCTTGTGTCCCTAGATGGGGGGACAGGAGGAAGAAGGAAAGGAAGAGAAAGTATCCAAAAATAATGGGATCCAGTACATAGGTGAGAGATCACGTCTTCTAGTATAGACACCTCCAAGCAAAGATGGTGATCTTTATCGCCTTCTACTTCAAACAGTGATGTTTTAACCTGTTTTGTAGAATTCTAAGACACTGGAGATTTACCACTGTGGGGCACCATCTCTAGCTGAGAAGAAAGGGAAACTTTTCTGAAGCGAGCCTAGAGGGAAACGGTTGAAGAAGTCTCCTTTTCCACTTGGACCTTCAACAAGGCTAGGAGGCCAAATACCACATTTTCCAAATGGGGTTATTCTTGTGTTCTTGTCAATACAGGGCATTTAAGTGGCAGCATTCCACCTGGCATAACAGGTGATTGATGCATTCTTAAAAGTGCTTTGCTGTTTTCATAGTCAGTGGTAGGACCACAGAGGCATCAGTTGTGTGTCCAGCTTCTGTGCTTTATGGGACCCGAGAGAAAAGAAGTAACCAAGTTAGAGGATTTATCCAGCCTTTTACTTGCATTACGGCACAGGCCAGAAGTTCATGGTCTGCAAAACAAGGAAACGGCTTATCAGCACCTCAGCTTCTCCCCACCGGTGACAAGGTTGTAACACAAGGCACGTCGGGGCTTCTACCAGCACAGGCAACACGGGATTCTGCTGCCCTGTGATGGAGGGCCAGAGCCTTCACGGGGATGAACGGAGCTGTAATGAAGAGCTCCACCGGGCAGAGTGGAGATTCCTGCTTTTTTGGAGATGCTGCTGGCCCACCCGGCCTCTGCCCGGCTCCTTTGGCACCAGAAGCCAGTCTGCCCTTCCGAGGCTCGGCGGGGAGAGGCACTGCCATTTCACCGCTTGCGGCACGACTTTGTGTCAGCAGAACAAACCCCACTTCTCCTCCCTTTGCCTGTCTGGACAAGCAGCCCTGTTTTATTAAGGTATGAGCATTCAGGAGCTTACGTTGTCTTTCCTGAAGGCTGCCTGGATACTCAGCACTGGAAAGAAGCAGGGCACAAACTCAGGTGTTTACGGACTAGTTTAGGCTCCAATATGGAGGCTTTTGATTTTGAAAAGCCTTTGTATCGAGCAAAGTTCTGCACGCTTATCCCGTCAGTTGAGCTGTCAATTAAAAGGTAAAGTACTGTAAATCCTCTTTGCAAATGCTTCAAGTCCTGCAGCATGCAGATCCCTGCGCTCTTGCAATCTGTTCTGTCTGGGACCTGCACGTTCTGCAGGGGGGTTGGTGGTTATCCGGCTGCAAGCGAGCACTGGGCGCCCCGAAGAGTTCATAGGAAGAGTAATATTTATGCTGACCAACCGTGTGCTTTCCAAGTATTGCAGACTAACATTTTTCTCTCATATACACAGTTCCACGTCCTGAAATTTCGTCTCAGAAACAGCTGGACGCTCTGCCTGAAACCCAGGCGAGTCCTCTTTTCAGAACCGTTTGTATGGGCAATTCTCAGTCCCTTGGCTAGCAATCAAAACAAGTATTAGCTGGTCTCGCCCACATTCCCGTGCGTTTGTTGTGCATCAGGTCAAAATAAAAAGTGCATTTTCTGGGAGCCCTGAGGAGCAGAAGCAATGCTCGTCCCGTCTGTCCCCTCCCACCTCGTGAAAGACTTGGGGGGCCGCCTTAAATCGCTTTTCAAACATTACAGCCTTCCTTGCGGTAGGAAATGGGAGCAAGCCCTTTCCTTTTACAAAATGTCCTCGGCTGTAATTCCCACTTTCCCCCACGAGATGGTGGCAGGGAATTGCTCCGAGCACTCACCGGCCCGCGGGAGGGGGGGGAGCAGCCCCGTCCC
>NW_008824010.1:2527923-2529657 GCF_000699105.1 Pygoscelis adeliae
TTGTCCATGGTCACCCCACAGGGGCAGGGACCCCCATGTCCTCGTCCCACTGTCCGCCCGTGCTGTAGCACCCAGCAGAACGCCTCCCTTCCCAGTACCAGGGCCCCTCTGCATGTGGACATAACATCCCAGCTATGAAAAAACAACTCGAGCTTTAACGACAGCGAATTAATTAAGAGGACCCGTGCAATGAAACCTCTCCAGTCCCAGAGGTGGGATCAGGAGAACGAGCACTGCTGCCGCCTCAGATGCCATCCCAGGCACAGCAGTGTGGTGCTGTCGTGCCTGTGTGTGGCTCACTGGGGACTGAGGCTTTTCCCTGGGTCCTGTGCCCCGGGGCGTTACAGCAGCCTCCAGTGCACAGCTAACAGAGACGACAGCCCTTCGGGCACCGGCAGGCCCTGATTGCCCCCCGGGCTATCGTCACGGGCATCCTCCTCTCTACATGCTGGATATTCTGTGCACTGGAGGGTTTCGAGCAGCTGCTCTGGAAGCGAGAGCCTCTTCCATCTGCTGTTCCCCTGACCTGCAGAGACGCGCCCCAGGCTGTGAGTGCCCAGGGTTACAGTTAACGCCTCTGTCCCCACAGCTCTGCTGGGGAGAACCAAGCGCTTCAAGGCAGAGCTGAGCCGGGGGGACCTGGATGGATGTTTGGCTGGATCCTGCTTTCCCCAGGCTTTCCCCTGAAGCCTCAGCACGAAGCATCTGCCCCAGCTGCCCTCTCCTCCTGGCAGGGGAAGCAGAAGGAAGGGCAAAGTTTGCTCCTCTCATTAGGTGTGTAGCTGCGGGATGTTTGCACACGTCGATCACACGCTCTGTCTGCGCTCGCCTGCTCCCAGACTCGGCTGCAGATGTGTTCAGTAGCTGTGAGCAGCGTCTGGGAAAGAAAAGCCATTTCACTTGTTGCCGCTTGTTGAAAGAAAATGAGCTGCAGGTGTTTAGTTCTTCACCACATCACATCGTACGGAGGCACATGTAGGTACCAAGCCAGCTCTAGCCCTCAGGATGGCTTTACCGCCCTGACGTGACCCAGCTACCCCGGGAGTGCCCTTAGCTGCATTTTTCTGCTAAAACAGGGGCCAAAGACAGGTTGCACACCCACATCTCAGGCCATGAGGCACGGGACCTGCTTATTTTTAACCTCACTCAGCACATTTGCAGTCAGGTCACTTCTTGCCCTGCTCTGTGGCAGAAGCACTGCTTGAGCCCCAGCACACCGATGCGCACAGGCAGAAACCGGGGTAGGGCTCACACCGCCTTGGAGGACAACACGGTGTCTGGCACAGATCACTCCTCTGGAACAGGCACCAGGGGCTCTTACCACACTGCTTTATTTGCATTTTGATATTACAGCTATTCTACAACCTTTCTGCAGCAAAACGTGGTGCCTTGCAGGTTGGCACGGGCTGAGGCTCCTGGCTGCTCCCCCTTGCCCTGCATCCTGCACAGAGCCATGGGGAGAAGACATCTAAAAGGCTCTTGTCCCAGCAGAATCCCTGCACGGCAAATGCTTGCTAACCCCAGCTTCCATACCACATCCCTGCATAGCCAAAGCTTGCTAACCCCAATGTCCAAGTGAGGCAGCTGTACGTAACCCCAGCTAAGCAGCCCCGTGCAACAGGATTTCATGTGAGCGTTGCAAAAGAAACCCCAAACCCGCAATGCCCCAGAGGGGGGGTTTGGCAGGTGAGGGGCAGAAGGGCTGGGTAGCACTGCTCTCCATCCCAACAGCAA
>NW_008824010.1:2531128-2532097 GCF_000699105.1 Pygoscelis adeliae
GGCGTGGCAGTGGGGTGCTCCAGCGAGGGAGGCCCACGGGGAGGATGATCTCTCCCTGCCGGCACCTTGTCTTCCTCTGTCCGGGTCGGGAAGGGGCTGGGATCACTGGGTGCCATCCTGCGTCAGCCTGCCCGTCCGGGCTGGGCAGGGGCACACTATACTGTGGGGCTGGGCTTCTGAAAGCCGGGAACCCCAAATTGCCCAGTACCCTTGGGTCTGGACCAGGGTGGATGACTCTTTAATCCCCCAAGCTTTAATATCTTTATTTATTGTGTTTGTGCGGCTGCTGAGCAGGTTAAATGCTCGTTACAGCAAGGATGGGCTGCGGGGGGGGGGGGGGGGGGGGCCGACGGGGAGCTGCCCTTCTGTGCTCTTCTCCCACTCCTTTTAATGTGTTTATGGTTTTTATTTCGGTGGATCAGCAGTCTTTTAATGGCTGGCGTTCTTTTCTGTACTTGGATGTGAGAAGAGCTGTTTTATTTTTAGTTGCTCATGCTTGGTAAAAACTTCAGTGGTTAAATTGTCAGGAAAATCATAACACCAAATGTCCTGACACTGCCAGGGGAGGCTGGAGAGCTGGGGAGGCTCCACCGGTGCCAGGACGCTCGAGATAAGGATGGAGCATGGAGGAGGGAAAGGAAACGCAGTGATAAGGGGTCCAGGCATAAACCACTGACACCAGGCACTGCACCATTTGAAGTACAGGAGAAAGAAACCCAGACATTTTCCAGCTCCACTTTGCAACAACGCATTTATTGGATATGCGTAGAAAAAAAAACCAAAATAAAACAAAACCAGAGAAAACCAAAGAGATGCATAGGCTGCCCTATCGCATGCTCTGCGCGCCTACCCAAGGTACCTAATCAAAACTACTTTGGACACTGGATCTGTCGTTGTAACCGTAGCTGCGCCAGGAGGTTGTACGTGCAAGTGCTTGGGGTGATGTGGACACAGGACCCGAATGAGACC
>NW_008824010.1:2532130-2533013 GCF_000699105.1 Pygoscelis adeliae
CCACTTTGCAACAACGCATTTATTGTGTATGCGTAGAAAAAAAAAAACAAAACAAAACAAGAGAAAACCAAAGAGATGCATAGGCTGCCCTATCGCATGCTCTGCGCGCCTACCCAAGGTACCTAATCAAAACTACTTTGGACACTGGATCTGTCGTTGTAACCATAGCTGCGCCAGGAGGTTGTACGTGCAAGTGCTTGGGGTGATGTGGACACAGGACCCGAATGAGACCCGGGAAAGTGGCACCGGCGGGTGCCATGCAGCTGCACAGGAGCCCGTGTCTGCCTTCTGATGCATGCAGCCAAAGACCCGTTGTTTGTCCCCCTTTCCTAGCACGCGAGGAGCTGCCTGCCTGCCTGCCTGCCTGCAAGCTCGCCATGGCACAGATGCAACGTGCTGGCTGACCGACGGCGGGTTCCCAGGTACGCCTCCTGCCTTTTTGGGAACTCGCCTTCTCCCCGTGCCCTTCCAGCAACCAGCATCCCTTCCAAGTCCCTCCTCCTTGTCATCTCCAACTCTCACCAGTCCCGGCAGGCTGGGTGGGGAAGAGGAGGGAAGGGGTGGGAGGCAGCAGGGTTGGTTTTGGCTGAGGCAGCGCCTCTCCCCACCCAGCCCACCTGAGTTTCCAGCCGGTGCCGCTGCTGCCGGCGCCTTCCTCCTGGCCCCGGGCGGCCGGCTCAGCACACCGAGCAGCTGTTGGTCTTGTTCATGGGAGGCCTCAACGCCTGCTCCTTGGGCAACGTCTCCCTCCTCTTGCAGAGCGCCGGGCTGAGCCGGCTGGGCAGGTTGGCTTGCTGCAGCAGCTCCCTGAAGACCTCCAGGACATTCTCATTGTCCTTGGCCGACGTCTCCACGAAGCGGCTGTTCCAGTCCAGCTCCACCA
>NW_008824010.1:2533093-2538591 GCF_000699105.1 Pygoscelis adeliae
GTGACAGGGCGTCCTCCGCCGGCACCTGCCGCTCACTGCTGCTCTCCGCCTTGTTGCCAACCACCACGATGGGAGGGAACTTGTCTTCCTTCACCTCCAGGATCTCCTCCCGCAGGCTCTTGACGCTCTCGAAGGACTCGGCATCGTCTACGGCGTAGACCAGGGCGAAAGCATCGCTGTTCTGGATCGAGAGCTTCCTCATGGCCGGGAAGGAGTAGCTGCCGCTGGTGTCCAGGATTTCCACCTTGACTGTGGCCCCGCTCACCTCGTACTCTTTGCTGTGCAGCTCCTCCACCGTGCGCCGGTGCTTGGGCTCAAAGGTGTCCATCAGGAAGCGGCGGATGAGGGCTGTCTTGCCCACGTTGGCGGCACCCAAGAAGACCAACCGCACGTGGTTCTTCTCCTTCACCACCAGGGACATGGCTGGGCGCAGAGGGGATGGGATGCTCCGCAGCTGGCACTCACTGCACAGGTGTCCTGGGTGGCCGCAGCCCCGGCGTCCGTCTGTCCGTCCGTCCTCCCCTGCACCGGCTCGGTGCAGCCGGCAAAGTTTGGTGCCACCTCCCTGCAAACTTCTCCCGGCTGTTCTGCTGCGGACGCTACAGTCCCCAAGTCCAGCTCATCTTTTATCCTGGTTCCTCTCTGCCATGTGGCACCAGGCTGTCCAATCTCCGTGGGTTGAGGGTGCTGAAGGAGGGAGGGCAGGGAGGGAGGAGAGCGGGGTGCTCCGGGCCAATCCGCGGAGCTCAGCCCTGGAAAGCCACTCCAGCCCTGGAGAGCACCGCGCTACGTTGCACATTGCACTTGCATCGCCCGCTGCTGCCGGTAGCGCCGGGGAGCCGGCAGCATCGCAGCCGTCACGCTGCGCGAGCCGTCCTGCCCTTTTGTCCTCCCCGGAGATTAACGTGTGTTTCTTGGCGTGGGCTTGCTGGCAGCAGGGGAGCTCGGTGGGGGTCCCCCACCCGTTGGGTGGCTCATGGCCGGACATGGCAGGGGCTGAGGGCTGGTCACCTGCAGTGATTCTTGCACTTATCTGGGGCCGGGGACTTGTTTGCAGACGGGGTTGCTGCAAACGTGCCCAACTCTTCCGTAAGCCTATGAAATATTTGACCTGAGGAGAAAAACAAGATCTCCCTGAAACCCGTGCGTCATAACCTCCACGTTCAGCTGTCAGTTATTGTGTGATTTTATGAAATGTTTAACCTGAGGGGAAAATAAAATCTCCCTGAAAACGATGCATTGCGATCTCCATGAGCAGATGCCGAGCAGCCGTGGGTAGGAACGCTGGTCGTGACCCCGATTCAGGAAAACTGTGACCCAGAACGGTTGGCTGATTTACTGGGCGGAGAGGCGGGATGTGTGTCGCTCCCCGTCTCCGCATGGATGGGCATCACCTCTGGAGCGCGTTTGCTCATAGAGGTGCACGTTGCCCGTCTGGGTGTGTTTCCTCAGCAGTCACCTTCCCTATGCCATGCTAGAGTTGTTTCAGAAGCTGATTTATGCAAAGTGCAAATACAAAGGGAACTTGCTCAAAAATGAAAATAAGTTTTTATCCTAAATTTGTGCGTGTGTGGTTTTTTCTAGCTTTGGACTAATTTTTGTAGTTTTAATGCAGTTGGTTTTCTTTCCGTAGCAAAGTACCCGTTTCATTGTTTCATTCTGGATGAATATATTCTGTTGATTTCAAAAGCCCTTTTCACAAGAATTATTCCTGCCTCTTAATTCCCCAATTATCGTTACAGTTTAGCCATCTTAAGAGCTTTCCCTGTCATGAGGAGAGCCAAGAGATTGCACTGGGGCGAGCAGAGTCCTGTCCTCGGCTCAGCCTGCTCTGGGCGAAGGGGGAGGTTGGCTCCCTAACCGGACTGGCAATGGGACTGGTGTCCAAAATTACGGAGTACACCATGGCACCCTGTGGGGTTTTGCACCATCTGGTGATGCACCTTCACTCGCCAACATGAAGCTCTTTCTGGAGAGACTTACTGTGCCGTGAGGAGAGCCCAAAGGCGATGCCAAGGACTGAGCCACAGGAGTTAGAAGGAGCTGAGGACGCAGAAGATGTGACGGCATGGCCATAGGACCTCGGCGGGCCAAAAGCCAGGAGAAGGGGTGGATGAGCAGAGGGTGCCAGGTTTAGGCACGTGAACGAAGCAGTGATCGCGTTTTGGTGCCTGGCATGCCATCAACATCGGTGGAAATGAAGAACTGAAGATGGTGAGGAAGCAGGGCATGGCAAGTAATCTAACCCCGGTTTTGGAAGCTGTTTAAAGCCAAACCCCATTTTTTTTAAAAATAGAAAAGAATTTGGTTAATGCTTCTTTGTGCTTAGATAGATACAGTGACAGAAGTTTTCAAGGGAGGAGATGAAAGGGGCTTCCCGTGGTTCCTCCCAGCCGGCTATGGCGAAGCTCCGCAGGGCTCAGCCAGCCCTCGGGAGGTGCCGGGGGCCTGTGCGATGCCCTCGCCACTGCTCGCTTTCCCAGTATTTCATTCCAAAGGGCCTCAAAACATGGATCTGTTCACCCTCACAACACCCAGCGTCTCTCTTACAGGTGCAGAAATGGTGCCCAAGGTGAAGGAGGAACCCATGACAGGAGGGAACGGGGACCCCGGTCTCCAAACACCCCATCCTGGCTCTAAACCATCCCCGTTATTGCCGGCACCCTGCAGGGAAGGAGCCGCTGGGAAATGCCGAGCAGCAACGCCAGCCATGGAGGGTTTCCCAAATTGTGGCCAGGAAGGTGACCACGGTGCCGTGGGAGCCAAGACCAGGTCACATCACTACCGCTGCCTGCAGTTTGAGTCATTTCTGCAAAGAGTAGCTGTGTCCTGCGTGGTCTGGCCAGGGCGAAGGGCCAGCCCTGGCTGTGTTAGACAAAGAAACGTGTTGCAGATAAGAAGCTCCCCTGCCTTGGCGCTGCAGTCGCACACAGCCTGTCTGTACATCCCCAATGCTTTTTCACATCAGTTGTCTCCCCTTAGTTTTCACATCTGTGCTGCTATGGTTACTGAGAGCCTGAAAGGTTTTAAATCTCCCTCAGAGCAATGGAGGATTTCAGGGGTAATCTTGTTAAGAGATGAGCAATGAATATTTCCAAAGGCCTTTTGCATGAATATCTCTTTCCATATTAGCTTATGTCCACCGACAGCAGGGAAAGCAAAGCACGGGGGGGCTGTGTGCAAGGAAGGGAAGAAACCAGAGAAGAAACCAGCGACTTGTTTTCCACTGCAGCTTTTTGTGCCCAGAATGATGTGCCTAAACACTATTTCTCAAGGAGGGCTTGGCCAGCCAGCTTGGGTCAGGTATTATAAAAAACCCCAATTATTTCAGCCTGTTTCTCCCCCAGGGAAAGATTCAGGGGTCCTTTATGGGCGCTCATGGCTGAGTCCTATAGGAAAGCCCCGCATCCCGCCGCGCCGTGCATCGGTCCACGGGGACCCACCGAGATGGTTCTTGGCTTCAGTAGGGCAGCGGGAGCTGCCAGGATCTGGCTCCTGTAACTCAGGTGGAATGTTGGATCCTGCACCGAGGGCACGTGCTGCACCCGTGGGGACTGGAGCGCAGTGGGGGTAAAGCCTCTGCCAGGGCTGAGCCGGAGCGCGCACCTGCAGGAGAGGGGACCGTGACGCCCCAAGGAGGGAGGGAAGGGAGGGAGGCAGGGACCTGCCTGCAAAGGAGCAGGGAGGGAAAAGAGCCCTGAGCTGCTGGCAGGGAGGAGTGCAGGCAACGGGAGGAAGGACGAAGGGACGACAGCAGGGACAGGCAGGAGCTGGGATGGGGCACAAATGAGCTGGAGAGTGGGTTTGGGGCAGGTGGAGCCCCACAACCGGCATTCACAGGCAGCTCTGGAGCAAGGGGCGCTTGGAGACGTGCGACAAGAGGGTTCTTGGTCATCCCTACCCCAAAGCCAACACTCTGCAGGGCCAACAGTCACAGGGCCAACAGCACAGAGTGGTGGGATACCCCGGGGGCAGGTGAGGGACGGTCCCCAAGGTCCCAGCTGGTGCCGGGGCACAGGCAGAGCAGCGACCTGAGCTTGAAACGCCAGCCAGCCCCTGCCTGAGCACAGCCCCCATGGGCTGGGCAGCCTTCAGCAGTCAGGAGGGGGCAGTTTGGGGCAGAACATTGGAAAACGGCATGTACGCTGCTGCTTCTCACCATGCGCTGGCGGGGGAGAGCTGGGGAGCAGCAGCAGCAGGGGCAGGGACCAGGGGAGGCACAGGGAGGAGGGCAGAGGAGGGAGCTGGACCCCCGGCTCCTGGAAAAAGCCAACAGCACTTAGCACGGGAGGAACTCTGGGCTCTGCACAAGTAACACGCTCCCCTCCCACTATTGTCTGCAGCCCGGGTCGTGGGACACTGTGGTGCCTCTTCTCTTCCTCAACCAGCCCACGCAGCTGCCCGGGAGGGACGGAGCTCCTCTGCTGGAGGGGAGTGAGCTGAGCTCTCCCAAAAAAAGGTCCTAATGTTCTTCCAAGTTTTGCAGCATCTTTTACAAACGTTCATTTTTATTTCACTGGCAAGCCTTACGTTTGTTGCCTTAAAGTGATTGTGTGAGGGGGAACCCAAAAGAGGACGCGAACCTTTCCCACCGGCCAAGTGCTCCCCAGCTCCGCTGCCGGACACGGCTCCGCTCCAGCGCTGCGATGCGCTTCAGTAGGACAATTTGCAAACTTCAGGAACAGCCCGTGCTGCATCTGGATGTGTTTTCGGGGAGCTCGTATCCCAGCGCTCAGCTGTCACGATTCAGAGGGGGACGGTGGCTGCCAAGGAAATAAGGAGCAATGTTCTCTGGCACGGCGCTGGAGCAGCCGGTGTTGGGCATTGCTCCAGTCCCGGACGCGGTGCCCCAGTAACCTGCGCTGCCCAGTGAGCAGATCAGCACCGCACGGTCACACGCGGGGTGAAGTGCTTTCCTAGCTGACGGGAGCGGTGTGCCTTGCCCATTGCTCGCAGGCAGTGAATCATCATTATAAAGGTGGTGGCAAATATTTTGCAGCACCATGACGCGTTTCCATGAGTCTGGGACAGCTTCTGGAAGCTGATGGAGCTCATACATGGCTGACTCCTGCAGTGGGGTGCCCGATGCCTTAGCACCCCGTGCCTTTGCACCCCATAACAGGACACAGGGGCAGCGAAGGCAGCCCGTGCCCACAGGATGCTTCCACTCCCACACCACCCGCTTGGGCCTCTGCCTCCTGTTTCTGCCCATGGTTAAATTCATGGTGTACGTGAGAGCGGCTGCGTTTTCAGCAGGGCGTTCTGGCGTTCCAGCTGAGAAGGTGAGAAGGAAGCAGTCAGTAATGAGAAACCCCAGTGAGACCGTCTCCGCCGAGCGGTGTGTCCCCAGCTGCTGCCCATCACCACAGGCAGTGGCCGGGCAACAGCCTCGCGGGGTGAAGCATCGCTTCTCCCACCCGGAATGAGCCCTGGATGAGAGACCAGGCAAAAACGGGAGAGGGGAGGGGAGGGCTGGCAGCGAGCTGCCTCTCTGCCCC
>NW_008824010.1:2538765-2543535 GCF_000699105.1 Pygoscelis adeliae
AGCCCTCCCCATGCATAGATGGATTAGCCATACGTGGTGCTCCATGCCGCCTCTGTCTGGAACAGCGTGTCGCCGGACAGATCCTGTTCCCGGCGCCGGCGGGGCTGCCACGGGGTACATGCCACCCTGAGCAGGGAACGCCTGCGGCTCAGCCCCGGTTTGGGGGGCACATGGGGGTGACCAGCCCCAGAGAGGGTCACGCCAAGCCTGGCTCCTGCCCCGCTGCCTCCCTGCCGTCTGGTGACCCCCCCAATGCCAGATGGGGTTAATGGCTTAATTAAAGGCTGTAATTGCAAGGCATCATGAGGCAGGAGTTGGTTGCAAGAGGTGAGGGCTGAGGTTTGCCCATAGCCCCGGGCTGGGCGTCAGTGGGGAGAGGGGAGGAGAGCGGGGCTGGCTTTGGGGTCCTCCGGTGCCGGTGGAGGAGGGATGGGAGGAGATCCCTGCTGGCATCGCAAACTGCTTTGGGGGGGACCGAGGGCATCCTCATGGCATGCCCTGCCTGAGGGGATGGGACCCTCCCCGGGGATGGGGCTGATCCAACCCACGGCTGGGCTCGTGGAAACCAGTGTCACACGTGCAGCCATCAGAGAGGGTGCTCGGCCCCGGTGTCACGGCCGCGGCAGCTGGCCTTGGGCAGGGGGGCAAAGGGAAGCCGACCCTGGCACAGACGCTCCCCAGCTCATCCCTCCTCCAGGTGACCGACCTCTTCCAAAAGAGGTCATCTCGGGTTTGAAACCCCCCCTCGACCCAAGGCCCTGCGACCCTGCCGCAGCCCCCGTAACCCCCGCCGAGGGGGCCGAGGGACCTGCGCCAGCGCCGGCGCTGCGGGGGGGTGGGCAGGGAGCCCGCGAACAGCCTGTACTAGACAACCCCGGGTAATAAAATCTAGTCTCCCTGTAAACAAATGTCTTGCTGAGGACTAAAGGGATTTACCGCAGCTGTTCTCCAGCTTGGAGGAGTTTCTATAGCATCTCTTATCTTGCCCTGGCCAGGATTATTAGCTGGAGCGAAAAGCTTGCCTCTCTTAGGGCCAGCGACACGGCTTTTCCTCGGGTGACATGAGGTGACACTCTCTGCGGCAATGCTCTCAGGTCATCAGGAGATGAAATGTGTGATGCCGGGGTCGCAGGCGTGTGTCTCTGCAGCCCCGAGGTGCCATGCGGGAGCAGGGGTCCAGCCCGGCTCCTTCCTCGGCAGGCTGCAGCGGTCCTGGTGGTCCCAGTGCCCAGCTCTGCCCAGCTTTGCCCACTGCGGTGGCACCGAGGAGGAAAGCCCAGCCCTGGCATGTGTCAACCTCTCTAGACACAGGCATATGGCTTCATATTAGCGCTGATCCACTTTGAGGGCCAGTAAAGCCAGCAGCCGGTCAACTGATGGGGTGTTACAAGGTACGTTGAGCAGCCGGTTCCCCCCACTCTGCTCCGAGCGGGGGCTGAGCCTGCTCCACGTGGGGCCTTGAACCTCCTCCGCATGGGACTGAGCCTCCTCCACGTGGGGCAATGGGCGGGAGGGCTGGGGACAGGGAGGACGCTGTGACCAACCCCGTGCACGCTTTCTCCATTCACCCTTGGCCACTGCAAATAAATGAGCCTGGGCAGCGGTGGGAGGCTCTCGGCTGTATTGCTGATGCTACTGTAGGCATGAAAGCCCCAAATCAAGACCGGTCTTGCTGTCCTGGGTTCAGGGTGCAGGTGGGGAAGGGCAGGGAGAGGGGCCAGGAGCAGAGACGGGGGGGACAGGGATGCTGACAGACCAGTGGGGCTGAATGTAAGAGAGGGATGAAAAGAAATGGTACGAAGTGTAATAGCATTCACCGGGGCAGGGCTTGCAGGGGCATATCTGGCAGTGCACCTCTGGATGAGTGATACATGTCCTAGCATGCACAGGTAAGGTATTTCCAGGAGAAAAATGGCAGAATTAGGTAAGAACACCCCTGAAATACAGCGTAGGGTCCTGCCATTGTCCAAGAAACTTAAATGTGAAGAGAGGAGCAACTCTAAAGTTCAGAGAAAGCCTGGCACCTCCGAGGGGTGACTGAAGGGCTTTGGGGAGTCGGGAGCGGATATATGGCTTCTTGTGGCAGCATCAGAAGGGAGATGGGACCTTCAGCGGATCCACAGCATTAGCACAAGGTCGGGGGCAGCAGGGTCCGATGCTGGCAGGAGATGCCCGAGACCCCAGACTCAGGAGATGGGAGCACAGAGGGGGGTTTCCATGGGCGCCCCGCCAGCTTGGCATGGAGCCGGACCAACCCCCCCCCTGCCTGTCTTCACCCATCCAGGGTGCTCCTGCAGCTCGGGCTGGGGCCACGGCCCCTCTCCCCCAGGCTGTCACCGAGGTTGCAGTCTCTCCTCGGATCCCAGGCAGCCGGGCTGCCGCTCTAGTCCCCGAGCGGCATTTGCAGCGGTGCCTCTCCTGACCCGTGTCTTAATGCGAGCAGATCGCTGCATCATGCCCCCATGCAAAGGCAGGCAGACGTGACGCTCTCACCCTGAAAACCAACCGCTTTTTTTTCTCTCTCTTTCAGAGTGCATGAAAATGTCACGTTGTAAACATCCCCCAGTGATGCTGCCTGCCTGCCTGCGGGAAGCTGCCTGTCACTGCCCATAAAGCCCCGTTCCCCGCTACCTGTATGGCCCTTGGGCTTTCAGTGCCACGGTCCTCTACCCTTTCCCCAGTGACCCCTTGTCCTTAAATAACAAAATAAACCTTTATATCATGGGGCAAAAGTGACCTCAGCGTTGTCCCAGACCTGAGCCGATCTTTGCCGTAGCCATGTTTATGGTCAAACTGCTCCTTCCTTTTCAGGGCATGTGCAAAGGATGGAGGTATCAGAAAGTAAGGCTGAAAAAAAAGGAAGTTTTCATTCATTTTACAAGGGAGCTTGATGTTCCCTCTGAATGTGCCAGGTCCCACAGTGTGGGCTGCGTGTCCCCGGCGTCCTGCGAGCTGGGGGACCGGTGACCAAGGGCTGCAGCTCCTTGGCTGCAGCCTTCAGCTGTTGTGCCTCAGCATTTTGTTCTGGCTTCCCCCAAAACCTCTCCTCCTACCCCTTTTGGGTTCAGAGGAAGAAACCTCTGCCCGCTCCCCACGCACCGCTCCCTGGCCAACCTCTCGCCGAAGCCGGCGTCACCGTAAGAGCTCCTGACAGCGCTGCTTGAGCAGCCGCTGTCTCCGCTCTGCAGACTGCGCTGGGGGCTCCAGCGCAACCGCAGCCTGTCAGGACATCTCATTTTTAAAACATATTTTCTGTCAGTGAGTATCAGCGCCAGCCGTCCCTGTTCAGCCCAGGGGCACCATCCCACTGAGCTCCTGCGTGCCCGGCTTGGTGTTGCTCTCCGAACTTCTGGTGTCCACCCAGCCCTTGAGCTCTGTCGGTTTCCCCAAGTTGTTCTTGTTTCAAAGGAAGCAAACTGGTGTCGGTGAGCCGTGAAATGGCACCTGCCCCTCGCTGCCTGCGGCTGGAGTCTGCTGTCGTGGGACTCTGCCCTGCCCCAAAGGACGAGTCTGGCCGTGTCTCCGGTTTGCAGAACACCCTGGCCGCCTGTAAACCAGCTGCGAGCAAGAAAAGGCCCCTCTCGTGGTGGTTAATGGGGCGGCTGCGTCCCTGTATGAGCAGAGGCACTGGGGACTGTCCCCAGCGGGACGGAGACTGCCAGCTAAGCCAGGAGGAGTGATGCTCTGGGAATAAAAGACAAAGAACCCAAAAGCACATTTGCAAGAAGGGAATGGAGGGCAGGGGACATTGCACGTGCTGACGCGGGGGGTCCGGTGGGGAAAGGGGGGCTCGGGGCTCCCCTTCCCCGCAGGGCCAGAGGGCACGGCTGTGAGCCGTGGTGTCTCCTGGCATCAGAGCTGCTCCCAAGTGCCTGAGCAGAGCTCTGTGGCTCTTCGGTGGCTTTGAAGATGGGGAACAACGTGCACTTCAGTTCCATCAGCCTCCTCCGGCATCAGCGTGAAGCAGAGTTGAGCTGGCAGTGGTAAGATACCCCGTGCAGCTGCTTTATGCTCAAAATCAGGTCTCATTTTTATCAAGGCCAGTGTAACTCCAGTGGCACCTGGAGGGGAGGGGATGCTGATATAACACCAGGATTTGAAGACCTCTTCACATCTCCCAGGTGGGGCCACGCTCGCCCCGTGGGTCAGGCAGGACCTCCTGCAGCAACCGACTGGCTTTATTTTCCTTGTGCAATGACCTGTGTGTGTGTGTGCTCATGTGTTTCTCCCCCTCCCTTCCAATAACGCTCGAAACAATTGTCCGTATTTAACCAGAGCTGATGGATGTGGCTTGTTGTGCTGATGCTGGCCAAGTTCCTTTTCGTTACACAGCAGGGACGTGGGAAGGAAAAAAGTCCCAGCCTTCAATCCACAGCTCCACGTCCTTGGCTCCATCCCTCTGGCTGAGTGCTGCGGGCCACAGGGTGTTGCTAAAAACTCTGCAGGAGCAGCTGCAAGGGGAAGAGAAGTGAGGTTTTTTGTTTTTTTTTTTTACATTTTTTTTTAACAAGGTAAACTGAGTCAAGATAGGCAAAGCACTGCTGTGTTCCCTGCTCACAGGGCAGCTTCTTTGAAGGTGAAGATAAAAGCGCAAAGCTGCAAATTGTCAACTGTCCACCTGGGCTGCAGCGGAGACACGTCCCCGGGGGCTGCCAGCCAGGGCTGGGCCCCAGGCAGGGCTGCAGCCTGCTCCCTTGCACGGTGCTGCTCGCCCTGCATGGGGTCTTCTCCAGCCGGAGGTCCAGCCGGGCTGCGGACACAAAGAGGAAA
>NW_008824010.1:2543732-2546991 GCF_000699105.1 Pygoscelis adeliae
ACCGCTGCAGCAAAGCAGGAAGAGGGGCACTTTGCGGGCAGTAGTGTTGCTGGGCTGTGCAGCATCCCTCCTTCGGTGCTTGGCAGAAGCACGAGCCTTTGCCATTATCAAAGGACCGAACAGCCAGAAGGAGCAATCTTCTTGACCTACGCTTTGAAACTTTCTTTAAAAGCGGTGAGACTGGGACCAATCCTGCCTGAGCCCAGGGAGAGGGGATTTGGGGCTGCTGCAAGCTCAGGGGTAAGAGACAAGTGTGTTTATTTAACCAGCCCTTGCTCTCCATCCCGCCATAGGGCACGGCAGGAGAGAGAGCACATGTGGCACCGCTTCGACCTGAGGCGGGGAGTGGAGCGTAATCTGCGGGAGCAGCGCTGCACTGGTCCCCCCGGGCCTGATCCGCACCCAGCGCCAGCACCGGTGGGGGGACCTGCCCCGGCTCTGAGAGGCAAAAGCCGGGAATAGGGACTGCGGTGCGGGCTGCCGGTCTCTGCAGGCAGGCTCACACTGGTGGAGCATTTTCCCGGGATGGATGGGGAGGAGGAGCCCCATGAGCACACTGATCTGTAGCTGCCAGAAACACCCCATGATTTCATTTCCAAAAGCCCTGCTGACTCTGCCGTTCCTGCCTGCCCATTGCAAGGAGAGCAGCAACCCAGTTAACTCCTGTAACCTCCGATCTCCCAGGGCGATGTGCCATGACTCGCTAGAAACCAGCATCCCACCGCACTTGCCGGGTCTGACGCAGAGCTGTAACAGCCCGGGTCTTGCCTTTGGACTTGGGCGCACCTCCCAGTGACTGAGGCTGTTTCAGGACAGCTCACGGCATGTCCCTACCACCACGGCCACCTCCACAGACATCCCTGGCCCCTTCAGAGTCACCCCGAGTGACCAGCTCAGCCCAGCCCAGCCCAGCTTGCACTTGTTTGTGTGGAACCATCCGGATTGAGCCCTTCCTTCAAGGATGCTGTTTCTTGTCACTCTGTCACGTCCACGAAACGCTAAGGCAGCGCCGTGAAGCATAGATGACATGTTCTGGCAGCTGACATCTCCAGGAAGAGTTTAGCATGAAGACAAAATAACCCTACGGTGAGTTAATGTTCCCGAGCTGCCGTCCTACGAAGCCCAGGACACTCGTGATGCCCAAACAGGAGAAAACAAAGGCGAGGGTTTGTCCTAGATCCGTATGACAAGTGCCAGCGGTGCAGGGCGACCTGCCATGGCCAGATGTGTTTGGCATTTCTCTGGCCCTGCTGCCGCACGAATTGGATTTGCTGCCGCCATGTCACGCTCCAGATGGCACAGTACGTGTGCCCCGGTGTCGAGGGGGGGCACGGTTGCATGGTGAGCCTCGGACAAGTGCTGGCATCTGCTCCTACCCTCAGGTGGGCTCAGATGAAAGTGTCTTTCGGGGCTGTGTTCACGTGTGAATGGGGGGGATAGCGTTTGCACACACATGGCCGTGTTTGTGCAGAGTGTTTGCAAAAAAAAAACCCCAAAGTGTTTGCAAAGCCACGGCGCCAGTGCTGAGCTGCCTTTGGGTAAAGCACCCTGCTGAGAACGGGCTGCAGGGATGTCCTCCTGCGAGCTTCTAGCCACTTCTAGCTGCAGCCTGCTCCATCCTGGCTTGTTCAAAGCCCACTCCGGCTCTTTTTTGCTCCCATATATTTATTTTTATATATGGGGCACGATACAGGCACTTTGTAAAGCTCATGTTTGAGGACGTGGCTTGTGGCCGCTCCCATCCAGCACAGCTAAGGTAGCTTGGGACTGGAGAGGGCTGCTCTGCCCAGGGAGGGATGCTGCTCTGAGGCTGATGGTGCTTTGCTGCGCGAGCCCCTGGGAGCCTGCAGTTTAGAAGGCATTAAGAAACTTCCTTGCAAAGCTCCTTGCAAAGACGGGCTGCAGGAGGCTAGGAAAAACACTCGCATTGTCAGGGGGCTTAAATTTGCCGCCGAGCACCCCTGCTGCAACGTTGCACTTGTTCAGCTTCGGTGTCCCTCTGCCCTCAGCCAGGCACTTGCTCCAGGGCTGAAAACACTTTTTTTTTGGCAGCACTTTCCATGGAGCTGCAGACAGACGAAATTTATGACTTTGCCCTCCCTGAACCAGGAGACCGAAACTTGTGGGGTGTAGGCAGCAGCTCTGCTCTTTGCTCTGCCTTCACCTGCTGGGTTTCAGCTCTCCGGGTCCCTGCTTGCAAGCGTCTCTCCCCGAACCTCTTCCAGTGAGCACTGACCCCAGCAGCATCTCCCGTCCACCGCGGGGGCTCTCGGGTGCCGCCAGCATTGCAGGAGCTGGCAGCTTGCGATGTCGGTGGCCTGACTCAGAGCCCCGAGGCCCTGCCTGCCCCGGGATCTCCACGCTCTCCTGGCTCTCCTGGGGGAGGTTGGTATGTGTGTGTGCCAGACGTCACTCCAGGTCCCCACAGTCTTCTTCTTCATCCCTTATGGGCTCCTTGAACTGGTTTCTTAACCTGGCTGTTCCTCCCCGGGGGTGGGTTAGGACTGCTGTTGGGGCTGGGCTGGAGGAGCAGATGACTGCATCTCCCGTCCGATCTCCAAGGAGAGCCCTGGTGCAGCTGCGGGCTCCGCCAGGTCCCCGACATGCCATGAAGCCGCAGCAGCTTTCCAAGAACCCAGTGTTGTGTGTTACCCAGTGACCTACTTCTCACCCGCTCTCCCAGCCCCTTGCTAATTCACCTACGTCCTCCTCCTGCAGTTCCGCATCGGGTTCTGTGCCAGGCTTCTTGCGAGTCACAGCAGCCAGTCCCCATCCCACCTCGGCCCCCGGCCCCCGCAGCAGAGCCCTGCTCCTCCACTGCCCTGGGAGGGGTCCAGCACCATCCCCGAGGATGCTATTTCAGAGCCACACACCAGCAGTGCCCCACAGGTCTAACTCACGCCCACACGCACTTGTCTGCCCCCAGCACACAGCGAGGGTGATCTCAGAACGAAGCAATGCCAACATGGAATAGCATTGCAGCCTTTGAGCCTGAACACCTTTGTTCTTCTATTTTAGGAGGCAAAGACCCAGCACTGCCGGTGGCACGCTCTCTGGGTTCCCTCCCCACGGCTCCCCCAGCAGGAGTGTGTCCCATGGGGGTTTGGCCCATGTTTCAATGGGGTTTTGGATATCCGCTTGCACAGGTTGGTGTCACTTCTCCAGGTCCCCCAGGGGAAGGGCCTGGAGACGTGGCTGCCGAGAGTCCTGCTGTGGAAGGGCCCGCAGGGCAACCGGCCAGGGGGCCCGGGGGGGGGCC
>NW_008824010.1:2547075-2551452 GCF_000699105.1 Pygoscelis adeliae
TGCTCTCCCACGGGGTCCCAGCCACAGGCCTGCCACTTGGGCTGTGCCTGGGGGTTGGGATGCTCCAGCTCCAACCTCCTGCTGCTCTGCATGAGTCCTGGGCAGCAGCACCAGCCTCCACTGGGCAAGATCCTGCCTCGTCCCGGGGGGGGAGGAAGGCTGCTGCTCACCCTGGGGAGGCCCCTTGTCCCAGGGGACGGGATTTGCCATTCCCGCCTCTTCTCAGTTCTTCGCAGTTCCTCTCAGCAGCATCTAGGGCTCAGGAGAGAGCCAGAGCAGCGGGCGGAGAACGGGCTTATTCCTCTCTGCGGCACAGCAGAGCATTAAATTTCTTCAAAGAGAATTGCTCATTGCAGCTGCTGCAGGCTGGCCAGCACTGGGGAGCTCCACACGGCCCAAACCCTCTGCTCCGAGGAGGAGGATGGTGCAAAGCAGAGCTGGAGCTCCTGGCCTGCCCGCGGAGCAGCGCCTGCTCCTGCGCTCCTCGGATGCTGCGGGTCCCGCCGGGCCCCGGGTGGCTGCAGCAGGGCGGGGGGACCGGGCTGGAAGCTCTGCCCACATGGCTGCCGGGGTGCCGAGCGTTACTGGGCAGGCTGGAGGGGCCTTGTGACCCTGCCCGTGGATGCTGGCAGTGGGGTGACATCTTCCTGCCAGTGCCAGGCAGCCGTCCCCCCTCCAGCCCTCCCTGGGGAGAGCTCACACGATCCTTCCCTGCTTCTTTTCATGTTAAATTCTTGTGAAGGATGAATAAACACCCGCGTCCGTGGCTGCCCAGAGCTGGCTCAGGGCATCAATGCTATCATGCAAGTGTGTCCTATTTAATCTTCAGAGACAAAGGCAGCGGCACACAGCGAGCTCCTTGGCGAGATTGCTGCAGAGGGGCTGATGAAATGGTCTGATGGAGAGACAGGCCTTTCCCTTGCTCAGGAAAACAGGGTTTTGTTAGGAAAAAAAATGGAGGCTGCCCCACAGAGACCCCGTCTGCAGCTGGCCCCTCTCCAGGGGCAGAGCTGCCCCAGGAGCTTTCACCCCCGAAGGGGCCCATGTCTGGTAAGAAAAATATCTGCTGGCTGCTTTGCTTGGTCAGGTCTGGGGTGGCGACGGGTGCTGCAGTCCTGCAGGGCCACCCACCCCAGCTGTGTTGGCTCCACGTAGGGTGCTGGGGCCGGGGTGGGCAGCATGGGGACGGGCTGACGCTGGCGGCCAAGCGGCATCACCACAGCCTGGTCTAGAAACCTTGTCCTCACGGGTCCCTGGCCCCCCCCGGGCAGCCCTTGTCCCCTCTGTGCCAGTGAGCTGCTGGCTTTTGGTGTGCGAAGTGCAGCAAGGCAGGGGCTGCACCACGCAGCCGGGATGTGAGTGAGCCCAGTGATGCTCTGCTGACACAAGCTGCGATGGGAGAAAGTTTCTGGGAGCTGTTATGAAACAGATCCATCACCGGCCGATGAAGGATTTCAGGGAAATCCACTGGAGCAAGAGCAATCAATTAACCATATTTACTGCAGCGTGTGGCCGCCGCCGCCACGGCAGATGGGCTCTGTGGTTCGAGTGGGGCCGTGGTCAGAGAAGCTGCTGCTGTTTGGCCTCTCCAGCCGGCCGGAGGGAATGGCAGAAGCGCTGACCTGCCCATCGCTCCCCAGGGCTGGTAAAGCCCCTGGCCAGGACCTGGCAGCACTTGTGCCGGCTGTGGGGAGAGGAGCGAGTCCTGCCCTCCCTGCTCTGGCAAACACGTTTTGGGTCCGAGAGTCCTCCAGCCCCTTTGCTGCTCTGTCAACACCTCCAGGAAGAGGCAGTATATTATAATAATAAAAATGACTTTGCAAAGGCAAAAATACTTTAGAAAAATTTGTTTTGTCGTCCCTTCAAGGCTCTTTTTTTGGGTTAACTCACATGCACAAGCTAATGAAGTGCAGCACGGCTGCAGCAGCGTGGCTGCACAGGTCAGTCGCATCCTTGCCTTAAGGAGGTCAGGACTAAACCAAGACTGAAACCCAGTGTGCTACCGTACCGTGTGGGTACATCCCTGCATCCCCGCAGCCCAGCCCCAGGGATGTGTGTGGGGAGCCAGAGGAGCCCCAAAGGGAGAGAGGCCAGCGCCTGCCTGCTCCTGCCCATGAGCACATCTGCATGTGGCTGCCGCCGGGCACACTGGCATGGGAGCCCCCAGGCCTGCCAGGGTGAGGGGGCAAAGTACCACACCCCCCCCAGCTGGGTTGCAAAGGGTGCAGCCCTTTCCCACAGGGTCCCTCCAAGCTGGGCTCCCCCCTACCAGACTCAGAAGTGCTGGGGAAGGGGCTGTGGTCCCAGCGGGTCAATGCTATGGAGTGGGGTGATGCTGAGACGAAGGCGCACACCCCAGGCAGCACCCAGGGACGGGGTGGTTGGGGCTCTTTTTGGCCAAGTCTGGGCTAAATCCATCCATTTCAAACCGGGACACCATTTGCTGCCTGCCCTGCTCTTGCACCGGCGCAGACAGGAGCACATCCGAACTGCTGGCACGAGGGACAGCAATGTCTGCTCATTTGCTGCCTGCCCTGGTCTTGCACCGGCGCAGACAGGAGCACGTCCGAACTGCTGTCCCTCGTGCCAGCAATGTCTGCTCCTGCCACGGGGCTGAGAATAACCAGAGACCCGGCTCTGATCGGGGGCTGCTTTATTGCCGATAATTATGTGTCACCACGCAGGAATTGTAGCACTAGCCAAGGGGCACACGGTTCGGCGGCACACTCAACCAGCATTAATTGGCACGGGCCGGTCAGCCTCTGCTAAACAGCTTTGCTCGCTATAAAGCATAGAAATTCATTTATTAGAAAGAGTGCTAATTAACCTCTTCAGGGCTGATCCTGGAGACCCCCATGACTGGGACTTGTGTACAGTTATTTATTTTAATGCTTAAAAAGGGGGTGTCCTGGGACCTGGCCTGATCCTCCTCTTACCTCGTGCCAACTGCCCCTTTCCTGATCTGCAGGCAGCCCCAGAAGGAGAAGGAAGGACAAGGACCACACAGTCGTGTTATTATAGGGACTATCAAAATGCACATGCCAAAGAGAGCCCTGACGCCGACTTCTCCTGGTCCTTGGCTGCCTTAGCCAAATGCAGTTGTACCCTCGGCTTCCTTGGATTTATTCATTCACCCCTTCATGCATTTCTCTCTCTCTGCGCTTGCTTTGCCATGGGAATGGGCAAAAGCCTGGATTTCCCTATTTATGCCAAATGCCGGTTTCCAGAATCCAGCCCGTTGGAGGTGCTGGCTCCCGCGGAGGATGGCGGGGGGGGATAAGTGACCGAAGGAGGTATTGAGGGGTGCCCTGGGAGGCAAGGCAGGGGCCCAGCGCCTTGGGAGGGGGGGACACATTGCGGGTGTGAATGCATGCAAGCACAGACAGGCTCAGAGGGGGGATTTTATGCGTTTACCTTGTTCTTGCCCTTTTCAGCTTGTGACTGCTGCTGGAGACAGAGCGGGCGGCCCTGGAGAGCCGCAGAGGGTCTATGATGGCTCCTGCCGGGGACCCTGTTCCCTGTGTCCCCAAAGCCCCAGGGTGGGACCTGAAGCGGTGCTCACACCTGCAGTCCCATGGGGCAAGAGGGACATGAAGTTTTACTACACGGTGTGGTGGCCCTGGCCGATACCCGCCCTGGGTCAGTTTATGATACTCCTGTGAGGAACAACGTTGTATTTTCAGGTCCCTTCTTTTTCACTGTGCTGTTCCTCTTTCCATCTCCCTTTCCCTGGTGGAGTCCTGCACATAATTAAACTTAAATGTTTGGTTACAGCCCATTGCAGCTCGTGGGCTAATTCTTACTGGGGCCATAGCAATAAGCAGAATATTCTTTCACTTCTATAGGATTTCTCCTACCAGCTCCTCAAGGGTTTTCTCCAATGTTGATTAACTTTCTCGATACTCTTGTGAAACGATGACTGTTTTGGAAGATCCCTAGTAGCAGGAGAGCAAAACAAAAGACAGGCTGATGCTTGAAGGACAGTCGAGCATCCTCTTGTCTCGGGCCGGGTGGTTTGGGGCTCGCGCAGCGCGCAGCGCACAGGGTGAGGATCTGGCCACAGGGCTGGGCGATGGCCCTGACCTGCTGCCCTGTGGGTCCGGGGGCCAGAGGGGCGGCTGCTCCCTGCAAAAGGCTTTCCTTTTGCTGGAGGGGGTTACGCAGGGGACGCCTGCCCTGTTTTCAGCCCTCCCAGTATGGACCAGTGCCTTGGGGTGCTGGTGGGACGGCAGAGCCCAGCGGGGTGCAGGACAGACCCAACCCCACGCCGAGCCCCCTGGCAGCGGGGACACCAGTCACCGTGGGCCGTGCATGGGCTGCTGGCACCATCTAGTGGGGTTTCTGCCAGCACCTTGTTGTGCTGCAGCCACCCAATTT
>NW_008824010.1:2551929-2580505 GCF_000699105.1 Pygoscelis adeliae
CTGCTTGAGCCACGGACACTGCGCAGTGCGGGGTCTCAGATCAGGCAAGCGAGAGCTCCCTGCCCTCGCCTGGGCCGCGGCTCTTCCCCTGCAGAGCTCGGGTCGTGGGGGGTGTCTGGGGCTGCGCAGGGTCCCACCCTGCCCTCGCCCTTCACCAACCGGTTGGATGTTTCCTGCGCAAAATGCCATTAGGAAAAGCAGTTGTGTGTAAACCGAGGGGGTGGGTGGAATAGCTGGTGCCCGGGGCTGCCCTGCACTTTTTTGGTGCTGGGTAGTGGCAGGGTGAAGTGTACGTAACACATTAACTCCTTTTTCCTTCCCCCCCCCTTTTTTTTCTTTAAACAATTTAAAACACAACCCTCAGGTGTGGGGCAGTGCTGGGTCACGGCAGCATCCCAAGCCCGACCTGCCTGGGGGGGGTTTGGGAGCCAGGACCCCCCTCGGACTGCCCATCCCAGGGGGGAGCTGCCCCGTTCAGGTCACCCCACGGCAGCAAGGAAAGGCTCCGTCAGCACCGAGAAGAGCCTGAGATTTATTTATTTGTTTGTTTATTAGGCCAGGAGGAGGGTTGGGGGAGGCTGAGCTCTGTCCCTCGCCGGGGATGTGTGCTGGCACCAGGGCAGGGTCCTCGGGGACTTTTCTGGGCTGTGAAGCGGGCCAGCATTAGCCCCTGTTTCCGCAGCCCCCAGCGTGTGCGGGGGAGAGGGCTGAATCAGACCCAGCACCAGCCACAAAACCGGGGTCCCTTCCCTGCTCGCCTCGGGCCTGCGGCTGCCGAGTGCCACCTGAGGGACCAAGGCTTACAGCATGAAGTGGGATGAATTCAGCAGGGGTCATAGGGGAGGGGATAAAAGAAAAACAACAAGCGAGAAAATCCTGACCTTCTATTTCCCAGCATCCAAACTCCTTCCAACAGCATGAGTTAGCGAAATAAAGTAAGTTCTCTCCTCCCCTTCCTAAAAAAAGGGAGATGGCAAATATTTTTTAGAGCCTGAATTGTGCTGGATGTTAATGACTTTTGAAAGACAGCCAAAACCTAACACTTCAGGCTTAGGATTTTTCTCTCCCGGAGGCACTAAGCAGCCCCCGCCCTGGGAAGCAGCTTTCCTGGCTGCTGTGCACTGCGCTGGCCTTGCACCTTCCTCCAAAGCTGCCGGCACTGTGCAGCCCCCGAGGAGCTCGGAGCAAAGCTGCTGGGGTGCAGGAGGGTGCCAGGCTGGCCCCGGCCACGCACTGGGTACCCGCAGCACAGCACCGACACGGAGGTGAGGGCTCTGCGTGCATCCTGCACTGTCTGTGCGCTAGCAGGGATTACAGAAGTCTTTTTTCCATCTTCATTTTAACATGTCTGCCTACATCAAGCACCAGAATTAGCCTACCCTGCGAAGCGATGGGAAGAGCAAACAGTCCTGGCTGCTCCCGCAGGGAAGCCACGCCGGGGTATTCGGGCACCGGGGCCGGACGGCGAGCCAGCGCCAGCCCCTGCCCCAGCAGGAGGGATGCACGGGGAGACTTTGAAATGGCAGTTCAGGACCCTTCGCCTTGGATGACTGAGAATTTACAGGCTCGTTGGCAAGCTAGGTTTGCAAATGAGAAAGGACGACAGGGTCTCACACCTGGAGAACAGGGAGCCCTCGGCTTTGCGGGGAGCAGGGAGGGCTGGCAGGGGAGGCAGGGGGAAAAGGGCAGGTGAAATTTCTTCCAGGAATTCTGCTTTGTCTCAAAAAAATCCACCAACCCCCCCCCCAAACCAAAATACACAGTTCAACCAGATTAATGCTTTGCCAAGGGGAGCTGCATGGCAGAGCAGGCACCGTTATCACCTGCTCAGCTCAAATAAGTTCCGAGGCTCTCAGTTTTAATTGCCATTTCAAGAGAGGAGCATTGGCCCAGAAAGGCAGCTTCCCCACTGCCTCCCTGGGCACAGCACAGCGGAACAGCCAACGCCACCTCCTTGTACGGTGTCTTTTCAAGTGCTTTTGTACTTAGTAACGTCCAGAGCAGCAGTAAGCCAGTCCATTATAATTATGCGCTGGCATGAAAATATTTGCCACATGTTAAAACTTGAAGTAGGTCAGGCAGCCATCTGGTCTTGCTGACAGACCTCCACAACCATAGTTAAAGATTCTCATTTTAGAAACTTTAAAGCTTGGATAAAATCTGAAAGACCAACCATAAATGGATGTTTCGGCCACTGCTCCAACTCCAAGGGTTAGAAAAACCATAGCCTGACATTTATTGGCTCCTGTTTTAAAAATAGCTAAAGCTTTGTCTATTTCTACTGATACAAAAAAAAAAAAAATCTTAATTCCCCAAATGTTATTGCCTCAGCCTCACACCCAAGGCAGCGTCAGAGGTGGGAGCAGCCAAGGAGCCCATCTCCTCCAGACCGTATGGCTCACTCACCCCTGGAAGTGGGCAGCATCAGACCCCTGCACGGGCAGCTCCGTAGATCAGCATGCTCACTCTTGAACAAGAAAAAATTATTGTACCTTTATATTATTAAATTTCAGTTAAAAAAAACCCCAACCCTCACAGCAGCTGCATCCACCAAACTAAAACCCAGGGCAGTGCAGGCAAACCTTCACCTTTAACGAAGAGTCCCTCTCCCCAGGCCCACCCTGCACCCCGGGAGCGGAGCGGCTCCCGCCCAGCACACCGAGGCAAGGCCCGAAGGGCTCAGTGTGACCGGAGAGACCAGGATCTAGGGGCAGTTTTACTGCCCAGGCAGCTGTGCCTGCCCCAAGACCACTCGGGTTTTCCCAGGACAGTACACGCTCAGCCTAGGGATACAGTCAGCCATTTATTCTGCCAGAAAGCCTAGGGCAAGGCCACTGGGTAAAAAGAAATAAGCAGGTGGAAAAGTCATTTTCCACTAAACTAGCATTTGCTAGTTCAGGTGGCCAGGCACATTTCAGCCTGCACAGGGGCGAGCGAGACATTTATCTGTACCCATGCTGTGCTAAGCTTGCCAGTGCCAGCCTTTTAGATAATGCATATAATACACTCCACAAGGGAAGCTGCTGCAATCAGCTGAACTGCTGAGGTTGAAGCTCCCTTTCAAACTGTGATAAAAGAGTATAAAGTCATCATATAACCCATAAAAGCAACCATTTTCTTTTTAGGGGTACCTGAAGACTTTTTCAGCACAGTATTTTGTTCCTTTTGTGTATTTACAGACTAATAAAAAACCCAAACTTGTGTATGTGTATACTGTGGGGAAGACAGGATTTTGTTATGTGACAGGGAAGCGCCCAGCAGAGGCCCTTTTCCTTCTAAAACCACATTTCCTCATACCTTGTACCTGCTCAGGTTTCTACTCCCCAAGACAGCCTGCTTTGCTGAAACTTCTCCACAGTGGCAGAGAGCCAAAGCGCCTCCTGTGTCCCCCACAACAGCATTGCCCCAGAGCAGCTCTGGCAGACTTGAATTCAGCACATAAAATAACCTGGAAGCTTTGCATCAGATTAATGAAATAAAGAGGCTGACCCTTTTTTCCAAACAGTTCACATTTATTGATAACAATAAAAAAATCTTTTAAAGACTATTTGTATTTTATTACCAAGAATGAGGTATTACGTATACAAAACATTTACAGAATTTGATATGCAGTTCATGAGTACAGACAGGAAAGTGCAGAAGGACACTGGTAACAGGAAAAAAAGCCAACAGAGGAGTTATTGGCTGAGAGAAGGAAGAAGAGCAATAATATCACACAAAGAAAGACCAGGGTATGGGAAATTAATTAGTCAGACTGCAGTGATCAAGTCATATTGCCACAGCACTTTGCTTAGAGGAGGATTAACTAATGTTTTTCTGGAATTTTATCTCCCCAGCTGTTTGTGCTGTCATGTGCTTTGAGCTCTAAAAGATGTGTTAAGATTAACAGCAGGAAAAACCCAAAGTGCCACTTTTGAGCCAGCTCAAGTGAAAAACAAAATACAGATCTTCAGACTTGAAAAGTGACTGCAACTCAAAAAGGTCTACAAAGCCAGACACCTCTGGACAGATGTGGAGTGTTGAATGAAGCAGTTTCTTTACAGTTGTCAGCAAAATCGCCATCTGAGAGAGAGAGAGAGAGAAAGAAAGAAAGGGGACCATCTTCAACCCTTAGAGCCTGGTAAATGGACAGTGGCATTTGCAAAGGGCCATGAGCGTCATTAAGTTAACCTCACTGTGCCTCCTGCTGCACTAGCTCCCCTGCGCCTGGGAATACTGGTTCCTGCATGTCAAGAATCAAACCACCTCTTCAGCAAGCTGGGTCCCTCCTCGGCAGACAGCTCAGATGAGCAGCCCGAGAGCCACAGCGTGGGGCTGGCTGCTGTGCAGACTCTGGGTGGGGAGCTGCTTGACGCCAAAGCGGTGGCCTGCCTCGTGGAACAGCATGCTTTGGCAGCCTAAGTAACAGTCTAGCCTCCATCTTCAATTTCTAAGTCCAAAAAAAGACAAAATAGACCAGTTTAGTTCAGTTTAAGGAGACTGGCCTCTCAGCACTCTAAATCTGTTACTAAAATACTTCCTCAGCTCTGTCTGCCACATTCCACAGCCAGAACTGGTTGGCAGGAGAGATGCTCCTAGTTAGACATTGGTAACCTGCCTCTCAGAAGCTTTGCAGTCATAAAAAAGATTTATACTGAGTTCAGAACCAGCTTTCCTCAGGCAGGGCATCCAGTATCTTAAGTGAGTTCTGCTTTGAAAGTGCAAGACCTCCGCAAGCTCCTCTACCGTTTACCCACAACACTGCTGCCTCCCCAAGACTTAATAGAGCCTATCCAGCTTTCTAGTAGGGACTGCAGCCAGCACAGTAGCTCCTTTTTGCCTGGATAGATAGTTTAGCTCTAAGAGGGTGAGGAAAGACCAGGCAGGGTCTAACTATGCAAATCCTGCTGCATTTTAGACTGAAATGTTCTCTGCTCCACTGCCAGGTGTGGTCTGTAGCCATCTGCTGACAGCCCTTTGCTCAGCACTTCAGCCTTTTGTGCCTTTTTCTGTGCGTGGGAGAGACTGCTCGAAGTGGAAGAATACCTGAACAGACTTTAACAAAAAGAGTTCGAGTAGGATTGCTTGGGCCTGGGTAGAACAGGGACAAAATACAAAGTGGCCATTCACCGCTGGCAGTAGCAACAGTGGAAAAGGTCGAGCAGGCACTGCTTAGAGCGTCTTCTCCTGTATCACTCAGAGTGACGATCCCTGCGCTCCCTGCCTACACTAAAGCTTCCGCTGCTTAGAACTAAAGCGCTCCATTTCTGAAACACACAGGGAAGGATAGGAGGCAAGAGGGATTGAAAAGTGCACAGGAAGGATGTAAGCCATACCTCCTTTAGACTAATTTAAGAAGCAAGCTTAAGCTCTGCATAAGTTCCTGACAAGAACAGTCTCTCAGTAAAGTCAATTCACGTGGAGTGTACTAAGGAAGTGGAGTGAAGCTCCAGCACAGAGCTGGGAACAAATCCTCAGATCAATTCTGGATCAGCCCAGCGTGACACAGCAAGGGAAAGCCTGCTCTCTGCCTCTCTCTCCACAGTGCTTCAAGCGCAAATCCAAGGAAAGAATGAATTGCTTTAACCCATCAAGACCCAGAGCTCGAATTCCCCCAAAATGTGCTTATACAAAAGGTATTAGTGTTTACAGCCTGGCCACAGCTCTGTGGGCATGCTTTGAAAAAAATGGACTCACAAAGTCAAGTATCCAGCAACTGCTTTTCTTTGTCTCGGACATCACTTAGTGGCAATGGGAGAACAGTTCGCAGCACTGAATCACAGGGGATTTCTTAAGATGGCAAGGAATGTCCTGACAGGAGACTTGCAGTTGATCTCTAATGCACTATGGAGCATTTTTGGTAGGGTTTTTCTCTTTTTTGCTTTTTAACATTTACACAGTTAAAAAAATCATTAACTGATGCACTGGTTATTTTACCTTTCAGTGAGAGCCCTTGTGTTCAGAGTTAGGATTTGTGCAAGCACACTTGCAAAAATATTTATGGCTGAGTTAGGAAAAAGGGTTAAAGTTAAGAGACAAGCTGTTGGATCTAACAAGGACCAAAACCACTAAGTTTAAAATTCAAACAGCTACTTTACTATCTATAAAAGGCTTTTGTGGGGTGGGGTTTTTTTGCGCAATTGCCCGTTGAATATGCTGTATTGCAGTCAGTTGCCACAGGCGAGGGTCCAGCCATCTCATCCATTTGATTTTCATCTGTTGTGGCACTACCTGGAAATCATGGAGCTGGAATGGGACTGGCTAGAAGAGGTGGTGGCAGCACTGAGCTGGGAGAATCCACTGTGGCTTGATTCAAGGCTGGTCATAGATCCTCTGCAATAAAAAACAAAGTAGTTTTAAGCTTCAGAACATACAAAGATTTTGATTTCTGCTATGTATCTATATCGTATTCATTTGCACACTGAAGTGTAGTGGAACGGTTTTGGTGCAGATACTCAAAAGCTTTTCTGCCTCACCACATAACAGGGACACCAAACACCTTCTTGCAAAAAACATGCCGTTCGAAGAGACTGAGAACTAGTTTCAGTCAAGTATATCAACTGGCAGGCAACTGAACTGACTCGATTCCATGGAGTTGCACCCATTTCTACATGACAACCTGCCAAGCCTAACAACTCACACAGTGCTTTCAAAGCGGAGCAAAGTGACCAGTGCTGATTACAATGAGGTAACTAATTAAGCCCTTTTATACATTAGTTGCCCCCAGTGCCAGTACTGGTTGAATTTTTTTGTGGGTTTTTTGGTTTTTTTTTTTTGTGAGGCCTAAGAAAACAAGTCCTCACAATTTACTTGTATTTAAGTGAACTTGACCCTGGCTTGATATTCTAAGTATCAGAAAGGTTTGACATCAGCTGACCTTCAGGAACCTTGGCCAGACATACCTGAAATCTTCAGATCCTATTACTTCTGTATAGTACATCACTTTACATTTGTGAGAGGAGACTTGTAGAGATGCTAGTACATCATCCACACGAGGCAGGTTGGTTGTAGCACAGGCAGGCATGCTATGAAATTTCCACTGGAGAATATAGAAGCCAGGCCACCTGGTCACATGCGATCCCTGGGAGCAGCCACAGCAAAAATTGAAAATTAACTTTGTTAACACAAAGATTTGTAGGCTTGAAATTTTTTTTCCAAGCTTAAAAAAATTGCCTACATGCCCAGAATTTTTTCCCCAATGCCAGTATTTCAGCTCCTCAGCCACCTGGCAGTGCTGTTCAACTATCCCCAGACAGCATGCTTATAAAAGTTATGATAGAATACCAGCGGTTCCTCCTGCTTTTTGACAGTGTCAAGGGGTTAGGATTTAAATACACTGAAAGAACAAAGTTTTGTTTAAAACAATATCCATTCCTTCCATTTAGTTTCATTAATGGCTGTCCTTTGAGACTGAAAAGAGCAGTCAAGGCTCCTGCCTCACGGAAGCAGAAAGTGCAGTTCAAGAGGTCACTGCCCATATTTCCAGTTTAACACTTCCAATCAGGTGACTCAAGAAGCTCCTTTTTCAAAGGCTGTTCAACTCTTACTTCAAGTCAAAACGAATAGCAGTGGCAGAGTGTGATTGTAAATACGCTGCATGGAATATCAAACTTGGTAATTAAAGGTTGCAAATGCCATAAAAAAAAACTTCAGGAACTTTGGCCACAGGGAGCTCCTTAAGGTGCCTGTTAGAGGGTCAAACACACAGAAGCTCATTCTTAATTTCCAGACTTCTCTCATTACTGAGGTAAGAGACTATGATATTCTTCAAACACAGACTGTTTGCTTCAGAAAATAATGGTCAAAATTACAGCACAAAGCACATCTTGCTACTTTCTGGATGTGCACTACGTTCTAGGTGGCTTCCCTGTATTCCTTGCTGATCAATCTCAATCACTATTAGCCTGATGCAACCTCCCGTCACAGCAGATCCCATGTAAATACTATCCCCGTTCCCTGCAGCATGCAGCTAGGAAGATAAGCTGAAATGTCGGCCAAAAGCAAGCAGACAGTCCGGAGCTGAATCACTGCTCAGTCATCAATAACAATCGTGAATTAGAACATCTAGTTTTGGAGCTAGCTTTCCATCTGCTCCCACACGAGGATTCGGTGGTCTTACCTGCACACTCTCCCCTTCTTTGCAGATAAGGGGAGACTCCACCATACTGTAATCACGCCCCAATTGCCAGACTTTGTCTATCAACTGGATGTTGTTCCCACCAGGAGATGTAATACTGTGAGCTCCCAGAGAGTCCTTTTTAGGAGGCTGTGGGGCTCTTTTGGAATGGAAGATGTTAAAAACAATGTCTCCCTTGCACACATCAAAATCCCATGTGATCACAGATGAGGCATCCACAATCTGAATGAGAACCTGAGACAGAAAACTCATTTAGACAACAGCAATTTCCTCAGTAAAGACAGAAACTCTTACCAGAAAAGCAGACAAAACCCAGAGGTTTTTGTTGCTGGGCTTAATTTAGGCAGTGCAGATACAAAGTCTCTCCTGATGGAGTGTCCTTATTTTAAGACATGACTTTCAGAAGCTCTCAAGTAGCTTCTGAGAATATCATTTGTCTTTGCTTAGAAGGACACTGCTTTCAATAAAATGAAAAACAGTGATATTATATTCTCTAAATGACAACAAGATGATACCAGGAACGGTCACAAACTTCAGCTACTAAAGCATCATTACGCACCAGAACTACAGAAGAACAAGGTGGAAGCACGACAACTAAATAATCAAGTTCTAAACCATTTTCAGTTCAAGAGAGAGTCCAGAGCAGAGGGTTGAGATGAAAGAAAAGAAGGGTAGGCTGCAACCGTACCTCATGCGGAGCCCCTTTGAAGACACTTGCAGACTGGTAGATTGTTTCAGTCCAAAGCTTTATGTCTTCATTTTCCAACTCTTCTGCTGTCCGGTAGAGGGACTTGGGAACCAGCCCACCCTCTGGCACTTCACACTAAAAGCATAAACAGCCATTAAGAAGCATCCCCTCTGTACATCCACACCCTGTCAGGCTCTCTCAGAGCATGCCTCCTCTCTCAGAAACAAAAACTCACATTCAGCAAGTACTCTGAAGAATGAGATATGAACTGAGTTTGAAAGCAATTTTATAGCTTGTACATCATGCATACATAAATGTATTTTACGATGATTTGGTTTAGGTGAGGTTAAAGATCTAGACAGCAGAGGAACAGATCTTGTATATACACAACAGCCACCACCACAGCGTTTGCACAGTCATTTTCTATAGTCACCACTCATACTGCCCTATACTGAAGAAAGATGTGAGCTACTTAGGAATCCTGAGGAAAGTGGCAATAGCGACCGAGTCTAAAAAATATAGCCTACAGAGACCTGAAAGAACTGGGGTAGCTAAATTTAAGGACGAAGGATGGTGGGGAGATACAGTAAGTTTCCAAACAGGTAAAAGGATATTGCAGTCAGGAAAGTAACAGTTTTCAAGTTACAACTGTCTTGACAGCTCAGTACTGGAACCGATTACACAACTTCCCCAAGCAATCATCTTTTTTAAGAAGTCTCTAGTAATGAAGTTAGACAACAATCTGATCAGGAATAGGTTCCATAGAAGTATTTGGCACAGTAGAAGTGTTTGATAACTGAATTACAACAGAGAATTGAAAGGATCTTTGAGAAGTCATTTTTGTTCAAATATCCAGAAGTAAAGAAGAGAAAGAGACTCTATTACTGTCTGTGACCAGCAGGAAGTATTGTAGCAATTTGTTTTCTGGTAACATTGACTTTTGCTTACTTAAGCAGTGGATTTTGCCAGCTTCTCAAGCTCCAGATTAGATAGCACAAACTCACCACTGAAAGCTACTGCTGCAGCAAAAAGCAGCCCACTGAAGATAAACACATGCTCTACTCCAACACGTCTAACAGTACTTCATTATAATTTGAGACTATATTCGAACAGACCTAGATGAATTTTCAAGAGTGGTACAGAAATTAATCTAGAAAGTGTACAGGGGCTTAAAAAGCAAGCCTGAAATTGTATTTTAACACAGCTGCGTTCAGAAAAAAAATTCATCTAAGTGTACTGTGATGGAGGCTTCCAGAAAATGCCCGAGCTGCACTCCTACACCTCAGTCACACCAGCGAGCCTGTGTTGTCAAAAACATTACAGAGAAAACAAACCTTACAGTATCATTGAGATGTTAAAATGACAGATTCGACTGACACCCAGAGCCTAGGCAGAAAGCAGCTACTAAGGCACACGACAAGGGACTGAGAAGTCACAGTATCCTGCAGTAAAACAATTTTTTTGGTTTGTTGTGGTCAATGCGCATATTGCGCTAGGAGACCTGCCTGTTTGTTAAGCCCTGCTAGCAGATGTGCCACGTATTTCCTGGGGCTCCCTATGGTATCAGTTAGTTCTTTTAGGTGACACAGACCCTTCTGATTAGCTGATGGTGACAGCTTTTGCTCAGTGCTGTGCTACCACGTCTGCTTGAACTTGACAGGTAACAGAGACTATAGTTTTTAACCGTGCCTGGCTACTTTGGTAAGTTATTTGATATTCATTGTAAAGAAGTATTGTACTTCTCTTTTTAAAGTGGATCCGGAAGAAAACACTAAGCCTGGAATCCAACAACATCATAGCTCCTGCCTCCAAACTACATTAGGAATCATTCTGTGCTTCTAGGCTTCTTTGTTTATAGGAGCAGGGGAATAAAAAAAACCCCACAAATAAGTTGCTATATGCACTAGTTTATATTCATACCATGCACTCTCCACCAAGAAAATCAGGGATAATTTCTTTATCGATGTAATCCAGCAGTCCCCCAGGACCCTGGTAGTCATTTCCAGCATAAATAAGGAATTTCTTTCTAGTGTTGTCATCAATGAATGGACTAACCTACAAACAAAGAAAAACAGAATAGATTAGGCTCCCACATTTTTCTTGAGTCAATCAATTTGAAGGAATCTGTTCGATCACATTAAGTGTTACCATCCTTGTTATGCAAAGTTCACACTATAAAGAAGTTAAATTAACCAACTATATAAGCAAGTTCTTAGGTAGAGTTTTTAAATCCATTCCAGGAATCCTAGAAAAGAGATGTTTCCAAATGGTAACATTTCCTGCTTCTAAAGCCTGATTTCTAAAGTGCTTTTACAAACTACAAGTGTGCAGCAGTGTGCTGAGAGAGCTGAGGAATGCCTTGAATTACAAACATACCAGTGTCCAAAGAACTGGGAATACTCGAGGTGCTCTTAGGATTAGAAGACGACCCAAAGTCTCAGGGTAATTAGCTTCAACCACCTCAATGATTCTTAGCAATGCTTTGACACCAGGTCTCCACAAATGCCGCATGTTCAAGCCTTCTAGATCTACTAGACAGGTCCAAGAGCTGAATTTGAGAAAGACAAAAAGAAAAAAAAATCTCAGTGGCATCAAAATTCGCCTTTCTTATGCAAGTGTACAGTGTACTGAAATGCGTGGACCCCACCGCATGTTTTGGTTTCTTCTATTTTACCTCCTTGTTTTGCGCTACCTGTAGACACTGGAGTTTAAGATCCTTAGGTCAGAAATGTCTTAGAGTGGGCCAAGCACGGTTACAGAGTATGTGCACAGATCATTTTGCACATCATGCGTACTCCCCCACAGACATTTCAGACTCCAGGTGAAGGTTAATATGAAGCCAAAAAAGATCCTGTCAACAGCCAGCCCAAATGTTAAACCATTGCTTCTACTGGGAAATCAATTAAGTGGCCACACTGCTACGAAGCAATTTAACATTCATGGTGCAGATTTCCTACTAACACAGTACAGTAACAGTGCTGTTACACATCAAAGCTAATTCTGTTGTCAGATCTCAGGGAGGGAAGCTTTTTCTATAGGAAAAGGTATGTTCTTAACTCTAAATACTGAGCTTCAGCATATGCTTTAGTTACTTTCCAAGTTCAGGTCTCGTCTTGGACATGAATTCAAGATTTACAGCTGTGCTGCACCAGCTAGCATCCATGAAGTTATGCATAAGGCTTCTGTGGAACAGCAAATACTTCTTTGTTTCACTTTAAATGTTTAGTCCTTTAGGATTACTTCTACAAATGAAGATCCAGTAGGCAGCACAATTTCATAGTTACACACATGAAATCCATCTCTCGGATTTGACCTCCCACTGAGAGCTAGGACACCCAAGTTCTTTAACAGGGAAAAGATAAGCAGACATACCATGCATCCCTGAACCTTCACAGATTGAGGGAAGGAGTCAGAAATTTAAAAGAGTCCAAGAAACTGTTTCATTTCAGGGCCAGTCCTGCATTCATTCCACACCCTTAAATCCATTTTGCAGTTAACATTTTCATAAGTGACCCCTACAATGACTTAAAGATAGGATAGCAAGGCATTTCTGACTGAACTTCACACGAAGTCATGCCAGTACTTGGAAAACTAGACCCCAGGTTTCACAGGAGCCTCATGACCTTACCTTGGATCAAGAGTTGAGTAACCGCATATAATAAACAGAGAATGCAAACAAGAACTGAGTGTAATGAGCCTTGGTATGGACTATGGATGAACAAGCGACAGGAAAACAATACCTGAAACTACTGGAAAAGTTATCCATATTATCATCATGGCCCGATTTTTTTGGCAGCCTGTACCAATGTCTGTCTATAAAATCCCCCAGAAATGGGGAGTTAGGCTGCATTGCTTTGTAGACATCCAACAGTAGAATAGAGTAGAAGCATAACACCCCCCATGTAGAACCATTATGAGCACGACGCTGAGACTGCTGGAGCAGGGGTTGTGTTTCCCTCAGGGTTGACCATGCAGATTCACTCTAGCGGTAACTGGGGAGGCTCTCGGTTAACTCTTGTGCTTGTATCTGCATGTGAGAGACACAGCCTACCCTTTGCTCGCTCCATTTAATAAATTTTGCTCAGCAGCATCACATTGCCTGATGTTCCCCCCACGCACACCGTGAAACCAGGTAATTCCCAAAGAGCAGATCCACTTGTTGCATTTTACCTTATTGGCCTGCCAAATACTTTCGTATTCTCCTCACATCGCCTCAGTCCTTCTTCATTTATTGAAAGAACCTGTACAAGAAAACATGTTGTTTAGAGAAGACAGTCTTAAACTCAGTAGATGGGATAAAGAAAAAAATGTTTATATCCAAAGACTAATTAAAACTACAAGCTCAAACCAGCATAAACTTTTTTCCCCAAAGAATGAACGAGAAATCACTACATTTACCCCATTGGTTGATCTTGTTGAAAAGTAAACATACCTTTCCATAAAAGCAGTAAAATGTAAACAAGATCCTCCTGAAAACCGAGACCCAGGAGTGATACAGACAAGAAGTCTCCCTACACTTCTGCCCCTTTAAGCATTGATTTCCTATTTACTCAGAAATTAAAGCCCCTTTTTAAGTCATAGAAAGTAACCTTGAAACAGAACTAGGGCAAACAAACAAAATTGAGTATGGGCCTGGAAATGCCACTGGAAGAGAAAAAGTAAAATTCAGGCCCTGCTTCCAGTGGTTACTACAGCCTTGACTGTCATTACTAGGAGTCAAAAAAATTACTGCAAACATGGAATTCTGCCAGCTTTCTGCCTGGGAACTGAGCAGATCCACAATAACACAGTCTGAGTGATGCCTTTAGAGAAGGCAAAATTACAGGCAAGTACTTTTTCTTTAAAAATAAATTATTCTTATCCTTGGAGTACAGGCTTGACAAAATCTGAGCATGGCATTTTCTCTTCTATACAAATGCAGAGACTTGAGTTTGAAGCACTGCACAAACTGCAGAAGAATCTGTGAAAATGCTAACCGATAACTATAGGAGCTGCCAAGAACTACGCCTTTCCTCCATCAGTTTGCAGTTGGAAAGAATGCAGAAGATCAGCTACCAGGAGCTTTCACATGTATTCAAACCAAAAACAGACGGCCAGAGAGTACATCAAAATATCCAGAGTGATGAATGTTCTGGCAGAGCAGGAAATTTCTAAATGAAAATATCACATTGTTAGCAACTTGCTGGCTCCAAAAATACTTACGTATCGAAGCAAGGCCTCCTCCCCAAGAGCTCGCACTAAGCCTTTGGTATCCATCTGTCCCAATCTCAGCACATACAACGGGCGACCATCTGAATAACGAGAACAAATATATCAACATAACTCTTATTTTTACAGCAATAGACAATTTGAGTGAGCTAGTTTTATGCTAAAAATCCACATGGAAACAAGCCATAGTCAATTCAAACTTTGTTGTACAGCTGCAAGAAGGAGAACCTGGAGCAGATGGCAATATAAACTTTACCCTGTCCAGCTACACCAAAAGATTACCTGTAAATGAACTGCAAAAGCTTATTAGGGATGTCTTGATGCAAAAATAGCTCCCCTGTCTGCAAGGAAAGCCCAAAGGACTTCATCAAGTACATTGGTACACACAAGATCTTGGTATACACAATTAATGACACAGGACTATAATTAGCTTCCAGGACAGATAAGATACAGGAAAAGCTTTAGTCCATTAGTGTAACTGAAGAGTTGCAATGAAGGCTGTAAGCCTTCTATCACACATGATGCAATACTGCTCTGGACAGCTTACAGCGACCTTTTCGGAAAACTAGCTATGCTGAGTTCTGGGAATTAATGAAACAAAGTGTTAACCCAGAGACTTGCTTTCTGCAGTATTTGCTGGAGTCACACCTTTCAGCTATGTCATTACTTATTATACAAACTGGCACACAGCCTCACTTATGCAGGTTAAGACTGGTGAGAACAGACTCTGTTCCAGAGATCAGCTTCGGATGGTCCCTCTGCATTCAAAGCCTTGCCTTTTCACGGTCATCTTGCTGCACACTGGGGCAGGATACAAAGGCATTAAGCTTAACAACTGCATTGGCTGAATTTGAGACTCAAAGCTTGCATTTCTGGCTCTTCATAATAGGAGCTAGTTGTCTGAAACAGCTTCCATCCTCCGTCCAAAGCTGTGATGCATTTTTTTAAGCTTTGCTCCATCTATTCTAGTACACAAGCTAAATAATCACTAACTTATGAAACTGAGTATGCTAGGACACAAAATAAAAATAAAATAAAAAAAGAGCTTTCTACATAATAACCTCCCTGAAGTCCTGTTGTCTGTTTAACTTTGCTTCCCTCCAAGAATTGCAAAGAGAGGTATCAAATTATCATTAAGTCCTTTGGGACACAAGGAAAGAAACTGTCAAGATATGCTATTAAACAAACCAAACAACCAAAACTGCAGAGTCAAGGCAAGTTATTTATTTGGCAAAGACATTACCCCCATGAAAGTTCAGTCTTTTGTATTTTATCAGGTGGTCTAAAAGAAAACATTGTTTTAACATCAGCACACACTTATATCTTGGAATGTACTGTTTAGCTTTTGAAACACTAAACAAAAAGTGCTATTAAGCTTCATAGCAGGTCTCCCTCCCTCACAGATGCACACGCATCCAAAACAAAACTAATAGTTTACTAACCCTGGTCCACCCAAATGACACACGAAGGAAAGTCTCAACTGAGTGCTGTATTATCACTGTATATTTTATATTCCATTAGAGCTTTGTGATTTAAAAAAATTTGACTGAAGCACTCTTGTCAAAATAAAAGCCACTCAGATGTATAGAAAACTGTGCCAATTGTAAGCCAAAATAACAACTTTTATTCTTTTGTACTAATAGCTCATTCTAGACAACACGCTTAACCACTGCTGTCTTTGCTTTAGCGCTAAAAGCTATACAGAATTCAGCTAGCTTAAGTTTGGCACATTTAGCATATGTAGGAGGAAAGGCGCAATACCAGAAAAGAGGGTTTAAAAAAAAAGAACCTACCACTGTAAAATTTTGAATTATAGAGAATTGCTCAGTTTTGAAATTCTCTGTTTCCATTATTGACAAACCCATGCTTTACTTGTGGGCATGCTGCAAAAGAGACCAAAGGAACTGGAGGGGAAGGGAGGGGAGCATGAAGTTCACCACAAGACTGAAGAACTTCTCAGAAAAAACATTAAACAACCCTTTGATGCATTCTGTATCTTTCTACTCACTGGCAGGACCCAGTTATGTGCTACTGACACAGGAAGTCTTTGCAAAGCAAGGACAAGGAACTGACAGAAAGGGAGAACTTATTCACAGGTCGTGGTCCCTACAATCTTTACAAGCATATTCTCGTTTTACATTTTCTCAGTTTGAGGTCTGTCAAACCCAAAGCAGCAGGGGAGAGCTATTCAAGCTCTTCAGCTTTACGGTGATTAAACTTCTGCTGTGTCCTGTCTCCTGGCCACTACTGCTGTCCTGTTTCGTAGCTTCTTGTAACAGGAAGAGCTAGCAGAAACAATGGTGCCTAGTGGGGAACACAGATAGCTCACAGTAAGAGATCATTTCCTTATCTAAAGAGCCCAGCTCGCCTCAAGCAACAAATTCCAAAACATTTCATTTCTGTGTATGTATTAGCAACAAGATCAGTGCACGATAAAGCAAGTGGAGGGATAGTGGAACGTGTCAGGCATAGTCATCCGTGTTTTAAAGATCTGGCCGTGGCTCACCATACAAAGGGAATTCAGCCAAAGCTTCTTCCCTTTTTAAATAAACCTGCTCTATTTAATGTTTTTGCAACACCCCACTTCTCATCATTAAGCTGATTGTAATGCCAAATAAGTATTCATTTATGCCATCCACAGACTTCTACAACATCAGAAATAAGTTGATTAGAAAGATACACTTATTTACAAACATCTTTTAATCACTGAAAGAGAATAGTCAGCATTTGCATAACACCCTTCTAAGCATCTCAGAGCACTACAGAAGTGCAATTAATAACATTAAGCTACTGGCAAAGCAGAGCTCTTTAGAGAGTTAAATATGTTGGTATTAATCAGAAAGATTAGAACCTAGGAGTCTGTCTCCACCAACTAAGTAGCTGACAACATCAATTTAAATGCATTTAGTACATAACAACTGAGAAGTTCTAACCATCCTTGCAGTCACCTCTAGTTAACAGAGGGACAGCTATCACCTTTAATTCAGAATATAAAAAGGCTGTTCCATATCCACCCTACAGAGCATACCTTTGTCATGGTGATGCCAGCCTCCTGCATAGTAATCTTGGAGTACTTGAGGAGGGTTCCAGGTGTCTAGAATATAGTCTACCTGGTGCTGCTTACGCCACGTCAGCGACTGGCAAAGAATCTCTCTTGCTTTATCAATGTTGAAGTCCCGGGCACGCAGGAATCTTAAAATGTGCTCATCCTTTGGGATCTATTAAAAAAAACAAAACAAACAAACCCCTCAATTTTGTATTCAAGGTTTGAAACAAAAACAAAAAATCCAAACAACAGAAGCTGAAAAACGTGCAGCCCTGCGCCAGTGCAAGAGGATGGTATGCAACACTGGAAGTTACTCAAGCAAATCAGTCTTTGTTTGCAACAAAAACATAAGCCCTGTCAGGTACTGCAGCTACCTTCATATGAGGGATATAAAAATTTCATGAACTCTAATGTAATCATTTACACCTGTATGACCATACTAAGTCAGTCCAATTTAAATAAATCGAGGGGCAGAACACAGACTGTATTTCATTGCTAAGTAAAAGGAAACAGAGACATACATGCAAATCACAAGCCACTGGAAAACCCCCAGCCTTGCTATAAATGATTTAACTGGCCACATTGCTTCCCTTTCAGTACTGCACTTCGGGACATAGATTTGAGAATATGGTGTTTAACCAAAACAAACAAATGTAAAAATAAGGTTATCCTAGAACAGGGCAGACTTATAAAACTGATGTTATTCCCCTGTGCTGGTTTATTGACATTCTGAGAGGCAGTCACACTAATCATTTAAGCACATCAGCTGGCAAAGTCAGCTGGACAGTCACAATGAACTTCTATTGCCACTGCATAGACTTGATTTAGGTACTCTGTTTTGATCATGGAGGGCCACTTAACAGGAACAGTTAGCCACAGGAGGTGTGGCATGATGTTTCATCAGGCCCACCTTTGCGTATCACACATTCTGGCCACAAGAGACCAACAGTAACTTACTTTGCCCTTGTGTGTCTCCTGGAGCCACTGTCTCAGTCGAATGAGGCAGCTTTCCTGCATCGGTGTCAAGTCACCCAGATACCGCTTGATGTAGTCTGCATCTAGCTTGTCTAAAAGGAGATGTACATGTAATTAGGGTGGTCCTGAACTGACCTAGTCAAAGTAACAAATGATCTCATATGTCGATATTGAGGCAGAGAAGCAGCTGCTCTGTGTTCTGTGCAGTCAGAATTGAATAAAGTTTCTCTGAATCAATGAAAAGATGAGCAAGGCAACATACACAGTCATCGTAATGGTAAACCAAGAAGATTAATTCTCCTTCTGCAACTAAGAAAGGAGTAAAACCAGACATTTAAGAGCATTTTGCCAGTATATTCAGATTTGTCAATCCACAGCACCATAGGGCTTGCTGCTTCTGGAAATACTTAGAGAAGCTTTGATCTAAATCTCCCAGTGCAAGAATTTTCCCAAACTCCCTTATGAACAGGGGAAGGAAGATATAACAGAAGACTGTGTCCAGGGAAGCTTCAGCCCTTTCCTCCCCGTTGTTCCTATAGTTATACCCATCCCTGAATTTCAGGGCAAGAAGGCCATCCATTTGCAACCTAATGAACAGCAAAGTGAAGAGTTTTTCTACTCATATCTGACCTTCATTTACTAAAAAGATCAGCTCGTAACAGCTATCCAAGTTATCCCACGTTACTGCTTTGCAAGCCTGCACTTTAACATTGCATGTTGCCAAACAAAGAGCCAATGTGAAGATCTTCGGCTGCCCATGAGAAGCAGCACAGTGCTGAGAGCCTCTACAGTACAAAGAATCCCACTAAAACAAGTCAGATCACCATACCATCGGGCGTTCCTGCTGTGGGCTCCGAGGGGCTGCTCGAGGTGTTGAGGAGCTCCTTATTGTTCAAGCCCTCCTTTGTGGCAGAGTCTGGTATATTAATGGCGGGTGAAACTGGTCGTCTTGTGTGTGATGTGCTGCTCTCCAGTTTACATGCAACAGGAGGAGTCCAACGAGGAACAAAAGTTATTCCTTCTTCCTCCAGCTGCTTCAGGTAGTATTCTATTATTTCTTTTCCCTTCAAAAAGGAAAATTTACTTCAGCTACTAAACACACCCATTTAGATACAGCAAGGATCGGGCTGGAAACCCATTAAACCCAGACCTCTCTAAAGATTCCACTTGAAAATACACAGACCTACACACATACGCTGCCCCAAGCTAAAGAGTGAACAGCCCAGCTTTTTGAGCAGAGCAGCCTGTTACTTAGCAGCAGCTCCATTGTCTTTTGGCAACTTAGAGCCAGGCATCTCCTTCATTACTGCAAGCTCACCTTTTTAATATTGCTGGTGTACTGCTTCATGGCAATCTTTTCCACTGTGCTTTCAAAACCAAAAAAAGATTTTATATCCAGACTTGCTGACTGTTCAAAACAGGTCCAGTCTTCATTGTCAGGGTGAACCTATTAGTTAAAAGGAGGTCATACAGTTTAGCTACCCATTTAGTATTTTTTTCCTCACAATATTTGAAATGACTGTTTTTGTTTTACAGGTTCACATAGTCAAAAACATTCAAGTGGCATTTGCAGTCTTTTGCAAAACACAGTTTGGAAAAGGTAATGCTAAAAACCAAAAAGCTGAGAAGCCCTCCTATAGTCTCATGGCTAGCACAGCACATTTTTTTCTTAACAAGAAAGGAGAGGGTAGAGAAATACCAATGCACCAGCCAAGGAGCCAAAGGACTAGCACATTTATACAATTAACACTATCTCATTCTAGATATGGGCTGTGACTGATCTGTGGAACAGGGTAAAATACTCCACAGTGAACTTTCTGCTGCTGCTGCAGGTTAGACTGACAGACCAAGGCCAGCTAGCTTAAAGACTGCAGCAAGTACTGTGTAAGCATTTCCAAGCACTGCAGACTAGACATGTTTGCAACAGACATACTGCAATAGATCATTCCCTCGTTGACCTACGAAGTACCTTAGTATTTTGTAGACTGACAACTATTTTACTTTGTTCTCCTATGATAATGCTACAGAAAGAAGTGTAAGCTTCTCATTTGGTTGACAGCTGAATAAGCTCTCTTAGAGCACTCCCAACTTTCTTCTTAGCTTATATCTTAGTTTGCTGAGAGATGATCCTGAACCAGAGATGTTGCTACTCTGAAGGAAAGCTGTTTTCTAAACTCTCTTCAGCTAAAAAAGACTTGTCTAAGGAATTTCCAGGCTGGGCCCTGAATTCGTAGTTATACAAACATCACAGAAGGCTGGATTTCTGAGCGTGCAATTGTTCTGATGCCTTAAGGTTCCCCTCCCCCTCACAACATGCTAAAATTGACTGGGAACAGCATCAACACTTTAACGAGACAACCAGAGAATAAAAAAAACACTCCCCTTCACTTGCTTCTTCTGTATTAGGGAATGGGGGGTACAAGAATAGCTTGCACAGCCTAATTAAGTACAAATAATAATAATATTTAAGAATCTTCCTGTCCTTTCATAAATTCAATTATAAAATAACCTTAATAAGAATGAACTTTTAAAAACAATTTATTCTTGAATTAAAATTCTGCTTTTGTATTTATCTACTAATTTCTTGATTGAGTAGAGCCAGGGCAAGAAGTGTTGCATTTTGTACATATTTATCACATGCATTTTTCTGTATAACATTTCCCCTGTTTAAACAGAGCTTTCACAAAAAAATTGCAGGTGGAAAAGTATTTTTAAACGTACCTTGGAAATAATTGCAGAAAGAATAATAAAAAAAAAATCAGATAATAGGGTCAAATGGGTTTGACATCCAGTGACCTTTTAACCATGGTTCTGTACACAACAGAAAATGTTATCACCTGCATGTAAAAAGAATGCTACAATACAAATATATCGGTTACAGTTGCTAGCTTTGATTTGACATTTTACTGCTATACATGTGTGCTGTATGAGCCTATGAGTATTGGCTAAGCCATTCAGAAAAAAACCATGACCAGAGCATAGCAGTAAGCATGCCACCAGACTCCTTTGTATCAAAAAACGTCTGCACTGAAGACCAAGAACAGCCATAATGGAAAGAATTAGGTTAAAACATAGCTGACTCTATGAACATTTGTCTGAGCTGAGCAGAAGGCAAATAAGCTACGTTGAACTTTCCTTTAACAGTTCTGTCAGGGTATCATCAGCCTCACCAAGCCGCACGCTGCTATTACAGACCACAGATTTGCCTAAACAGAGCTGTCAAACACAGCAAATTATGTTATGTTCTGCTCTCTGAGAAGATGCTCAAAGCAAGAGGGTGCCAAACTTGTTTCAGTTCTTCAAGCGTGTTACGTTTAACACTAAGAAAAATTATCACTCATGGTGGTGTGTTGGTTATTTTTTCTTGCAAGGCAAAAGCCAAGAACAACCCAACTTCTGTGTACGGGTTCTGAAATCTAAACACTGACTTAGCTCCATCTGTAGCACCACCAAGAGCCCGTTACTCACTGTGTAACAGCAGTGTTCGTTAATAATGACTCTATTAGAGAAGGTTTCATTGTAGGCTTCTATATGCAAAGTCCTTTCTCTTCTGTTCAAAGAATTCTTCTGGACAAAGTAGACGTAATCCACTCCTGCAATCTAAGGAAGATGACATAGATTCCGTTAAGATACAATATTCACTTGAAAGGATACTCAAAAGTATAAGACAGGCACTTCAAACCTAATCACCTTTTTCAATAGCCGTGGTGCATCTATATCCAGCTTACAGCGCCGTTCAATCACATGGATAGCTTCATCCTCACTCTTGTATTCGTTTACAGTGTCACTGGCTACAAACATAGGGATCAGAGGACACGTAGGAAACCTTCTTTCATATGCCTATAAAGATGGAAAGAGAAGAAAACAAGCTATCATCACAATTAATTCCTGAGGGCATGCATACGGTGCCTTCGCTGACATCACCAGCATTTGGAGGCACAATGCCCTTCATACCTTTTGTAGAGGAGATTGAGCTTTCCTTCAGTCCACATTATAGCTGAGAAAAGTCACAGTGCATTCCAAACAATCCATTTATTAATACGTTCCTAATGTAGCCCTTTCTAGGTAAAATGATGTTTAAAACAACACACGAAATACCCCATTTCTCCCTCCCTCCAAAAAGGAAATTGTTCGTTATGTACAGTGACCATCCTCTTGTCGGCAATAACAGGAAAATAAGACCCTCTAGTTCTAAAACACCAGAAGACAAAACAACTATGTGTTGGATTAAAAAACCCACGTGCTAATTATCAGTGTTTCACCAAGCTGTCTAGAGAGTTTTCCACACAGCTCCCAAAGGTTTACTAACAACATTTCAAAGCCTGTTTCTTAAGCTAATAGAGGTCTCAAGCTTCCTATGCACAGAGTATTCATAATGATTTCACTGCGCAGTTTATCAGCTTACAATTTTGTCCAACAACATGCGGTAAGTCTTCCCGATACAATGAGGCCATTTCATACTTTTGAAAATTCAAACTTTTTGCAATAATGCAGAGCTAGCAATAGCTTTGATTCTGGTTAAAGAATATAGTTGTGTAAGTAAGTTCATCTCTTAAATACTTGACACACACACAGGGAAAATGGTATTAAATCAGCCACGCTTGGAAAGGATAGTTAAGAATCTGGGATCAGTAAAACAGGTAAGAGGACAATGGGAGTTATCCCCATTAGTAAACTTGTTGAATTTTAGTTTTAGAACGACCATGGCTGGAGAATACAACACAAGTGTTATTTTTTTTTTTCCCCCCTTTTCTTTCATAGTCACTAGTGTACGTCCACTTCTCCTTGGCTTTTTTTCCTCATGGGGTGGCAGTAAAGTAACTAATTCTTTAGCCTTCTTTCCAAATTCTGAATTCTTTCATTTTTGCTATTACCAGAACCTAGTTGGCTTTGGTGAAAAGGTAGGATTTGCAAGGTGTCCCAATGCAGAAGAAAACTTCAGTAACAAAGTAAATTTGAGAGCAGAACATGAAACAATTATTTAAAAGAGCTAAAACATCCACTGTCCTTTTAAATAATTTTAACTGCTCTCCCTATAGCTGGGTTGCAGCACAGGAACAGCAAAACAGGGAGAGGGTGTGGAAGAAAATAAGCAGCAGCTGAAGAAAGTATGCAATGGTGGCACTGGAAGAGAAAAGGTCTCTTAATTCTCCCTTTATAAGAATAAAAATACTTAGTTTGAACACAGTGTTACTACGGTGACAGTGGTGCAATGCACTAAAACAGTGTCAGCTTTTTTCCCATCGTGCATACTTTTTAACCATTTTTGCAGAATGATTGTCCTGAGTTCATAAAGCTCCTCTGTAACACACCAGAAATACAACCAGTGAGTGAGTACACATGCTCCTTTTTTCAGACTTTTCGTCTGTGCACAGCTGGTTTTGTTTAAATTAAGAACAGAAATAATTTCTGGGTTCAGAGTTGTGTGCACAATAGAAGTGACAGAGCATTAGTGTTCTAACGCAATAGCAAGCAGTGGGCAAAAAACCTTTCACAGCTCCAACAGAAGGAAGGATGGGTCCTATTAGTATGAAAAGAAATAAGAAACTTATTATATATGAGGCTCTTGTTGTTCTGGACAGAAGGCTATACATTTTACAGTCGTTCTTTCTAAATTAATCCCTATTTTAACTATATTGACTGTAGTTAAATGTTGTCCTAAGTCAGAAAAAGAAAAGAATTCCAGAAGAAGCAGAATTGAGAAGTACTTCTTGATTTCAGATTGCTTCATCTAATATTTTTATTTTATCTGAGGACCTTATGTTACAACAATTATTTTATGGACAGGAGAGATGGGAAAGTAGGTATCTAACATTCTTCTCACTATTTTAGAAGTATTTTTACTTTTGGATCACAATGAGTTTTCCCCATGTGAGTAGCCTCCTCTATGCCAAGCCTTTGCAAGTCTCCTTCATTGCACATATTGATGCATTTCTCATCCTAGTCCTCAAAATGCTTCCCATTTGCCCTGTGAACACTTGCAAATTACAACATTACCTGCTGAGAAGTGTTTATTGCACTGTGAGCAAAAAAACCGCCCAAGAAGAATCTGTTGTTCTGAATGGGAAGACCGAATTGAATGTGCTCAATATGGAAGAGAACAAAATAATTACCTTGCCAAAAGCTGGCAAGCGCAATGCTTACAGCAACAAAGTACTTGAAGGTTTCAAAGAGATTAACAGCAGCACAGGATTCTTTCTTCCCTAAAGAACATGCACAGAGTATTGAAAACTGTTCACAGTCAATTTTATTGGGCTCTTAAATTAGGCTGGTTTTATTTCTTTAGGTACCATTGCCAATATGTTCTTGTAATGCATCATTTCTCAGCACAGCCTTGTTTGAAGAAAAAGTGATTACAGTAAACCGTAGCCACATCAAAATATTCAATCTGATTTAAGCATAGCTGTCTCTTCCACATGTGGCAAACAGTTCTCTTCCACACTGCAGAGGAGGCAGGAAAAAGGTGCTAAAGACTATAGGACACTCAAAGATCTCGCTTCACCATGGACCAACACAGCACAGGAAGAAAACCTGTAATTTGTGGTACAACACAATAAGACACACAAGTCAAAGCAGCACATGCATCGCCAAGACCAGAGCTATTAAAAGAGCACGAGAAGATTAAAGAAAGATCAAATGCTTTTTCTTTTCTAATAGAATTGAATGGATTTTTCTACATTATTGGGGTGTTTTGAACCAGAAATTTTGTCTCAAGTCCAGCTTTGCAGACAGGAAATAACTGCATTACCCAATATTCCTTTAGCAGTCTGATAAAGCAGAGTATATTACAAAATGCTACACGTTCTTCCTGTACGATAGGTCTCTCTTCACAAATAAAATAATTAGATATTATACACCCTTCTCTCAAGGTTTCAATTGTACTATATAGATACAATCACAAAAGACAATTAGTTCCTCAAAAGCAAAGCAGCTGCAATAATCCTGATGGACTCAATGCGAGAGTGAAATGCTGTTGCTATAGGACTAAGTGCATCTAAAGAGGATGTTGCAAGGACGTTACTTAATTTTACCATTTTCTTCTGTCACATTGAAAAAATACGGTGTGTGGAGATGTAAAAAACACAGGCGTGTTCATCCTCAAAACCTCTAAAATTGGCGCTGGGCTTGACATGAAAAGTCGCAACGCCTCTTTGGCTAAGAGAGACATCTATGTACAGACCTTTCAAAAAAATGATTTTAAGCCTGCAATTCTGTTGTTCCCCAATAAAGTACTTTTACAATTTCCCACTAGCCTCTGGAACATTGGTGTACTCCGATACATTAGAAGCTGGCATTGTGCATCAAGAAAAACACAGTATGGTGAAGCAGCTTGAACTTCAAATTTAATGGGCTCATTATATAAACCCTTAACTTTCTTAATGCATGTTAACAGTAAGAACACTGACAAGCATAATTCCAACCAAAATAGCACTGTATTAAAGCTTCTTTTCCAACTGCTTCCCGTAGCAACTCATGTTCAGAGTAGAGTCAAAATAACAGGATTTTACTTTTATCTTTGCTAGTATTTCAGCTGTGTTTAAAGACATGAAAGCAATTCAAAAGTGAGACTATTTTAAACCCACTGCAGTCATTTTTCATACCCAAGGGAATTATACTTGCTGCTGCTGCCCTTAGATTTTGGGATTCTAATATCAGCAATAACAAGATCCTTTCAAAATACCACCTTTAGAACAGGATTTAGCTATGACCCCAACCCAATTTTCAGGAGGGCCAAAGACTATGTTCTGGCTTTTTGCTTCTCAAACCATGCCTAGGGCTAATAAAATACCTTCTAATAGGCACATGCTCAGTCCTCAGTGGAGAAAGTCAGTCATTTATGCAAGTAAATTACTCAGCTTCTCTAGCCAGATTAATATATATTCCCAGTCTCCTGCCTTAAAGGATAGGAATTGTTCAGTATTTCCATTAGATGACTCAAAACTAATTTCTATGCTTACAAGAAGAAAAAACATCTGACAAAAACTTGCAAGCAATCTTACACTGTGCTGTTATTCTTATAGTAGTTGAATCCTTCAAATAGAACTTCTAACCTGGTGAAGTAAGTAGGAATTAATCACCATTCAGGAAATGAAGCATATTGAGTGCTTTCTTAATAGTTTAATTGCATGAAACAAGTGAAGATTTTTTTTTCAGATGTTTTCTGTTCAAAATTGCTAGAAGAGTAACCTTCTAAGAGTAGCACAACATTCTCCAAGGACATCTCAAGAGAACACATGAAAAGATTCATCCTGGCAACCAAATCTAGTCCGCACCACATATAAACTCCATTTTCTGTCTGCAATACCTGACCATGTTTGGGTATTAATCTGCAAGTGCATACCAACATTCACCATGCTTTCCTATCCACTTGGAGTATGTGGAATTTCTGAATTATTCCTAAACACACAAGAAACAAGAAGGGTCACTCAAGCAGGATGCTGCCCTAGCTTGACAGGCTTCATTCCAGCAGCTTGATCGTTCCTGCACACCACTATATCCCCTTTCTCCCCCTGCATTAGAGCACTGTAGATCAATAGGAAAAACACTGAGTCGTGGGAGGCCAACCAAGAGGCTTCAAATTCTTGGCAGCTGCATTTGGAAAGCAACAATTCTGGATTAACTCTTGCAAATCAGCAAATACCTTCTCATCCCCCATATACTGCTGTTCATAACTCTTTACCATTCTCTTTATAATACATACATATGTTTAAAAATCATTATACTTCTACAAAGAAGTGTGTACCTCGGTGTCAGTGTATCTCATGGATGTTAGTTCATGTGTCAGTAATCGGCTCAAGGGCATGTATGTGGAAGAGAGCAGATGGTTAGAGTGGATATACCTCAAAAAGCTCTAGAAACAGTTTTTTAGTAAGGCAGCATTCCCAGGCACCAGAAAGGGGGAAGTGAACTGGACTACAGCTTGGGAAACAAAACCTATCTTTAATATACAGGTAGCCAGCCTTCTGGAAAGGAACATTTCTGTGAAGCCAGTTCTGGAAGGACGGACAGTCCTCTAAATGGATACCGTCACTGCTACAAGCCAAACCCCTAGCACCATGCAAGCAGCATAGTTAAACTTTGCTTTTTTGCAGTTAACTTCCCCCATCAGTATGGCTCTCCACAGCAGCCCTTGTTCAAAGTAGGCTTAAGTGGTTTTTTTCTCCACTGTGTTTTCACTTCATTAAATGTTCTCATTTACAAAGAGAGAAATTATTTTCTTATTGCTGGGAAACAAACACTGCTTGGCAGTGACTCAGTACTAAGAACTCACTCTCTGGAAAAGACCAAAAAGGCTTTAGTTACACAAGAGTACAGATGAGGCTTATGGGGACTACAGACAACCCACCCAGCATGAAAGAGGCAGATTCAGACCGATGAATGAATGGCTGTATATCATCTGAAACACAACAATTTTCTATATGCACATTTCTGGTCCTTGACAAATATGAGGTCGTTTAAGCAACCTTATTTTTCACTTGTCTGTAAATCCTGGCCCAATCTATGCCATCAAGATATGACTAGTCAGATTTTCAAAGTACTGGGATGATGACCCACTGCACAACTGGTATTTGTAAAAGTGGATATTAGATGCAAGAGGACCTTCCCTACTACTTTTCTTAAAAGAGTAGAGAACACTGACTTTATTTTAAAAGGGAAAAAATGAGTTTAAGTTTTCCATTGCAATTTCTACTAAAAAAGCATTTAAAAAAATCAAATTAGAACTAGAACACAAAATGCTCCTCCAAAGCTTTTCCAGCAAGATTCACCAATGGTTAACCTGCTGGTTATCACAGCAAGATCAAGAAACAAAATGCTTGTGTAGTGCCTTATCACTGAACTGGATTTAAGCAATGAGAAAGGACATCAGGGAATACCTTGTGTGGAAGCCCTTTGTCTGAATTAAAAATTATAACCCTTCACCTGAATGAGAGCTATTTCAAAGATTTTAAAAATCAAGACAAATTAAGCAGGCAGTGAGCATCCATTAAAAAGGAAGGTTCTGTGTTCCATCTTGTTTTGTTAAAAAAAAGAAACCAAAACCCAATGCCCCACATTTGCTAAGTTGCTAAGCCACCATCCATCGTATTTGAGAAGTCGTGGCAGTCCGGTGAAGTTCCCACTGACTGGAAAAGGGGAAACATAACCCCCACCTTTAAAAAGGGAAAAAAGGAAGACCCGGGGAACTACAGGCCAGTCAGTCTCACCTCTGTGCCTGGGAAGATCATGGAACAGATCCTCCTGGAAGCTATGCTAAGGCACATGGAGGACAGGGAGGTGATTTGAGGCAGCCAGCATGGCTTCACCAAGGGTAAGTCCTGCCTGACCAACCTAGCGGCCTTCTCTGATGGAGTGACTACATCAGTGGGCATGGGAAGGGCTACAGACATCGTCTACCTGGACCTCTGTAAGCTCTTTGACACGGTTCCCCACAACATCCTTCTCTCTAAATTGGAGAGGGATGGATTTGATGGGTGGACTGTCCGGTGGGTGAGGAATTGGTTAGATGGTCGCATCCAGAGGGCAGTGGTCAACATCTCAATGT
>NW_008824010.1:2581495-2599759 GCF_000699105.1 Pygoscelis adeliae
ATTCTATGAATATACCTTCATTTTAATATATTAATTTTGGAAGAGGAAAAACTCTTCCACTTTATGAAGAGCAGAATTTCACTGAAGAGAGGAAAATCCAGCCTTTACAAACTGAGCTGTACTTGAGAAGGGTGTGAATAGCAGAGAAGAACTGGCAGAACATTCAATCTGACAGCCGTGCAGATGGCTCTGAGGGGAGAGCTGCATGCGTGGTGGGATGTATTCCGCTGAATCTCTTAAAATGAGAACTGACTGATGTTCACCTGGCAAATGTGAGTAGCCCCTTACCCTAAACTACAGGCAAAAAATTGCAAAACTCTTCTTTCTCCCCATCACACTTTACCATGCTGGCAACTGCATCCCAGTCTTATTTTACTTTGTCTCTCTTCTGTCCTCCCTCCATTACAGTCCAAAAGCATTTTACCCTGTTGTAGCACACAGGAACAGGATATACTGTCTTCACCCTCCGTTCCCTGGTACAAGATGAAATTTGGCCTCTTGAGTATTAATGATGACTATTAAGTATATCCAAGATAAAATAAATAACGCTTCTATAAGTTACACAGAAAAATCAATAGGACAAGTCAGTATCAAGAAGACAAGCATCTGCTTTCATTTTAGAGGCTAAAAAATTCTTGTTTACTACACAAGTGTACAAAGCATTATTGACCTAGGACTTTCTGATTAAGTGATCATTAGTGTATTTAGAGTGTAAGCTTACAGGACTGGGAACAAGCAGTGCCTGCACTGTTCACATACAGTCTACCAAAGCATTCCCAAGTAATTGCCCCAAATGGCCCAATTGCTTCTACTTTGCAGAAATACACCCCAGCTTTAAAGTTTCAAAACGATGGAGTTAGTCTAAAATTTTCATAAAGGGGGTTGTTAAAGTTTCATATAATTATGCATCAAATCCTTGAACTACAACGGCTTTTTAGTTTAAGTTTTAATTTGTGTTTTTTTTAAATATCGACCACACAAATACATATTATTATACAAGTTATAAGACAAGTACTAAACAAGAATCTACTCTGCACAGATTCTGTTCATGAATTCTAACTGAAGATTAATTAGTTTCTCAAACAGTGAGAGAAGCAAGCTTGAAAAACAACCTTAGATGTTCTCCAATGTGGTAAACAGAGCTTTCAGGTAGAGTATCTGGGAAGAAAAATTGTCAGTGGTTCAAGAACTTATTGCAGCATGATATTCAGATTGTTATAATGCTGTATTTATAATATTGCACTGAAGCGATAGTCGAATTTATAGCCCAGGTCTACGTCTCTTGTATTCAGAAGATCAAGGGCCCAACTGATTCAAGAGAGACTAACACACTGAATCAGTCATGACCATGTAGACATTATTGGATCCTGCACCAGTCTCAAAGTATTCCCTGTGCTTCAAACACCCACAGGTATTAAACAACCTGTGCTCTAAGCAGCCCATACAGCCCTGCAAACACTGAAGATCACTATAGAAACCATTTCATTAACATCGCCAGGGCTTCACTTGATCTTGTTAAGAGTATGAAGTGCTAAGACGACTTGCTGTTTACAGTATCCTTGCCTCTAAGAAAGCATTTGAAGCCAGTCAAGCCAGTAAATTGAGCTTTCTCAGCTCGCCTCTCCTTTCGTGGAATGGAAATGAAATTCCTGAGAAATTCTCCAGGAAACCAGGAGCTGAGGGAAATGAAACCAACTATAAGCAGAGGTGGACAAGAAAACATTTCTTTCCCTGGCATTCGCCAGAGCCATTAAATTCTTGCTGCTGACAGCTCCTCTGTCACTCAAGAGTTCTCTGCATGGAAGAAAAGCTTTTATTAGGTGTACAGAAGAGCATAATCCCTACTCCTCCTTGTCTTCTTTTGATTCTCATGCTTGTTTAAAGGGGACCTCTTGATTTAATCAAGGTTTCATTGGCAAGGATTTCAGACCCTACGCTGCTATGAATGACCCACTTATACTTTGCAAACATCCACACAGAAAGAGGAAGGGAGGATGAGAAGAGAGATTTATTCCAATACATTTAAATTCACCCCTTAGCTTAATTATATAAAGCCTTAGGTTTCAACACTTTGTATGAAGAGAGCAAGACTGTTCTGTCAATTTTTACATTTAGCTGTATTAGAAGCCCGCAGTACTTTAAAGTTAAGTATCCAGTTATGTTGCTTGCATATTTCAAATATACCCTGCTCCTAAATATATCAACAGAGCTAATGAAAATCTATTAGTAATCTTGTGGGTGTCAACACAGAATAAACAATACCTATTTGTTCTACCAAATAGGTTAAAGGCCTGCCACATGCAAAGCAGGCACAGCAATTTGCTGCTCAAATCCTAGAAAGACAGCGAGAAAGCTTATGACCTTCACATCCATTCTGCAAATTCCTGAAACAGAAAGCGTCTGAAAGCAATGAGGACATTGCCCACAACCATCACAAAATAACCCAGTATAAAGACTAAACTCAAGTTCAACAGCTACCTCATAAGGTTGCATGAAGAGCTTTGATTCAATAAACTAAAAATCTCTACGGAGTCAGGAAACAGCACAAAAGCTATTTCTGTGCTTTAGCTCAAGTAAGTTACTCTAGCCAAGACCATAAAAATTTAAAGACAATTTTTTGTTTGCTTCTGGATCACCACCACTCCAAACAGCGCTTACCCCCAGTCACCCAAAACATGTACGGGATGTACACAGGGGAAGCAAAACAACCTTTCAGAACAGAGACCCTGTGGCTTTTGACAAGGAACAAAGCTCTGTTACAGATAACAGGAAGTATCAACGCGTATCTTCATGCAGCTCTGTAGACACAGTCCAGGCTACTTCACACTTAATCTCTTTGAAGTCTTCTACAGTGTAAAAGGAACAGCTTCATGTTAAGTTTCAGGCATAACAATAGTTTATACACACCACCAACCACAAAAATCATGAAACACCACTGAAATGGTATTATTAATGAAACTGTATGCTCAATAGCTCGCAGTTAAGAGTGCTGCTTATACAACACATCACACACCACCCTGGGTTTCTGACAACAGGACCTTTCATGTGTTAACACTGCTACAAAGCACCTTCAAGTGTATGTAATAGCACTAACACACAAAGACTGGCATTTCTGTTCATCTCTTTAGTTCAGGCAGCATTCCCATGGTTACAGTGTTGATCACTATTGGCTTTAAGTACATTCCAAATACAGACCAAATGCACAGCTTGGCATTTTAAACAGCCCTAATAACTACCCTGCAGGCTTGTTCTTGTAAACTAACTTTGAGTCCCTCCGAGGTGCGATGCACCCACAAATATGCTATAGTGCCACCTGAATACTTAGCAAGCATACTGTTCATTATATCACCCAGGTCGTTTGTAAAAGCAGTCACTGAAACCAGACGGATCTTCAAGCAATCTCATCGCAGCATCTGCACCACGTTCCAAAACTTTGGTACCCATCTTAAAAATAGGTTTGTCTTGCTTGTGCTTAAACTTCTTTCCTTTGAAGCCACCATGCAGGGATAGCATCAAGAGTCCTACTGAAATCAAAATATCCTTACCGCACAAAACATTACCCCAAACCATGTGCACTTCGGGATATTATCTTAGCTGTCAATCACAGTATACTGTTTGCAACAAGCACGCCTTTAGGTAGCTGTTGCAAAGAATGTTTTGGAGAAATTCATGCTAAGTATGCATTGACTAGATAGGATTATGCATATTGTATCATTTTCATTAACAGGACTTAGAACTAATTATCTTCCACTGCTATTAAAAGTTATAGAAGACATCAAACGCAACCTCAAGAAGACAGTAACAATTTCAGAAAAAAATCCCTTTTCCTTGTAGTAATTTAGAAGGTTTACACACATTTCAGAGTTTTAGTTTACATTCTCTGTGAAGCATATGTGAACCAAGGAAGTGCTCATTTTTCTACTTGCATACAAACCAGAAATCAAAAGGATTTCACAGGCAGCTTATTGAAAAGATGGTCCATTGAGATAACACCTACAACTAAGCATCAGTAAAACTCTAAGCTTATCCAAAGAAATACTTGATAATATATATTCATAAAGCATTCTTGACAAATTTGAGTTATACTAAAAAAAGCATAACATATTTGCTTAAAACTGCCCAAAACCAAAAGCAAGGTGGGGATAGAAGGAAAGGCAAAAAGCAGGAGCAAGGAGTTATTGGGGGACAGGAAAGCCTGAAGCAAACTTTCTCTGTATTGGAGCATAAATGTGTAGGCTATAGAGCTAGTGAGTATCAGCTTGGGCACCCAGTGTTTTCAAGGATGAATAAAGTTACTCCCATATTTTAATGTTTCATTAAAATAATTTAGACCTTATAAATAAAGCAGGAGATTCAAAACAGGCTATGAAGCAATCTTCCAGATAAGTGGAATTTTACTGGGAATTCACTGTTGAGTTATGCAATTGTGGTAACCAACTTACCAGACCGAGCAAAGAGCTTCTGCTTTCCTGCACCGGAAGAAATAGCCAGACACAGAAACCTTTATTCTCATGAGGGATGAGACCAGTCAAGCCACCCACGCAGGCTCTTTCTATACAGATCACTACTTTATCCCCCTCAGCGTACCCTTCCTGCATGGGTATATTCAATAGCTGGGCATTTTCATTTCAGAAGGGTGGTCACATAGAGAAGCTTTACTAGCAAAATTATAGTGGCCTGATTGTTGCCTACAGCTGCATGTAATGAAACTGAAAGGGGACTGGCTCTTAACTACCTAAGAACCATTTTGCTACATGCAGAGGCACAATCTTCTTCCAGATGAAAAGTAAACACTAAATGATTTAATGCAGCTTTATTTGAGCTTTTGGTGGTAACGGTATACTGATTCAGCAGGCAAAACAGTTTGGGGATAAAGAATCTGACCTGAAGTCAAGGGCCAGCATTCCATCTTTTATCTGTAAAAGATGATCTTTAATAACCACAGGCATGCCTCAATGGTACTTTAATTGGAAGAGTGGTTTCTTTAAAACAGATACAAGTCATTTGTGGTTTGCTTAAATAAATTTGCACAGCTGGAACTGTGTAATACTTGATTCTCTGTGTGGGAGCCTGAATGTCCATCTTCAGAGAACAAATGAATCACCAGGGTGGGATCTGAGGAGAAAGTGGATAGCCAGTGTAAGAGTTAAGAGTTACACCTGCTTGCCTCCCAGACACTCACAAGAGGATCATTAATCCTTTTCCTCCCTTCAAGAAGTCCAGAGAACCCGAAAGAGCCCAAGGCATAGTGCCACTCCACTAAAGAGTGAGCGAGGCTAACTCCAATTGCAGCCTCTGCACAATCTTGAGACATGAATCTCTAGAACAAGAAGCTAAAATAGAGAAGTTGGACAGGTACCACTCCTTCCTCAAGAAAAAAGATTAAGAGCAGAAAACCCAAACATGCTGAATGTAATTAAAATCATTTTAATCCTCCTTTCCTTTGGAGTAAGCTGGGAAAGCCCGATCACTCAGGTTAGGCTGGCTTGTGACTGGAAGACCAATATCAAATTGCTGGTTATGAAAAAAAAACCAACTGACATTGCTCTGGTCTAGGTTGAAGGTGGAACATCAAGGACAGACTTTATAGCGATGCTATAAGTTGCTCTTCAGTATACACAGACCTTAGCTGACTTAGCGGGGGCAACAGCAATATCAGATTGACTTGCAATTTCACTTTAACTTGTTTATATTAAATGCATGTGCAAAACTATTCTACAGAGGAAATGAGTGTTCGCTCTGCCCATGTTCCAGGCAAGACAGATGGAAATCAGTTCTGACTCAGAAGCCACCAAGCTCTGAGCACACCACTTTCTTTGACACAATGCGCCCTGCAATTAGAGTCAACTTCAGTAGTTTCTAGGATAGGAAACTTTGTGTCTGACCCCAATTGCACAGGACATGACTGTTTTGGCTCAAGGTTAAAGTACTATGGAGAAGAGCCTGACCTCCAAAAGAGCATCACAGTAACGGCTGGCAACAGGCCAGTGAAAGCTTAAATGCTTGGAGACCGACACGTGATTCCCAGGGAATGTGAGCTATTCTCAAGCACTTCCTATTTCTCCACAACAATAGCAATATATAAACCTTTACACAGGTTTGAAATTTTTAAGATACACATATCAAAATAACTCTAAACCATTAAGCTTGTCTTACCATTGCTTGTAAATAACCATTACTTGTCCCACAGCAGCTGAACAATTACACATATGTTCTACATTGCTAACAGGCATCTCTCAAATGCACAGGATATGGTACTTAGCTTCCCCTTTCCTTTCCAGTTAACAAAATTGCACATCTAGTTCCTCTGCAGTCAGTTTTACTTTAAAATTCAGCTGCAATCCTACTGTGTCCACTGAGGATCTATTTTTGGAAGATTCAAATATTCCTTACTGCTCTATTGCTCCATGCTTAAGTCTCACTTTTATGAGTCCTACAATTGGTATTCGTCACTTTTTTGGTCTTAGAATCATAGACACTTTCAATAAGCAGGTCTGTTAAAACAAGTTTAACATCTGGAATACATTAGGGTATTTTAAATAAAATTATTACTATGTAGACAAAATCTAATTTATGAGTGGGGAAGGAAAGGATGACTACAGCATTGCTACAGTATAGGCTCAGAATTCCTCATCAGACCATTGTCTGAAAGGTTAAAGACTTGTACTACCACAAAGTCTCCTGATCTTCATAGAGATTAATGTGAAGGTTCAGTGAAACAGGTTTGACTTCATTGTCTCAGACTGCACCCACCAGGTTTTAATTTGGCCCAGAGGCAATTGGCCTCTAAGCACTGCAAGAGAGATTTCACTCCACCAAGACTGTAATCAGTACAGTAAAGAAAGCTTTGCCAAAAGGGCATAATTCAAGATAAGTAGCACAGCTCAACTGTAGAGGTCTCTGTTTGGCTTTTGGACCAGCAAAATACCAGCTTCCAGGTAGAGAGCAGCTGCACTCTATTAAGCAAACCAATTAAAATTTATTAAGTACATCAATTAAATCTTGACCATTCACTAATGTCAATGGCATGTCATCAAAATGCAGCATGATAGGGTCTGGGGCCTGCAGACAATTTACCTCTTAAGCTAGGAAGTTAAATGTAATATTTAAAAATCTTAACCTTGTATACATGTCTGATGTATCAGGAGATGCCTCAAAAAGGTTAGAAATTGATGGTGGAAGATCAACAGTACAGAACAACAGTGGTTCCTCATATGGAATCATAAACTATTAAACAGGCTAAGACTCATCACAATGAAAAAGAGTAATTTAAAAACTGAGGGAGATCTCTTACAGATCTAACAGGGCAAGCAGCACAAAGAATGTGAATAGGGTTTTAATTGCCTTTTCTAACACAAGGAGCAGGTGGTGTGAAGCTGAGCGAGCAGGAGCCAGGGTCTGGATGAAGGATACATCTCTTGACAGAGCATGTCACGAAGCACAAACTCCTGCTGGAGGGCGTCACAATAGAATTTACTTGGCTCCAGAAAGGAATTGGGCAGGCACAAGAAAGAAACCACATGCAGCATATTATAGACAACAGGCACATTCTGGACCAGAAGGGCTGTCAAGACACATCCCTGTAGGATGAGAGAGTATCCTGAGAGAGCATTACCATATTTTTGTATCATTCTTATCCTCTTCCCTAGAGGCAAATACTGCCCTTGGCCACTGCCAGATACATAGCACACTAGCTAAATAGGCCTTATGGTGCAATTCAGTACTGTGAATCTCATTAAGAGACAGAATGCAATCCTTTTCCCCACATCCAAACACATCATTAAGATATCAATAACCAGGTAATACCACTGCTAGATGCATCATTAGCATGTTAAGGTGGTACAACTTCTGCACCCCTGAATCTGCTCCCCAATAAAATACAAACAGAAAGACACCACCTAGCTTCAAAAGATAAGCCAATTAAAAAAAGAACAGTCAAGACCCCTTTGATTCTTTTCTAAAAAGCAATTAAAATCATAGATTATAGACCACCGGTTCTCTGTTCTTTACCCTCCTTTACAGCAAAGAAAGGCAGACAGACAAAAGCAAGAATCAGTTTAGTCAACACAGAACAAACAAGTTCAAATGAAATTGCTTTAAATCCTGTTCATCACAACATCAGTGGCTGCACCATGCAGACCATGAAACACTTCAACAGAAATAAGTAATTTCATAGAGCCATGAATTCAGTAATGAAGAATTTATCCACAGGCCAATGAATTGCACAGCAAAGAGAGAGTTCTGCAAATTAAGTACTATAATTTACACACCAAATGAAATAGCCAGAAAAATGTCTTCTGGAAAGGATTCCGCTGACTGATGTTCCTGAACTGGACTTAATGTCTATGGCATTCACATTTTACTCTAAACGAAGAGATACAATGCACTCGAGAAAGGAAGTGCTCTCATCAGGAAACTAACTGTTCCCCTTCTGTTGTGGCACAAACAAATAGAAGTGACACATCGCCATCCTGACCATCACCAGAGAAATATTCATTTTCACAAAATGAGATCTATTATTATCAAAGCAATATGATATAATATTACAGCAGCAGTAGGCAAGGCACAAAATTATCAGAGGCTGACATGTTAAGAGGTTTGCAATGTAGTTTTCAACCGTTACACAGATTGATCTGCATATATTCAAAAACCACCTATAGTCAAGTTTGAGAATGTAAATAACATCAGAATGAAAACAGTTGTAATTAACCAAGTAATCCAAAATGTACATAACCCTACAGATTTAGATGTTTAACTTCATAAATCTGACCGTGACAAAGTCTTGAAATGCTAATTTAAGAGAACCCAAACATATATAAGAATTAAAACAGTTTAAGTAAAAATTCATTTTTAATACAAAAGGGTAGCTTCTCTTTGCTCCCTTCCACGATCCCCCTGCTGTCACCAGAGTCAAAGCTGTTAAGCTTCAAGAGCCCTGTGATATTTTTATTTTCAAATTTACTGATATATAGTCCCCAAACCTTATTATCATAAAGTAAAATCCAAGAGGAATCCAAGACAGAAAATGTTCAAATCTGAAGTTTCATACATGAATACAAAGCAAGAAAGCCAACCAGTCAGCTCGCATGCTACCCCATTAAATCATACAAAATACTTCTTAATTTTCATTTTTCTAAGGTAAGGACAGATTCCCTTTTATGCCAAAGCAACTCTCAGAATCCACATCTCCAAGCCATTAGGCACAATTTGCAAATACTTTGCACTGCTAAATAATACCAGGCCTGAAGATTGCTGAATCAAGTTTCTAATGGCCCCTTCATTTACTGTTACAGCAACGGCCTTCAGCATTTTTCAAACTCCAGATCCCTAATTATTTCCCCATGGAATCAAGGGCTCTCACAGCGCAACATGTACTGACAAATGCCCTGCTGAGTTGCTCGCTCTTTCTTGTGGCCAGCTGCCACCAGCTCACTACCAGTGCAGGAGGGGACGAGAACCTGCTCCCGCAGGGGTGCTTATCAGCCTTAAGTGAGCCTGATGAGGAGATCAGGCTGACAAGGTATTTATTTTCCTTTTTTCCAAGACAGCTTTTGACCAGCCTATCTCCCTAAACTGGCTTGCTGATGAACATGTCTTTGCAAGAAAGCAACAAGAGCAAGCTGGAACACCAGCTTAGCTGTAATGGGAAACCACATATTCGGTTATGTTTCTCTGACCCTTAGAAGAGAAAGCCCATGAACCACAAGCTGAAAACCTCAGTGGACTGGGCAGAAATCAGTATTACTTGAGCAAGAGTAACGCAGAGAAAAGCCAAGACCTTGGGACCTGATCTCAAATTTTGATGGCTCATTGCTTGCTTGTACTCTTGGCAACGCTGCCCCACGCTGCGGTGAAGCCCAGATGATGCCGGACAGCCCTTCCAACACAGGCCTTCCAGCCATGTTACCACCATTATCTTCCACCAGCATTGAGTTCTTGGCATGACTCTCGCCTCAAACATCACTGACCGATTACAACCGAAACAAGCTGCATGCAGATTGACTGTGAGAAAGCCAAATTATTAAATTACCTGTAATAGGCCCTACTCAAGACTTTACCTGAGCTGCTAACCTGGCCTGTCTTAACTATATCATAAAAGTGAGATAAAAAGAGTTAATAATTCAGCTTAACAGCCTAGTTCTTCATTTAGAATATATACACAGTAATTTTAAACTACATAAAAAATTTGAAGACAAATTCACTTGGGAGAAAAGAAAATAGACCATTTAAGACTAACCTGTAATTAATTTTAACTTGAGCTAATTAATAGATTTCCTTGCAAATTCTCAGAAGATTCACTCTATATTCAGAACGCAACAGTTTTAAGATCACATGGCCGCCCTCATTCCAGAAACATACTGAATTCAAACTAAATGCAAAGCAAAACCAATCTCGGTTATGAAAATCACAATGAATACCCCTCAATTCTGTGTTCCAGAACCTGGACTCTGATTGAATGTGCTTTATGGAGAGTCCTCAGGGGCTGCTTCCAATCCCTCAGGCTCTCCTTCTACTCCCTCTTTCATGGTGTGCTTGTTTCCTAAAAGCATACCAGCTGAAATATTCTGCTGTAAGACAGCAGTAAGAGCTCCACAGGAACAGGAAACACAGATTGCTCACGCTGGAGGTGCACGTAACTGGCCATATCATACAGAAGCACCTCATTCTACATCTCCAGCCGGCATCACTGATGTGTAAGCAACCTCTGGCTCCTCATTGGACATGTTTTTAGAATTAACAAAAAAAAAATACACCATATCTCCTTCCCATGAGGTTTTAAAGGCTTTTTAGACATACCTCTTAATGGTTAACCACACATTAAATTACGAGCATGACGTTACACCTTTTCCAGATCATAACTGTAGCATCACAGGTGTCTAGGACTCTGCGGAACATGTTAACCACTTCCTTTCTGCCAGGTTCCCACGTTGTCACAGCTTATCACATTATTCTCATGCTAAACCCAAAACACAGCACTATACCAGCTACCAGGAAGAAAACTAACTCTATCCCAGCTGAAACCAGGACACATGTTTAACTGAGATTAACTCAAAGGCAACATCATTTGGCTGATCAACAGATCCTAGAGCAGCACTTCGCACCAGTCTCAGAGCTAAAACACCTCCAAAGGGTGAAAAGCTTGGAGTGCTTTCAGAACAAAGCAACAAGAACTGTTTTGATACATATTTTTCTTCTATTGACACCTTTCAGAGTTTGACAGTAGTGGTGTTTTAGCTTTTAAAGTGTAAAAGACTTGTTAAAAAAATGACTAAAAGCATTTGGCGAACAAGAGAACTGCAGCTGTCAGCTACAGTCAGGTCATGTGTTTGCCCACAAAAAACAGGAAACAGCTAGCCATGAAAATATCTAAGCAGGCCATGAAACAACACGTAAATTGCACAGTAAGCAGGCTGCTAAGTCAATATTTTTCCCTAGTGCTCAACTTAACTCTTATGTTTGTTAACCATGGCTCATTCCAAACAAGTGGCCAAAGATTCATTTGTTCTTACAACGTGTGCTAACACAAGAGACCATCAACAACGCCATAAAACAGCAGTTAAACTGCAGACACTTATTCAAAAATAAGAAAATCCATACAAGGCACTGTTCCACCGCAGTTTTACCGACGCATTTCCAACAGTAAATAAGCCTGAATTTTCAACAAAGACAGGAAGCAAAGTAGATGAGAGTCTGGGAGTCATACAACAGAAGGGAAAACCACCGAGCAGTTTCAGGAGTGGACACTCAGTTTGCTCCGTTCCCCAGGCTTTAACTATCCAAGACAAATCCTCAAGAAGGTTCACCACACTGGGGGAATAAATGACTTCTCAGTACATTTAAAGCCTACTTTGTGCTTTCAAAAGCACTTGGAGAACAGCTTCCGTTTTCTCATCCGCCTCTCAGCCCCTCTTCACATGATGTGTGGAATGCATTTTTTCCAAGAAAGTGAGACTAGAAGGAATAAAAACTGTAGGGATTTATGAGCAGGTGTGGCACTTAACTTGATACATAGTTATTTTTTTAAAATGACATTTTAAAGTAATAACCTTTAAAATTAAAACATGATGTACTGCCTGATCAGGAACCTCATTACAATCTAGATCAAGGGATTACACTCTGATTTGTCAATCTGAAAAAAACAGATAATTTTTTTTCTAGTCTACTCTATCATTAGAGTGTATTTATGTCATCTACAATGTTATTACTTTCCTGTAATTTAGGGATACTTTAAATCATGGAGATTTACCTTAAACACTGTTTTTTTCAGATCTATAAAACCAAAGAGAGTCAGTCAGCCTGTTGTCCAAAAGCAGCAAATTTGAACCATTAAAATTACAATATAATCAAAAGGGCACTATATATTATACGTACTAAGAAAGATTCACGCTTTAGATACTTTAGATATTCTGTCAGAACAAAGGAAAAACATGAGACCACTTTTTTTTTTTAAAGGATTTTGATGAAAATATGTAGTTTGGAAGGAAGTAGTTTTCAGCCTCAAGGCAATGCAAGATTAACTGCTATTTTTATTTTAAAATAAAAATCAAACGCATTATTTCCACAACTGCAAGCTCCTGACATTGATGACTAGTTTACCTACAGACTTCTCTTCATTGTTTGGCACCAGTGGAAGATGACAAATGCCAGGAACTTTGTCAAAGTGGAAACATTATTTTAGGTATTCAAAAGACTGCAAAATACCTTTGAAAGTCTGTCTCCTGTCACAGGCAGATTTGAAAATCTTAGTTTTCACAAAGCCACGTTCTTAAAAATCTACGTTAATTTGACTAAACGTAACAGGACAGGTTTAGAGCACACTTGCTGTGTTCAGTCATGTTACTATTCATACGTATTTCTGAAACTAAGTAATTTGTGGCTGTAAATAGGACATTTTCTAAAGGGGCTGAAGAGCAATAAGTTTTCCACCAAGCTTCCAGAAACTCAAAAAGAACCTCTGGTCAATGGTTCAATTCAATGGTTTTTTTCAAAAATCTTACTTATTTTCCATTTGCATAAATTCCACCCTTGGAATGCCATAGTTTATTATTTAAATTTACTTTGGAAGTTAAACTCAAGAGGAATTATCTAACATATCAGACTCAAAATGAGCCGTGAATCTCCAAAGTTAATTTTAGCCTCATGTATGTGAAGAAAGCTTCAAGATTCAAGTTCTTAACTGTCTTTTAACATTAAGAACTACTTATTCAGCAAAAGTCCCTACATTACTTTAAATGCAAACCTCTTTAAAACTAATATCAAAAACTGAATCTACAATCTTTAAAAGTTTTATAAAAGCAGCTTCTCAGTTTTTCTCCAATATATTTAACCTTGGTAACTTGACAAGTGAGTCTAAGTAAACAGTCATTTTTCCACGTTTCAGCTGCTTCCAGCATTACGTAAACTTCAACATGAACAGGAGGAAAAAACAAGGCAAGATTCTATTCAGTCTGATGAACAGCTGTGCAAGTCGGTTGGTTCTTTTTTTAAAATATATAAATATACATACACACAGAGTTTTCAAGAAATTGATTATGACAGATATGCCACAGAGCAGCCAGAAGTCATTGTGTCAGCATTGGTAACCATTTGGTGAAATCATACTGCCTGTGTTAGGTATGTTGGACTAAAACGTGGTGATTTCTAGCCCATGATTCTAGAATCTTTTCAAGTTTGGGAGAGAGTTTCATTAGAAGATTTGCATCCAGTTCTTACTGTTTTCAAAGCGACTTAGATATTTTCTGGAACCACACAATTCTCCAGTAACAAGAAATCTTCAGGGGAAGTAGCTTAGATTTTACGTAGATTGCCTTTAGTGATAAAGGAAGGCAAGAGGCATGCAGCAATGGATCTCCCAACTCTCTACCAACAACAGTACTTCACCAATTCTCTCGCAGACTTGAGAGATAAGGGGTTGTGCCTTGAAGTATATTGTCAGAGATACATTAGGGCTCAATAGATGATTTTTGGATTTCAGTGGAGAGGCATAAGAGAGAAACTTATTTTCAACACCAATTCAACTTAGAAAAAGAATTTGCACTGCATCTATTTTAAAAGTCTTTGTATCATAATTGTCTGCAAAACACTCATCTTGTCAATCTTGATTTAGATCAAAGTGGAATTAAATCCAGTTTTCTGTCTTAATATAGCTGCACTCACCCTTCATGAGAGAACAAAGTTCTCTCAAAACACACTGGAGCAGCATGAATGGAATGCTGATTGTACTTTATTCTCCCTCAAGTACCTCTTTGAAACCTAGGAAAGGAAAAGTGGGCAAATAGGAAGTTTGTAGTGTAAATGACCCATTCTGCAAGTGGCATTCACTTGGTTGCTTGTAGAAAAGAAGAATTTTATGCTGATTTCTCGATCTGAAAGCTTAATATTAGTTTGACTTAATGAGTTCCAATTTGTAGTTGGAACACATATCATCCAGGAAATCCTTACAGTCTACATGGGCTTCATTGACACTGGCGATCTTCATTACTACTCCATAGAATGAATTACCTCTTCAGCTCCATGAAACTCTCAGGGAATGGAGGACGATTTTCCAAATAAATTTTTAAAAGTACTCAGCACCTTCAGACAAGACGAGATCCCACGCAACAAGACCCAGGCTAGAAACAGTGATTTTTGTTAGACAACTCAGCATAAAGAACACTGCTGCCACATTGACCAAAGGTTTCTTCGAGAGGCTTTTTACTGACAGCTGAAAGTTTCTGGTGTGTGTGTTTAAACCTTCATTTGAGGACACATTCTCTCAAAGGTTGGGTGCATACGCAAGAGAGGGATGGATTAAAAAAACCAAACAAACATAAAAATGTATTGTTCAAGTTGTTTGCTAGGTTGGTACATACCAGGATGTGTTCCTCATCCCAGAAAAGCTGCTGATACAGTTAAAATAACATTATAGCACTTTTTTTTGTTGAGAATATGCAACATAGTACTTCCACTTTAGTGAGCACAAAATTTGACAGGAATATTCCTTCCAGAAATACTTCATCAACTTACGTAATCACTATTCAACCAAGGGAAAACAGTAACAAAAAGCATCAAACTATCATATACTGTTTATATTCTTTAAAGAATTTGGCACGTGGAGGCACTCCTCTACATACTTCAGAAAATGCCTGAACAGTTTTGATAGATGACCACCAGGAATTTTACACATTTTAAAAACCAGTCACATTACAGAAGCAACATGGCAGGAGAAGGATGTTCATCCAGTGATCACATCCCGAACAAGTTCAAGTGGTAAGTCGCTGCCCTGACACTGATGAAATAAATCATACGTATTATCGCCGATCTAAACTTTTAGTCTCAGAAAGCATCCTGTTCAGCTGACTCTGTCTTTTAATAAACATTCTTCTCCTCTTAGTTCACTGGTTTATTTTTTCAACTATTGTTTTCTCCTAGTTGCATACGTAGTATAGCCTCTTTCTTTCCAAAGGAGGAAAAAACCTTTCATGTAAGAGAAGATTTAATATTTGTTAAAGATTATTCTTCAAATGTTATCCCCAAGTTACAGAACAGTTTGAGAACTCAGTTAATATTCATAGTCAGAAGTGTTTCTAATTACACCCAATAAAGTATTGTGAAAAATCCTGATGTCAGCATTTTAACTCAAAATAGCCTTGAAGAAATAACTTAAGAAGAATTTTTGCCTTCAATTCAACAGCAAGGTAAAGACATCTCAGTTCAGCAAACAGCTAGAGATTTTTGTCCTAGAAACTCATTTCTGTTGACTGATCTGAAAACAAGAACCAGTATACTTCACTGAAGGCCAAAGTTACACACACAATCGAATTTAAATTAGAAACCATCTGAAGCCTAGCTGTCAGAGTGTAGTAAGGTCCTAAAAGACCTTCAACATATCGCAGTCAGATTCTTCACCACTCATGAAAATAAACACTCTCTGCCTTGAAGTGTTTGCAAGAGCAAGACCTGCATGTGTAACACTGGAAGCTGTTTCAGGAATAAGATAAAAAGAAATTCAAATATTCCCCTTAGAGCAAGCTAATCCTTTTTTGCACTGTGACTGTGAAGGATCACTTCTGTAAGGAACTCTGCACTCCAAACCATGTGATCTATCTAAATATTTACACTATGAACACTATTAAAACTCTCCTCTGAAGCCATTAAACATAGTATTTTCAGCAAGTGAGACAAAAACAATTACTATTTAGATTATTATTTAGTTTTAACTGTTCTTATCAGGTAGAAGCTGACCTGACTGCTCTCCTCAACTGCTCTTCATAACTCATGAGAGCCACACAGCTGTGGTTTTGGCTGAATATACTTTAAAATGTCAAATACCTACTTCCTTTCTGTTTTCTAAAAGAAGAAAGGAAGGGAGAGGGGGAGAGAGAAAGAAGAGGGAACCTAATTAGGATTTTCTTCTTTGTTACTATTTGTAGCATTGGCACACAAGTTAGCAGTCATGCACCCAAAAGGCTTTTTGTTCATCTCTCCGGCCTCCGTAGCAATAGTTTTGGGGTTTTTTTTCCTCCCCCCCTAAAGTATTACCGATGCTCAGAATGCTTTCTCCTCTTTCGTTCAGGCTTATCCTTGCTTTCATGGCTTTCCCTGTGCTCTCTAGTCCTGTAAACTCTATACTGATGAAGATACAACCACAACAATCTTTTAATCAATGTACTTGACACTTTCTCCCATGCTAGAATAGTTTGCTCCCAGTAATCAACTGGGAAGTACACTTGAAGCTCACTTTTACTCTAACTTTAAAATAAATCTATGGACTATATCTAAACTTTGAGAGAAAGAGAGAACGCATTATGTAAAAAAATACTCTGGGTAGAGAAGCAACCATCAAAACACATCTCTCTCATATTTTGTATATCATTTCAGATTTGTATGTTCTACAGCACCTGTCAAACAGAGCCCAGTAACTACTTGGCAATACAAGGAACTGTGAAGGAAGAAAATTACAGCAAAAATTAATACTTACAGCCATAATTAACTCAAAAGGGTGTTTATACACCCGTACGGGGGATTGATACTTCTGCACCATAGCTGCAGTTAGTAAGATCAACTCAAACCTGAAAAAGAAATTTTTAAAACCATCTGTCAAATGTAGGAAGCCATTTTCAGTCTTCTCTTACAATTATTCTGAGTGTGACCATGCTAGCAATTCTATAGGAAATTCTTCACAATTCCTTGACTCCTCCTCTTTTTTTGGGGAAGATGCAATGGGGCCCTGAAAAGCTATGTATATTTTTGTCAGAAATGACTTGTCATTTCTTCCAAAGGCGACAGAAAATTAGCACATTTTCAGTCCAGTTTTAGTCACAAGTCTTCACCACACTTCATGACTCTTCATCAGGATGGTGAGACTTCCTGGGCTGCTGCCGAGAACCAAACATTGACACATACCAGCTAAAGGCAGAAAAGCACTGCCCTGTCCCCCAGCACAGTGAGTGGGCGGCCTGGCTTATAAATGACTCTGAACTAGGATTGGTTTAAAAAAAAACAACCAGAAATAAAAAAGGAGGTTAAAAAATATACCAAATGTTAAAAACCCTTGTTTTCAGAAAGAAAGAAAAAAAAATGGATCAGTACACCAAACTGATGTAAGGCATTCCTTCATCATATTCAAATCTAATTAAGACTTTTGAGAGAAAAACTTAAGATATAGCTGGAGAAGAAACAAACCTTACAGAAACTACAAACGTTCCAATTTACGGCCAAAAAAAATTCACTAGCAAAACAGACAGGAGCTATTCCAATGGCTTCGTGTCTGCTTTCCCCAGCAAAGCGTTTGACCCAAACTCTCTCGAATGCAATTATTTTTATTGAAAAAACACTGGCAGTAGCACTTGCAGATGAAACCACAGGCTGCTAGCCAGACTCATTTTGGCGAGAAGCGGCTCTATTACAGTAAGTCAGCTTTACTTTTATTTTTTTTCACGCGTTCTCACGTTATCTACAGTGCTTCTGGAAAGCGTTATCAGCTCCAGCTAAGGAGTACGGCAGATGGGCACCGCGGCTTCTCAGACACGGGAAGCAGCCAACAATAAATGCAAGAGTCACAAGAAAGTTCACCCGACATCCAAGTCAGGAGAGGAATTTACCCATGACTACCCTGCATTTGAAAAAAACACCTGAATCAGCACAAAAAGCCGCAAGCAAACCCTCTCTAAATCCTTGGACAAACAGAGTTACACAACAAAGAAACTCAACGTTTCTTTTCACCGCTCGCCAGGACGGCGCTGCCCTCGCCCCGCCGTGCCCCTTTCAGGTCGGGCCAGCGCG
>NW_008824010.1:2600521-2607228 GCF_000699105.1 Pygoscelis adeliae
GCAGAGGCCCCCGCAACCGCCCACAGAGGCAGCCCCCGAGGGCGGGGGGGCGCAGGGAGTGGCACCCCTCTGCGGTACCTCACCTTCCCTCAGCCTCCCTGAGCATCACCTTGGACCTGAACCCTTCATTGCTCCCCTCAGTGCCGGGGTTTGGCATATACGTCCCTCCTGGAGGCAAGGCCGTGGCCCAGCCTGGGCCTGTAGCTCCTCAGGGGCTCTGGGTGGGTGCCAGGTACGATCAGGAGCAGGGGGCGAGGTTAGGTAGCGATGCTGAGTCTGAGGCCCCCAGGCTGGACGCCGAGCCCGACGGAGGGGTGTGAGGGCGCAGAGTAACGGCCACAGCATGGGGCAGCTGTGGTGGTGTCGCTGGGTGCTTCAGGGTGACGGTGCCAGGCTGGGGGGAGCAAGAACAGGAGAGAAACTGCCCCAAAGGCTTGGCTGGGATGTAGTTTTAATCTCTGCTGAAAGGGCAAAGAACTGCAGCCTAGGATCACAGATGGTATCTCCTGAGACCACGTACTGTATCATTTCATTAGTAGTAAGCAGTTGCCCCGTTTAGGCTGATCACCTGAGGAGGTGCAGAACCTGTCCCAGGGACTCGGAGGCGTGCAGGCTGGGGCACCGGCACCCGCAGGGAGTTCTGCAGGCACACAGCTCTGCCCCGTCCAGCAGGAACTCGGCACCCGCCGTGGGACCTGCCTCGGTCACCGCTTGAGCAGCTTTCTGCCTCTCTTCTGCCTCCCTCTTTAGCCAGCAGTCACCCAGCCTGGGGTGCTTTGCAGTCTGGGATGTCGGAAAGAGTTCTGTCTTAGCCCATGTCTAGCATGGTTTAACTATGATGTAACAAAACCAAGAAATGCAATTATGTTTTGTACAGTACCAGTGTATCACAAACTGTATTAAAATAAGGACTCGAAAATTCGGGGCCAATGTGTCTGTTCCCTTTAATGACTCCATTAAGGCAGTTCTTTTATGCAGAACATGTTTTATTACTGGCTTACTCCCTCAGAAAATAGATCTTTACTAAAATTTAGGGTCATTATCCTGTCCTTTTGGTGCAATTCTTTCTCTAAGAAGGCTGAATTTGTTGTTACTATTAATGAGTGATTCAGCGACAGTTCTTTCCTACACAAACCATGTGTCTTTTAAAGTTAGTCAAGAATAGTCTGTTGTCTGATCTGAAACTAGTTGTTACAAGAAGTTGTTTAGTGTGTTGAGAAATTGTTTCTCTAAATCTGGTTTCTGTTGTGGCACTTTGGCCATTTGCCTTCAAGTAGCTGAAGTTAACTAGTTAATCTAGTAACTCTGTAATTAGATTTAGTTATCTGATTGATACTCCCTGCCATTATGCCTGTAACATCCTTTTCCTGCTCTGAAAGCCTGAGATATAATCCTACCAGCATAGGAGGGTGAGGAATTTACGCCCACTCAGATTCCTCTTTGTTCATAACATTTCTCTCTTTAGATTCTGGGAAATGTTTTAATTCGTACTGACTGCCACTATTCTACTTAACCAAATGGCCATATAACCAGAAAAGTTTTATTTGGACTTTTAAATGTATTCGGAGTTTACTGACAGAGTGAAAGCGTTGAAGGTGAAGTCCATAATTTAATGTCTAAATCGATCGTGGTAGGTGTCTCATCTGTTTTCTGCAGAAACAATAATCGTAACAAGATAGACACAGAAGAGGAAAGTAGTATGTTTTTAAATTTTTCTGTTACTGTTTATATTCCTGTTACATCTTCTCCTATGGAAGCTCCAGCAGTGCATCGTTAGAAGGAATATAAATGAATGAACGGGTGGGTGAAATGTTTAAGGAATGCTGTGAGGCATGCTGAAGACTGGAGCCCGGAGGACAGAGGCTGAAAGTGCAAACCATTCAATATTTTCAGGAAATTAGGAATGCAGCTTGCTAGATACGAAGGGAAGTTGGGCCTTAAGGAGGCTGTGCAAGGTCGGTCACTCCCCACCATCTGAACACTTTTCCGGGATTGCATTCCTTCACGTTACGAACTTTGGTTATACAACTCAAAGCCCAGTCATTTATCTTGTTTAGGGCAAGATCGCCATGGAAATTAATGAGAACTATAGGTAGTCAATCCTTTATTATTAATAATAACTAACTTAAAGTACAATTGCCTGGGAGCGGTGCAGGGCTGATGTGTACAAAAAAAGATTCAAAACGCCTGCGGGCCTTGCTGTAATTCCATGCAAACCCCTGGAATTTCAGCAGGCAGGGACTCGCTCTGCTTTCTTTTGTTTGCATCCCAGAGAGTGAATAAAAGTGAAGTGGTCCTGGCTTCTTACTGTCCAGCAGGTCTCCTCTTTGCAGCTTTTGTACTAAAGAGAGGAGATTGTCAGGAGTTCTCAACAAGAGAGAACACGCGTTCATTCAAGGTCTTGCTGCTAAGCTGCACATTTATTAAAAGTATGTGAAAGGGGGATGAGATTTTGAGTTCAGATATACTGAAGTTGTTCAAGAGCCGTTCCCTAATAAATCAGTCCCATCTGAGTCGGTGGCATTTTTTATGTACCACTGGCTACATTGAAATAAATGCCTGCTTCCTAAACCTTTAAAACCATGAAAAAGGTCCCAAATGATAACATTTCCAGCTAAAACAAGCATGATGATTGACAAACAGCTAGCGGGACAGGGTTGTGCCCTGGGGACACGCAATTCTGGTTTACACAGGGTTCTTATTAAATGCATTATAGGTACTTAACTAGGTGTCACAATTTTTTCTTTCCCTTGTCAGTCTAGGGAGCCAGTATCGGGTGGTGCTGGATATGAGGTGGTCTGAATTCCTTCACTCCTTTACTCTTAAAACTAAAGTAACTATGACACCCAAGTTCAGTGCTCCAGGCACATACCTGAATGTGCTCACCTGTAACAGCTGTACGTATTTTTGTAAGCTCCCTGCATAGCCCATACTGGGGAAACGGTACACAGGAGGAGAAATTTCTCCACGTATCTCTGGAGATCTTAAAAGCCCTTTGTAATGGCAGGGAAGGTGCTAACAATCCCAATATGCAGATATAAATATTGAGGCTCACAAAATGCTGTAGGAAGAGTCATGCAGTCAGTCAGTACGAGAAAGCAGGCTGGAGCTCTTCACTCCCAGGGCGATCCCCTTGTTCCCAACCACTGCTGCCTTTTAGCTCTGCGGTAGTTTTCCACCATTGGGAACACGGTAAAACATCTCCAGACAGGCCATCTTCGGAGAAGTGATGTCACTGTACAAAACCTAGAAAGCATTAAACTCCTGTGCTGAGATTTTTAGTCGGGATTAAACTGGCCGTAGTTTACTGTAGTTTAGTGCAGTGTAAGTGAAGTTGTATTAACTTTATACCATTATTTGATTTATCTGAACTTTTCCGTGTGTCACGGTGAAGAAAAGCTTTAAATGATCTTGTAGACTGGAGCCCTGTACGTTTTGGTGCCACAAACACTCAGAAACATGTTTTTTCCTTTCTTCTCAAGTGACTGATAGGAAAATTGAATTGCAGGCTGGGAGCTGGCCAGAGACACCAGCTGCCAGCGCTTGGACTCCAGCAGCTGACATCAGAGCACAGGCACCATTGACATAGCAAAGGTTACGTAGACGACCGTTAGCAAATAGGACTGCGTCCTGATTCATAAAATACGTGAATCAGGATGAGCGTGTGGAAAGCATCCCAGCCCTTATTGACATCCTTTTTGCTGCAAAGCCCGTAACCGTACGAGGCTTCCTGCATCGAATTCGGTGTCACCGCTCATAAGCAGTGCAGTGCTGAAGCAAAAGTGGTGCAGGGGGGGCTGCTAGTACAGAAATAATTAAAGCATGAGGAGCTAGCGGAGCGTATATTCTGGATGAAGCATCAAATCCAACACTCATTCCGATACCCCTGTTGGATATTTGTAACACCCAAAAGGTTGATAGCACAGTCTTCCTGGGGGAGCGTGAGGCAGGGGAGACACCCTTTGGGGCTCCCACAGGATTGTTTTATCCCTCAGACATCAGGAGGTGGCACAGGGGGGCCAAAATGTCAAAGGGAACTCGCCTCCATCACCTTTTTTCCAGTATAAAGGGAAAAACACTTGGATGATAACTTATTTGCTGGGTTATTTTATTGTTGCTGAAGATGTCATGCTCATACCGCAGGGAGCTGGAGTCGCAAGCAAGGAAGGGATTACTGGGCTGTTGGGAAAGCCCAACATTTCTGATTGCCTCTGGAAACGTCCCTTGTGCCCGTGTGCCACTGCCTGGGAGCTGCCTGGTACCTGCCTCACGGTGAACAGCCTGTTACCAGTCGTCTCTTTAAGTGAGTTAAAGGACTGCCTGGATCTGATCAGTTCATTAATAACACTTTTCAATCCGTAGAAAAATATCAGTCTCAGCCAAGAGGCATAGCAAATGCAAGGATGAGTAAATTTCCTATAAAAATAAAAACAAAGGCTGTTTACTATCCCTCTTTTTAATGAGTCTGACAGTACAAATACTCTCAACTACTTCAACAAGCGTTGAGTCAGGCTGTCAGGTCACTCACCAGGTATAGACTTTGTCCCTATTTGCCTGTAAATGTTGATAATTTTTTTTTTTTTTAATACCAGAGGAGTAATAAGAAACAACTGCTTATTATTAAAAGTATTCCACAAATCCAGCTCCTTTTTAAAGTACGCACTGACTCCACCAGTACTGGCTCTGCACCCTGTGGGCAAACACTGCACCCTTTCACTGGAGCTCCGTCAGGACAAGCCTTCTTTGTGGCTGCTCTGCCAGCATAACCGTGCGTGTATCTGTACAGCTTATTCCCGTGCCTGAAGGAAAATGAGGCATATCATTATGAGGCACTTGCACACCAAAATAACTGCCAGTATAGCTATTTCAGGGTTTATTTTTTAAATCACACTGTCTGTGGATCAGGCCTGTGCTGGCAGTCTTCATCCAAGGATCTCTTAGAAAACACTTGAGAAACGTAACTCTCACGATGCTATTTGCAGGCCCTAGAAATGCTGCTTATCTTCTCTGATCAGCAGAATTCTTTGCATGAATTCCGGTCCTGTATCCAAGGCAATCTCATTATTTGCTATATGCGCTCGATCTGCTTGCTAATTTCTTTTTCCTTGTCACGGGGGAGGAACCTTCCTGTGCTCCACAGGCATGCCTGTGTTTGGGAGATTAAAGAAAGCGAGCAAGGCGCATAAAAAATGTCACCCACTTGCAGTGGCAGCAGCCTGAATGGGGAGCGCGATTTAGAGACAGATGTTCCTTGCAATTGAATTGTCTGTGTCACTGACTCCAGCGAGTTCAATGCTCCTGAAAAGTGTGAGACAGAGGGCATTGCTGAGCAGAAGGCTGGCTGCATCCAGGGAGCTGGCATGCTGCAAGCAGCAGCTCTTGCTGATTTTGACATGGCTGCAGCATTAATCTGTCTCGGCCTCGAGCACCACTGGCTGACTCTCTGTCCTGGAATTAATTTGGCTAATGTACCACATGATGGAAAGCCACGTTTGCAATCTCTTTGCTAGGCAAGGTTGAACAGAGATGGATAGCATCCTCTACCCCTGGATAAGTGAACTGGTAGTAGAGCTCTGCTGAAGGGATACCCACCGAGAGTTTGGCTCCATCTCTCTAGGGGTGAGAGATGATATATTTAATACCTCCTGGCTCTTGTAGCTGTCAGCATGGGGCGGGGGGAGCCTGAGCAGAGAAGGAAGAGGTGGAGTTGCCTTTTGGGTCAAGCACTGGCTCTGCAACCCCTGTACAAGTGGGATGTGTAGGAGTTTTTTCTGAGGGCAGCTTCCAAACAGCAGTCTCAAAATAACTTGGTTTAATGAAGGGGATGATCTCCAGCACAGGAAGCCTATTTGCAGTCGTGGTTTCAGGCTGGCAGCTACAGACTAATGTGTGACCACTAAGTATTTCAAATTAGCTAATGAACAGCTGTTCTGTTTCATTTGCTTTTGGTCATAACCAGCCTGAAGCTGAATTAAACAGGAGCCCAATGATGAAAAGAACCGATATGCCCCAGTACAACTCCCTGGACAGAGACTGGAAACAAGCCCAATGCTTCCTTAGTGCCCCATCCCCAACACACCGTGTGCACCTGGGCCTTCGCGGCACCACTTCTATGGGGAGCAGGAAAGGAGAGGGGTCTTCAGCCCCCAGGAGGTAGCAAGAGGTCAGATGAATATGGCAGTGGTGGGAGTCAAAGCAGCACCAGCTGAGCAGAGGCAAGACCCCCAGGCTCCAGAGAAGCAGAGGACAAATCTGCCCAGCAGGTTCACCCAAAGATGACATCCAGCTCGGGAAGCAGAAGAGGGTGCAAGACAGACGGGATGACACGGGAGGGAGATCATTGTATGTCCACGAGAGCTCCAGCTAAATTAGTTTTGTATCTCAGTCAGTAGGAAAGGACTTTCTGAGGGGGGCTGGGCACCCCTTTACCACCACTCTGTGAGATGCAAGCTCCGCACTGGGTGAGCAACTGTGTGCCTTCCCTCCCCATCACTGCCGTGGCCACGTCCAGCACCGGCACGTTCAGCAGCACACAGAGAACTACAGGTGATTGCAAAAACACCATTAGAACATGGATGTAAGCCGCATCAACACGGCATTGCTCAAACTAACCCAGAAGGAGGTTTTAAATGTAGGCAAGCTAACTGCCAAAAATAAACCCCAACCCACCCTGGCTGCTGCGCTGTGCCATGGGAACAATATTGTGC
>NW_008824010.1:2607284-2620953 GCF_000699105.1 Pygoscelis adeliae
ACACAAGCAGCCTAAGGGTCTTTTTACATTTGGCTTGAAAAGGCTAAAAATAGCACCCCAAACCGCATTCCTTTTTTGCATTGCCATCTCCTCTGCCTGTTCCTATTCACTGGCACTTTTACATGCAAAGCAGAATTTGGGATCCAAGGCCCCGGTAATTAGACTCCAGCCCGGCAGCTGCAAGTGGAACAGCTGGAGGTGTTATTTTTACGGGTTACTAATTGACTCCATGAGAAAAACTGAGCCCGGCAAACAGAGAGAGCCAGCGAGCCGCAGTCCACAGCCACATGACAAGGTCTTAGTGACAGAAAAAGATAAAAATAAAAGAGAGGGCCCAGTATCCTAAAGCCGATTAGTTATAGCAATTTCTCCAAAGCTAAATATAGAAAAAAAATCCTCCCCCATCTTCAGCTCTGTTGGCGGAGATGAGAAAGCAGAAGGAAGGAGATAGAGAGAGATTTCATTTTTTACTTAACCCCCCCGTCATGGGTTGCAGAGAGAAACTGCTGCTTTGGTGACACTCCCAACACTTAAAACCAGATTCCCCTGGCAGCTACACCCTGATCACCCCTTTCCGCGGCACTAACAATTGCAGCTGCATTTGCTCCAGCCAGGAAGCCCAGACTCTGGGCTGCTGAGCGGCGTCACCGGGCCGGGCCAGGGCGTGAAGCGGGGAAGCTCCTGGTGCCAGCCCAGCGCCTGGTCACGGCTGGGCCAGCGCGCTCCCCGGCGCCTCTCTGCCGGGTGCAGGCAGGTGAGCTTGCAGAGCCTCCCCTTCCCAGGCACTCTTTGCCTCCCTTCAAAGGGGCTGAACCACCCACGCTGCCCAAAACCAAAGCAGGAGAGAGCCAAACCTCCTGCCTCCAATTCTCCTTCCTCCCTGCCTTTCCTGCAGCTGGGTACAGACAAGGCTTGGGGACAGACGAAGCCGTCTGGGGCCAGGAGAGAAACCCCGCATCAGTGGCCAGAGTAAGGGAAAGCTCAGGGTGCTGGCTGTAGGATGGAACAGGACCTGGGCCGTTGCCTCGGTAAAACCTACTGCATATTCTCCTTAGACCTCAGGCAAATAAATTACAGGCAACTCAGCAGAGATGCTGAGAAGCCGGGAAACCGACAGAGCATTTCAGATTTATGGGGAATGAATGTAGTCCTTGTCTGGACGCTGACAGCCATCAAGGCCCTGTCCCCAAGATAGCCCGTACTGCTGGCCCAGGCTGTGGCCGCTTTGTTCAGGCCCTAGGTTTAACTTCCAAAAATAAATCGCCATGGTACAGTGGAGGTGAAGCAGCACCTCTCCCAGCGGAGAGGACAGCCAGGTTCCCCGCGCCTGGGCATCGTCTGTGCTGGCAGCCAAAGGGGAGGGAGAGGCAGCGGAAAGGCTGCTGCTGCTTTGGACCAGCCTTGCCAATAACTTGCCAAAACTCAGCCCAAGAAAGCCCCGCTCCACGGCAGTCCTCGGCAGGAGGCAGGACGGCCCTGTGTTCCACGGCTCTGGCATGGGGATTTCTTCCCACTTTCACCACCCGTGCAGCAAGAGGAGCACTGGAGGCCCACCCAGACATCTCTTCCCAATGTTCAGCCATAAGCAAGACACACAGACAACGGTTAGAAGAAGGGGATATTTCTCTCCAACCTCCTTGACACTAGCCACCCCTCCTGTTGGGTTTGGGGTATTTTCAGTCCCTCCCATGCTCCCAGCTGCACAGGCTCTATCTCAGGAGGTGGCTGAGGAAAACCCACATTTTCTAATCTCACTGTTTGGAGATCACTTCTCTGAGGTGCGACCAATTCCCTTAGACATACCTTCGTCATCACCGTGCGCTCCTGAATCCAAGCCCACCCCTGCCTGCTCACAGGACTGTCTGCTTTCTGTGCCAGCCTGGCAGCGCTGGGACCGTCCTCGCGTAGGAAAGCTCCTCTTGGAAAGCCAGCTCTGCCACATGCTGTGAACTGGGAAGAGCTGTCAGAGGTCCTGCTGGGTGCCAGCACATCATTCTGTAGGACAGGGTTGTCAGTCCCTTATTTTCTGCTGCTTTGCCTCAGCCGCAGTCTGCCTGCTCTGCATGCAGTGCCCAGGGTGCACAACCCTCCCCGAGCCACGGCGAGGCCATAGGGCTTCCAAAACACGTCAGGTTTGTGCTGTTACATGGCCTATCCCCAGGCTGGAGGTCCCCATGAGACCATCAGCTTCATGCGGAGACAAAGGTAGAAGTGGCAGGGGGACAGGGATGTCATGTTCCCCCCAGCCCCAGAACAGGGTTACCGTGGGGAAGGCAGGGCTGGGTACCCAACTTCAGGGCTACAGGGACACATCACCTTTCCCCTCGCCCATTAACTCAGCTCAACCAGGCAATTGCTCCATGTCTGACAACACGGGAGCAGCTGTAGTTTTGCACAGGCCCTATATCCTCATGGTGGCTGCGTGGAGCCCCCCTACGCTACCTTTAACCTGGGCAGGTGGGCTGCAAACATGCTGCCATGGGAAGGGAATTCAGCATCAGCTGCGTGACCCTACTCAGGCTTGGGGAGACGCATGTTGCTCATGCATCCACAGGTCTGCCATTACCACATCTCCCCAGGCTTTTTTCCCTAGTAAGATTCAGTCTATGCCATCTGTGCTACCATCACACCTCTCCACAAGAGCCAAAGTCGTGGTTGCACAGGGATAGACAGCGCTTTGGGGACAGCAGAAGAGGAGGAAGCTTCTTTGAGGGGTGTCAGAACTGCAAGTGACCTTGCTGGAGAGCAGAGAGCTGCAGGCAGCCCCCGGGGTTGCAAAAGGCTTTGGCCTCCACAGCGCGGGATGGGGATTTGAGAGCAAAGCACATCAAGCAAGCTGAAGGAGAGTGACGTTTTCCTTCCCAGCTGCTATATCCTTGCCCACACAGCCGGTGGGATGACTCCGCGCAGATAACGATGCGACGTGATTAGTAAACAAATGATGCATTTGCACCGGGAAGAAAAAAAAGAGAGGAAGAGAGGAGAAAAGCAAGGAAACAAGCCCCATTTTGGAATAGTAGCATGCAGCAGTGAGCTCTTTAAAAATCTGCTGAGGAAGGCACTTGCACAGTACATGGTTTGGGAAGATCAATGAAGCTGCAAAGTGGCCTGCTCCTGGCAGGCACACAAATCCACTTTCTAATGAAATTTACAGCAAGTGGAATTTAGGTCACTACTCGGAAGCATTCCGTTTATTCCAGGCAGCTTTTTAAATATTTAAGAAATATCTGTCAAATTAAGCCTGCTCACCTCTGGCTGGAAGGTCCAACTTGGAGCCATGGCAGATTTCTTAGCTACAGATTAAAAAATATATATTTTTAAGCTTTCTTTGATTGCCCCCTCCCTTCATCATCACAGCACAGTGATTGAAATCAACTCCTGCCATGCAGTCCTGGCACGGGTGGCAACTAAGGGCCCAAGTGATGCTCAGGCTGTACCCAGCCCAGCCTCGTCCCTTCCCCAGGGTCAGGGGCAGTGAGACGCCAGGACGTGACCTTCCTGCATGCAGCCTGCGCTCTCCCTCCAGCAGTAAATGCAGGACTTTATCTGCTGCTGAAGGAAGGCCAATACTAGAGCCAGACCTAAAAACAGCTCTCAAGGGAGCAGCTAAAAGCAGCCTCTTAGCAAAGGTGAACCTTCACTAAAGGCTGAGAGATGCCAAGTGGAAGGATCCGGCTTGAACTGGTGGTTGCTAGCACTATTCCCAGATGTCACGCTTTAAGAGAGCTGCCGGAGCCTCTTCAAGGCGTGGCGGAGAGGGAGGAAAGGTGGAAACCAGGCAGTTCTCCGGCTGTTTACCCAGCAGAAGTGGCCACAGCCCCAAGGCTCCATGCTCTCAATTCCTGTACAAATCTGAGCGAAAGTACAGACATTTCCTCTTCCGACAATGCAAAGTTCAATGCTTTGCATAACACACTGACAGCATTAACTGATTCTTGTCCCAGCTCAAGGTCCAGCCTACCAGGCACAGACCTCAAAGCTCTTCCAGCCTAAGCACAAACCAGGAGCAGGGGAGGGGAGAGAAGAAAGCGGCCTCAGAGCACGGCCAGGCTCCCGGCGTGTGGCCGCACGGTGCTGGCTCCTGGCCGGCTCTCGAGTGCCGACCCGGCAGAGGACCAAGGCAGCCTCACGGCTACGGGGCTGACGGCTCAGTGCGAGGGGAGGAGCCACCTCCACAGCAAGGCACTTGCTGGGACGTGCTCTGGAGGTTGAAGCAGTTTTCCCCATCGCTCACCAACTTGCCCTACCTTGGCAGCCGCCTGCCCACCCCCAGCCTCCGTTCACTGCAGCCAGGACATCTCCCCTGCCCGCACGGGACCTGCTTGCCTTGCGTGGGGTCTGGCTTTCCTCCCAGCCCGGCCCCAGTGCTCAGGATTTGGCCTGTCTGCAGTTGAGGTAAAACATGGGCGCATATGCAAACACCTCTGCCTCCTTCCTCGTTATTTTTGACTTGCACACATAAATATCCATTTCATGCTCAGCTGATGGAGGATTTGCTTGGCTGGGTTATGACCCTGGCTGCTGCTCTGCAGCTGGCTTTGTACCAGGATCTGGCACCGGAGGACACAGTCAGTCTCTGACCTACCTTCCATCATCACTCCTGGGCTTGGGCAAGCACACCGGGATGCGGCTGCTGGGCACCGCTGCTGCACGCAGTGTGGCACCATCCACCATGGCCCTGGCGGTCCTTTCTCTCTGCTCTGCCCTGCGAGACAGTATCGGGGCACGGCAAAGGCCATGCACGGAGAGGGACGAGGAGGGGCCAGTGGTGCAGAGAAAATACCATCCCTGCACAGCTCCACCAGCCTCGCTTTCCTCTCTCCCTCTCCCGTCGGCGCTGCATGCCAGCCTCCACCGGATGGCTCAGCTTTGACCCTGGCTCTGCTCAGCTCTCAGGCTGCAAGCGCGTGTGCGTTTGCCCTTGAGTTAATTCCCACCGGTGCCCATTCACACAGGTTGCACTGTTGGCAACAACGCCCTTGGACGGAGAATCTTGCAGGAGGAGTCAGGGCACTGGCAGTCCTGCTGGCCTCCCTGCCCCGGAGCTGGGACCTGTCCCTTGCAAGCCCCTGCGGAGCTGCCTCCCCTCACCCTGCTTCAGGCCTCCTGCCCGCAGCTCCGGGAGGGGAGAGCACCAGAAACAGCAGCCGGTTGCTCTGGGTCTGCACAAAAGGGACTCACTGGCCGGGCCACACAGATCTTGTTTTCCCCATCCGTAAAATGGGAGTAAGCCAAGATCCCGTGGGTGGCCAAAGGCACCGACTGCTCTATTACATTGCATCGAGGAGGAAAAATGCTCAGTGTTAGATGTCTCTTGAGTGGGATTGGACATTATTCCATTCCGTGGGCAGGGGAAGGGCGCTTTCATCCATCCTGTATTCCTGGGTGCCCGCAGGGTTTCAGGCTCTGCACCCTTCTCCGCTGCAGTTGGCTGCAGGAAGCAGCAGGTCCTTTTTCCCCTCCGTCCCAAGGGGCTGCCCTCTCGCTCAGGGAACAGGGCACATATTTTAAATCCAGAACACCATGCGTGGACCAGTTAAAAACAAACAACCCAGGTGAGAGCACAAAACAGATTCCAGCAAAATCAAGGGAGCCCAGCAGAGCAGGGTGCCTCGCTGCAGGTTTTACTTTCACAGGAAATTCCAACACCAAAAAACCCAAATCAGGCCAAATTCAGAGGGTTTGATGGGGTTTTTTTTGGGGGGGTGGGGTGTTCAGAAACTTTAAAGAAAAAGGAAGAAGCTGTAATTCTAGAGCACCGGATTCGGGATCAAGGACTGTAAGAAGAAACACTCACAGCTTCACAACGTCCCAACCTTTCTGCACCCAGGCAGCATCCTTCAGCCTGGGGATACACAGGAGATGGCCAGGCCGGGGCCCTGTGACCGGGATTCATTATTTAGGAGGAGAACCCTCATCCCATCAATAAAAACAACCCCCTTAAACTCTACTTGGAGGAGAGAAAAATCATTCAGCCCGGAGGACTAATTTGATGTGGAAAATCAGGGGAGGAGGCTGGCTCTGGCTTGTCCTCCATGCCTTGTGCTGGCTGGCAAGGAGGGAACGGTTTGCCCTCTAATTCGAGCTGGGCCTCTGGTTCTGAAGACATTTCCAATGGCGGCGTTTGGAAAGCACAGAGGACCTGCAGTGCCCGCTCCAGCCATCGGCCTCACGCTCAGCTTTGCCAAGAGAAGCCTGACAGCCCACACCACCTTCTCCGAGACTGATTTTCCTCTTTTTCCACTTAGCAGATCCTGATTAGTCTGAAAAGAAGATGAACGTGGCTGCTCTGGCCCAGCAGGTTATACAGACTTTATCAAGCACAAACCTCCTCATCAGGCCACGCTGGAGGGTGGCAGAGCTGTGTGTGGCACTATCCATTATCACTGGTGTCTGCAAGCACAGTGGAGAGGGCACTGACTGCTTTTACTGCACCTGCAACCAGAGCTCTCCGGTTGAGAGAGATTTTTCCCCCCTTTGTTTCTGTTATGGAAGAAAAAAGTTATTGTAGAAAATTTGCAACCTGGTCCAAGAATCTTGGCCTGGAGTTTTACTTCTCCCAAAAGAAGTTTGACATCCAAAGGGGTTGAAAAGCCAAGTGATTCCCCGTGGATGCTATCGTGCCATGGCTGACCCCCACATACAGCGATGGTATTGCAGCCCTGCACGGGCACAGGCTGGGGCACTTTCCTGCCAGAGAAAAGGAATCAGCTGTGTGTTGGAAAGGCCAATATTTCCCAAAACCCAAGTGCCCTGACTCTACCATCCCGCATTCAGTACGCATATACCCAGATGAAGATCTGGCTGCTGTCAGTGTGGAGCTGCCTGCTCTCCTGGGCACCTTCAGCAGGGACCAGATGCTGCTGGCTGGCTGGCAGAGCTCGGAGCTGACCTCACCTTCAGCAGTGAGACCTCCAGGGCATCAAGTCCAGCAGGATTTTCCCCTGCAGTAAGAACAACTACTGAGATTTCATTAAAAAACCCAGTTCTGTGGCTAGAAGCAGGAGAGAAGATTGCAAGCAGTGTCTGTGCTCGGTGCCCTGGGTTTACATTGCAGGAGAGCTGAGGACAGATCCCAATCTCCCCCACAAAAACACAATGGGCAGAATTTTTTCCAAAAAGCCACGGGACGCGCAGAGCATGACCTCACCAGTCAGAAATGGAGGAATTGAGAAAGCTGTACACGGGCAGCAGGCTGGGACAAGCAGAGCCAGCGAGGCTGTAGCTCCCCGACCCGCAGAGCTGACCTAAGGGCTTGATGCTGCCAAAAAGCAGAGGTCCGGCTCCCCCAGCACCCACCGGGACCTTCCGTGGGCCAGCCTAGCTCCTTAATCCAGCAACAATAAAATGCTTTTCTGCCAGGCGAGTGAGTTGTGTCAGCTCCCTGCGAGGAGTAAGAAGAGCCAGCCTGAGCTGGGCACAGCGAGTGCTGCAGCTCCCTTCCTGCGGTGCTGGGCTGCTGGAGCAGCTCCCCTCCCCTGCATCCCCAGAGCAGCCGGAGGAACCGCGTTAGGGCACAGGGTGAAACCCAGCAGAGAAATCCCATGTGCTGGGAAACGGGGACCCAAGAGCATAAGGGAAGAGCAGAGCTGCCGGGGGCTGGAAGAACCGGTCGGATGCTGCAGCAGGGCAGCCCACCCACCCGTGCAAAGGATTAGAGCGGCTCCCATCCACGGAGCTGTTTTCAAAGGAGGCTGACAGAGCCGGAGATGGATCAGAAGCTGCGGAGACCCAGGGGCCAGGTGGGGAGGGAAGGCACCGCGCTGCCCCAGGGCAGGGTAAAGCAGCGCTTGGAGGGCCACCAGGACTGTGACCTGCCAAAGAGCAATGTTCCCTCCAGCAAGCAAAGGCCTCGCTCCAGCAAAGCACGCTTCCTCTCGGCTCACCATCAGCGCGGGGAGCGCGTCCAAGCAGATAACTCTTTGCTCTGGAGACTCATGTACTCGTGAGCTGAGCTGTTCTTACCCGCTCAGGAAGGAACGGCTTGCAAACAGCACAAACAAGTGCATGGCTCGACCTTATTGCCGCATGCAGGGTGCAAATGGCAGACGAGGCTCCTCCAAACAATTACTCATGCTTCGTTGGTGGGGTTGTGTTTGCAAAAACACAGAGCCACAGTGGTGGCCAAAGCACTTTGCACACAACCTCCTTCACAGCCGGGGAAGAAAAATAAATGGCGTGTGCTTGGAGAGCTGGGGAAAGGACCGCTTCGGGGCCCTGGTGGCAACACTCGAGGACTGCGTTTGGGTGCAACCCACCATCCCTGCCAGCACCCTCAGCACCTCTCCTGGGTCCCTCTGCAAGTCACACAGGGCTCTAGGCCACCCTCCATTGCCCAGCACCAACCTGCTGGGGACGTGTGAAATCCTTGGAAAAGACAAGCTGTTTGACATTGCCCACCTTCATACGGGCAAGAGAGAGCAGCGAGGGCGACGGGGACAAGCACCTTGTTGACCACAGCATTAGAAATAATTTCCTTTCTGTGAGAGCCTGGAGCTAACCACAGTGGGGATTAATCTTGCCCAATTAGTGGGCAAAACTAGTAAAACAGCACAGGCTTCAAAACATATCCATGCGATACCAACACTGACTGGCTAGAGCGTTTGCCTACTCTCTTTGTCTTGGCAATAAATTCTCAGGTGCTATTTAAGAGGCGCATAGCAGCTTCAAGTTGTAGAAAAAACAAACGGGCAACTGATAAGCAAACCCACGTGCACCCATCTTCCTGGGGCCACGAGAGGCTCCGGAGCAGGCAAGCGGGGACAGGGGATGCATCACCCTGCTCAAGATAGGCACAAGCCACTTTTACAATGCAATTTGAGTCACTTCAGCTAATAAACAAATAGGATACTTAAGCATGATTTGCAAGTTACACAGCCCCAAATATCCAGCTGACCCACTTCTCCCGGGTTGGTTGTGCTTTCCTCAAATGAAGGCTGTTTACAATTCCTAATCCACTTTGCGTGTTGGTTAAGCAGAGACCTCAGCACACTGAGCCGGCAGAGGCAGGGTCCCGTCTGTACCCGTCAGCCCGAAGAGGCTTTTACTGCAACAGTGCTTCCAGCGCAACTAATGACTTCAGCCGCTGGACTGTTTTCACAGCAAGACCCCGGGAGAGGCGCCGGGACGGGCTGGGGATCACGCTTGGCAGCCATGTGCATATGACTGTAGCAAGACACAGCATCCCCCAGGAGAAGCTGGGGAAAAAAGCACATTTTTTTGAAAGGCAAACAGTCACCAGCTCTTTGCTGACCCATTCTGAATTAAAACCTTCAAAAAGAACATTGATGTTATTTTTGCAGAAGCCACAAAGTCGAAAAGATGTAAAATTTCCTTGAAAACAAAGCAAAGGCAGAAAAGCCCTCGCAGGCCTGCCCTTCCTCCAGGCGCTGCCCCACCTCCCCACCCGCAGCACTCACGCTCCTCTCAGCCCCACGAGCACCACCCTATTTCAACAGCCTCCCCATCGCGCTCCAGCCAGCCTCCACCCCAACACCCAACCCACTGTGGTAGGAGCAGTAACTGGCAGCCATCATCCTTCAGCCAAGAACTCCCCCCCTCTCAGATGCAAAGGTCGAGATCCAAAATGCCCAAGGAGAGAAGCGTACGCTCCTCTGCATCTCAAGCCGCAGCAATCACGTACTCGCGAAGATGCCCATCTCTCCCATCGCTCCTCAAGCACTGCGAGTGCTGGAGCAGAGCCAGCATTGCTGGGTTTGGTTCTGCTCAGGAATTCATTCTTAACATGACACTTACAGGCAAAATTCAGTTAGGAAGAAATCCTGTACTTGGCCAAGGAGCCAGCGTGGCCACCGTGAGCTGAGCGGCTTCTGCAGCACTTCCTATGAGCAGTAAGCACAGGGAACACACGCAACCCGGCACGCAGCACCGGTTCACGGCATTTCACAGCACGTCAGCCTCAGGCTTGGGTGGGAGCGTTGCAGATCATGTGGAAATTCCCTCTACCTGTGAAAGGAAATCTAGGAGCCAGGCTCTTTGCAGTGCAAGTGAAAAGCTTCTATTTGCTGTTAGCAAGGGTACATTTTACTACCCAGGTGGAAGGGATCTTGGCACATGCAAGCTAACTCCTCCAAGTGTCCTCTTCCAAGTACCAGCACTGGAAGTGGGCACTAACTGCATCAAGCCTACAGCAGAGCTGCCTCCCCCCGGGCACACAGGCACATTGCTTAGGAGTGATTCCTGGCCAGGGCCGAGCATCATCACATGGAGCGCGCGGCAGGCCCGGCTGATGGTTGTATAATGCACAAGCAACCTGGGCTGCTGCCAACGTGCAGCACGGGGATCTTCAACGGGAACGTAATCCCGCCGAGGCCTCGCTGCCCACGCATCCAATTAAAGGAAGAAAGCCTCCCGGTTTTCCAGTTTCAGTGAAATTCAACCATTCCGCGGAGCTTCGCACCCTCTAGTGGAGACGGGAGCTTGGCACGCTGAGGACATGCTCTCAAATCCTTCAGCACTGCTGAATTCAAGACTGAATTACCCCCACAGATCCCCAAAGCACCACACCTAGAGAGCACCGCCTCCGGCATGTGACTGCCCCAGGCACAAGCCACAAGTGTCAGTGTAGAAGTAGTTTTATATGCCTACTTGCCTGCATGCACCCTTGCAGCATGTTAAAAGTCCTTCTACTTTGTTCACGCACGATAGCAAGTATTAAATATGAAGAGAGGAAGAAAGCCAACTTTGAAAACAAGCTTTTATTCACGTTTACCGTGTAGTTAGGCAAAACTACTTTCTATAACCTAAAAAGACCACACAGGTATAACCAAACTGCAGGGGCAGCACTCTCACCATCCTGCAGAACGATCTTCGGGTCCCGCCACCTGAAACGAAATGACCAGGACGTTCAGCCGCAGCAAGCACGCTGCAGGGAAAGCTGGGCGCAGGCGTCAGAGCTGCTCAGCGTGGGCGCCAGCTACTCAGACCCCACAAGGCTGTCGCAAACAGCTCGTGATCCAGGGCCCTCCTGCAAATGGTCATGTTGCATATCAATTAAATTGAGAAAACGCTTTATTGTTTAAAAGTTAGCTGACAGGAAAATCCTCGGTCAGACAAGTAACTCTGTTTTTAAAATTAAGATTCTTCAAGCTTAGAAGATACTTTTCTGACTTATATCCAACTTTTTCCTCCGTTATTAGAAACCTGACAAACTTTAAATATAGTAAATGTTATATGTTTTGAATTTAAATGATAAATACAGCTCATTTTCCAAGTGCAACTAAGATCAGGATATTTGCAATCACCCTATCTAGGGCTCCCTATGCTTTATTCTGACAGCCCACGTGGCCGAAAATACCGATTTGTAACCCAGGGAAGAATGACATTAGTGAAAGGAAAGGGAAACGCTTGTTCAAATAATAAACTGATCAAAGATGTCAGTCTGCAGCAGTACACAAGTGAAACGTCTTCCACCTGCAGCCTGAGACTGTCAGACAGCTCTGCCCAGGTCAGTTCAACGTTGCAAAATTCAAAGCATGCGACTTTGCATCTGGTGAACAGAGAGCGCAGCTTCACTCAGCACAGGAGACATTACCCGGCCAGGGGGTTAGCCAGAAATCCAGCTAAAGCTAGAGACCGCTGCCCCACACAGACCCATCTTCTCTTGATCAGCATCAACTGAAGCATCTAAGAGAAGCAGCATCCCACCCCCAGCTCTCTTTCAAGGCCTTTCCGATAGCATTTCTACCATGAAAACTTCCAACAGCACACCGGTGCCAATCACCCCTTTTGGCACCATCTCCTTTCCAGCTGGGGGAAGCTACTCTCAAGCCTGCGGTGTCATGGTAAAATGAGGCTGCCAGATCAACCCAAGCACGCGCCTGATCATGCCAGGCATGGGAACGTGACTGCGTTTCTGCCAAAACGGCCGTAACGCGCGGCCCAGAGCTTGTGCTGGTTGACGCTGACAGCAGAAGGTCAGACGTGTGGCCAGCAGAAAGCCTGCCAGCACAGCGTTAACCTCCTAGACTGGTCTGAGCAAGTCAGAGCCAGCAAAGCGAGCTTATACTGGATCAGAGTGTTGTGTCACGGGGACGCAGCACGCGGGTCTGACACCAGAAGGCCCCGAGCCAGAGACACTGCTTCGTTTCTGCGGAGGAGGCACAGTATGAACGGTGTTTCTTCAAAAATATACTTCGTACTGTTGCGGTTACCCTGGCAGAATCAGCTGGGTAAGAGATACGGTGGAAAAAATTCACCACCTGAAGGACAAGCAGGTGCAACACAGAGAATTAACAGTGAGCTTGTTAAACCATCAGGCTCCCAAATTAACACCCCACTAAAATTATCAGGGACGGTTCACACATCTGGTCAAAACGGCATGAAACCGGACAGAGCAACAGCACGCTAGAGCTTCCAAGACAGACACATCAATCACATCCTTCTAGCTCAGGTGCTGCTGGTGCGCAGCGCCCGTTTTTAAGATTTGATTGGAAATACAGCATCTGGCAGCTTCTGCACGGCCACTGTGCACTCTGCGGTCTCTACAGCGCAGCAGAGCTCCCCCGCAAAACAAAGCCACGGCGGTGGGGAGGAAAGGGGGGCAGAAAAGTTGTTTTTCCCGCCCCCAAACTACACAGTCCTTCCTCTCCCTTCCAACCTTTGACACTGTTAAGCTTTCCCATAACTTCATTAATGTGGTAGAAAGTTACTTCTTTTTCTCTCCTCAGCTTGTTTTTGCTGCTTTATTGGGTTAAATCTGCTTACAGATGGGCCCGACAAATCCCAGCGCCAGGGCAAGGTGAGCAAAGGAAGCATTTTGCTGGGACTGCGGGCAGGGAGGGTCTCCCATTTCAGCAGCAATGAAATATTAATTCATTTTATCCCAAACTGCACTGAGGGAGCTTGCCAATCACCGGCAGATCAGCTGCAGCCACGCGCAAAACACAGTCTGATGGCAAAGCTGGTTTAAGGAGCACCTTCCTCCCACTGTCTGGCAGCTCCTCAGTTGAACAGGAGCAACCATCTGGGGTGACCTCGCTGGGAGCCAGATCACCCAGCTGACACCACCAAAAAACAGGAAAAGTGCTTTTCTTTTTGGCAAAGAATTTTTGTCAGAAGCCAGGATCGCTTTGGTGCCAGGTTCACAGCACAGGCCCTTCCCGCTCCCCTTCCCATCCTTGCAAGAGCACGTGCTCGCCCGAGCTGTGACCCCAGCTGAACTCCCCAGCCGTCGGAGAAAAACCAAGCGGTAAAGAAAATCACAGTTGTAACAAGAGCAAAGTACACACCTTCCAACAAAGCCTTACAATTCACTCAAGCAAAGAAACCGCCTTATCAGTATTCCCTACTACGTGGGGAACAAAGTTTTGGAATTCAGATAGTACCAGTGATAAATCAAGTGAAAAAATACACGAGCAACATCTCTAAGTTCTGCTTTCCAGGTCTGTAAAATCTGCCTGCAAAGGAAGGGCAACGTCAGTCTAATTTTGCTAGAATATTTTCAAAAGAAGATTCAGCATACGCTAAAGGAACGAATCTAAAAGCTGTTTTTCTGTGGCTTAGGTAGGAGCCCCTTGTATGCAGTATCATACATGACCATCAAAACGCTGCATGGATGCTCACACCTGTTACTGCACAGGATGAAGCCCAGCACGGAGCCCGCCTGGGAGTTGATCTCGGGCGCGGGTGAGGCTGGCTGGTACGAGGC
>NW_008824010.1:2622840-2636393 GCF_000699105.1 Pygoscelis adeliae
GGGGAACAAGCCCGCGCTCTGGGCGGGGGCGGGGTTTGTTTTCTATTTCCCCAAAAAGGCAGAATCTGCGCAGGCGGAGGGTTCGGAGGGTGCCCGTGGCCGGAGCCCGGGCGGCACCGGCGTCAGCGCGGAGGAAAGGGGTGTTGAGATCCGATTTTCGTTCGATGGTTTTGGAGGCCGCCTGCTGACCTCGAGTCGCGCTTGGCTGTCGGTGGCTCCGACGGCTCCGCTCCTGGCTGAGCGAGAGGGGCCTTCCGGCATCAGTACGGGTATCTCACGCACGTAGTTTAATCACAAATTGCCCTCCGAGGCATTTCGGTATAAATAGCCCAACAGAAGAAAAACACTACAACACACGTGCAATGGCTTTCTCCCTGATGGCTCGTTAAAAATGAATAAGCGCTTAGTTTTATTTCTGCAATAATTTTAGCAGACCTTTTATAAAATATACATACAGATCTAAATCATGCATGCAAAAGCTGGGCGGGGAGAGCAGCTGGTAAAGCCAAGCACCACGCCGTTAGCAAACGCTTGCTTTCACGTTGCCCGTAAAACCTTAGCGTGGCCTCTCGGTGCCGGCACGTTCAAGCGAGGGGCTTGACCGACACGGTGACAGCTCGTCATCCCACCAGCCTGTCCCCACGCCGTGCGAGGGCAGATCGGCCCCGCCGGCTGAGCGGGTAATTCAGTAGTCCGGTTTCCCATTAGCCGGTGCACAGCCCGTGCTGTGCCGCCTGCGCGGCTGCTCGGAGCCTGCTCTGAATACTAAACTGTTCATTTTCTTGTGATTTTTCTTCTGGTGGTTGTAAATGCACAGGCGGAGTGTTTTACAAATACTGAGGAACGTCTTTCTAGTCCCTATGAAACTGGAGGTTGCGATCCCCATTTTGCACACACAATCGTGATGCAAAGGGATGAATGAAAACATAAATACCCACAGATTTGAGGAGCTCAGCTTGCAAAACCTGCTTCTCTGTTTTTCAGGGTACAAAGCCCTTTCCTTCCACCCCTTGACCAGTGGTCACAAGCTGAGGGATATTCACCTCTCTCCCAACACAGCCCAGATCTTCACGTGTTGCTGGTTTAATGTTGGATGTGGTAATGCTCAGTAGTTTTGTTCTGTTTTTTTCTTATCAGAGTGAAATCCTTTCACGGTGCCAGAAGGCACGCAGAGCATGGTGGAAGAGCCCTGCAGGCAGTCTGTCCGAGGCTGGGCCCTGGGATCTCGCACGCAGCGGCCACACGAGGCTCCTCGCAGGGCCGGACGAGCCAGCCAGGCTGCGCAGGCACCCCGGGCACCCTCACAAAAGAGATGGGCTTTTCCAACTGAGTTAGAGGGGCTCCGAGACCCTCGCAACCTTGTTTAACACCTGGCAGGGGAGGTGCAGGAAGCAGCCGGACGCCCCGCTCCAGACAGACACCCCCTTCCCTCCGGGGCGGCACGGGGGCATGCGGGTGCAGAGCCTGGAAGCAAAAGCATTTCACGACCGACGCTGCACACGGTGCAACCTGCTGCACGCCGTTGCCGCGTCCACCTCCCCTCACGCACCCTCTTTTGTCTCGCCTCTTCGGAGCTGCTGAAAGGAGCCACGGGACCGCGCAGCTGCTCAGCACCGACTGATCGGCTTCCACACCCCCCCCGTGCTTTTATTTTCCTTCGGTGGAATAGAGCCAGGGCTGCAGCCAGCTTTAAATGTTACGTATCTCGTTTGTACGGCTGAACCTGTGCCGTCTGGCTGATGGCAGGGACAGCTCTGACAACAAACTTTTTTTTTTTCCCCTTTTTGATAAAAGAAAACATTACCTCTCTGAGATTTACACACTAGATCAAGCATAAACCTGAATTATCTCCCTCTCCTTTTTTTCCAGGGAGCAGATAATAGGTAGATCTATCCATCCGTCCGCTTTGTTACACATCGCCCAGCTTGGCAGCATATCTGTTGCTATTAAACCATGTTCATCCCCCTTGACATTTAAAGGACCATTATGTGATTACTGTCACAGCCTCGTACGTGGGTCCTTAAACCATTCTCTCTTCCTCTTCCCTCTGATGATGGATTTGCTCATTTATGCCATAGTAATTTGTTTTTCTCATGCTGCGCTCCAGCAAAATGCTTTCACTGTCAAATGTGGTTTTCTGTACAGCCCTTCCCCGCAGTACCATGTTACAACCGAGCAGCTCCGGGCAAATTGGAGCTGCCCTGTCTTTCAACAGCGTTAGTGAAACAAAATAGCATATGCCTTTGGAGCCTGATCGCACCAGGGTTGGATCCTCCTGCGTTCGGAGTCACTGCTGCAGCGGTGCGAAACGTGGCAGACCAAGAGCGCTACGACTCCTGTTGATGGGGCCATCGGCTACCACGGCTGCTCCATCGCCCCCATGCTGAATGTCCCGCGGGACACGTGGCCGTAGGCTCCGCGGTGAGGAGCACGTGGCACTCGAGAGCAGGGAGCCAAGGCTTTCCATCTCTTTGGGAGCCTCTTTTCCACCTCTTTTGGGTGGGAAGCGCCGTCAGCTTGAGGGATTGCAGCTCATCCATCAGGTCAGCACATACACGGGGAGAATGTGCAGACCGGGGGGTTTGCTGCCACCAGAGCTTTTCCAGACGATCCGCAAAGGGGAGAAACATTTCAGTGCACCAAGTCTTGAGAGTACTTGAAAGTCCCGTTTGGCCTCTCCCGAGTTCTCCTGTTGGGGAGATCAGAAACGCTGAGGGTGGTACCCAGCTCCACCGGGCGCTGGTGAGCAGTTTTGCCGGAAAGCTGGTCTCTTACACGTCCAGGCATTGGGTTAAATGGGTAAAAGCACTTACCAGAGAGTTTGAAACATAAAGCTGAGCCCTTGTCCCATGCGTCAGTTTGTACTTTGGGTGTCTCTGATTGAAAACCCGGCTCTGTACGGGCTCCCAGCCCGCTCCCACCACACACAAACTCCTGCCTCTCCTAGGGCTGCTCGCACCGAGGGACTTCGTCCACCCTCGTGAGCAGGACCGTCGATGCGCTCCGGTTCCTGCCGCCTCGGAAACGGGCTGTGAGCGGGGCTACCCTCGCCCGTCTCGCACTTGGAAGATGTGGCCAGCGGAGATCAAAATGTGTGTCCCCCTTGGATGGAGAGCGTCACGGCTGGTCGCGCGGCAGGTCATGTCACCCGGACACCTGAACCCAAGGCACTCCAAGCATGCATGTCCATCCCGCCATGGGGCTGCAGTGCTTCTGAGCTGAAAGCTTGTGGATCTCTGGCTTAAACCTGAAAAACAAAGTGAAAATTTCCTTCTCCACAGAGCTCGGTTGTTTCTAGAATTACTCCCATCAGTTCCCAATCCCCTGCCACAGAGAAGGTTGCAGAGGTTCATGTATCTAATGAATTGCTATTCAAACCCACTTGCTTGTAGAGAAACATCCTCGACCAAATCCGGCTGTGCTGGGGAAAGTCGTTTTCTCTCTCAGGCAGTTGTCACTGTCCCCAGCTGGAGGTTTCTCTCCATCAACCTGCCAGCAGGACAGTTTGTGTGCACACTTCAGAGGGAGCCAGCTGGGCTGGTGTCCATCTACTCCTGAGACGATAAATCTGAGAGCAGGCAACCCGATGAGGAGCGCTGCAGCGGCCAGGCGTGCTGCTGATCACGGCACATCCACGCTGCTGCCTCCCACCTGCCGGGGGCTTTTTGGAAGAATAACCCGTGGCAAAATTTCTGCCAGATCCAGTATTGTATGGCTGTGCTTCCCTCAAATTAGCTGTACCAGGTATCATTTATCCTCCAGCAGACAGCATCAAGCTGCCAAGCGGTACGTCGTGGAGCTTGGCTAACTTCACGGGCACAGACTAACTGTGCCCAGCCCCGAGCTCCTCACTGCTGCCTGGTGGCTCGGCATTGCATGCGTGAAGTAACACTTGCAGAACAGCAGCCTCAGGCCTCTTCATAGAGCTGAAACAAACCCCAAAGTGGGATGGCGAGTCCTCCCCAAACTGCTTGGCCGGTACATCTGCAAGGGCAGCAGTGTCCATGCCACAAGCTGCTGTGGGATGCTAATTCCTTCCACCAGCACAGCTGGATCTCAGAGGTGATGTTTCTTGGCTGTACGCATGCCTGCAGGACAGGACTCAACACCAGCAGTTATTCACCCAGTCCTCCCATGAAAACTGTGCAACAGGGACAGCTCTGCGGGCTGGCGGCGAGGCGTTTAGCGGGCCTGCAAACATTGGGGGTGATGACCATCTTTAACCACAGCGGACCCCTGTGTAAGCAGGAGGAAGGCTGGGCGGTGCAGAGATGGGTGGTAGCTGGGGCCAGCCCTGAAGGGACCGCGGCAATCCCTTCTATTCTGTGCTCAGGTAGCCGTGCTCTAAAATGCCTTTGAAATACTCCAGAGCACTTGGTCCTTGGTCCAGGAGCTCTCTGTACCTTTGTGAGCGAGGTCAAGTCATGGCAGCAAACAGGCAGCCGGAGGCACCCCTGGAGCACCGGTCGCTGAAATTGTCCCAAGGAAATTCCTCCGTACTGCATTCTGGGGACCAGCGCTGACGCCTCTTGCTCTGCAAAACCCACAGCCCTAAACGTCCCCCATCCCCAGCCAGGCACCGCCACCGCTCACAGAGCCCCCCCGCGCCCCCGGCCGCCTCCCCACCACCCCGATGAGCCGTTCTACACGGCTGCGGCCACACCGCCAACCACGGCTGCGGCCACACGGCAAACACCCTTCCAATGCAGGCGCCTCAGATGAGCTGGTGCCCTTTGCAATCTCCTTCTGTTGCATTCCTATAGTTTGGCCAATTTGCATAACAAACGCGATACAAATGTCAAAATCAGCCACATTCGTATCTTAGTTTCACTTCAGACTCTGATTGCATCATTTTGACTCTAACTTGCCTTTGCAAATAGCTGGAACCTGGCACACCAGGGATGTCGCCTTCCCGGATCCCCGGGGCTGTGCTCCGAGAGCCCAACATCCATCTTAGAGCCGCCCGAGAGCTCCTGCCTTTCCTGCAGATGCAATTAGCGGTTCTGCCACTGCTGCCCAGCACAAACAGACCCAGGGAGGAGAGAAAAACACATGTTGAGCCAGGAGACAGACCTGCATGGCAGCCCAGGGGGGCAGATGGCCTCTTCTGCATGCCAAGAGAGAAACTGAGGCAGAAACAGCCGGGGGTCTGGCTCTCCGTTGCAGGTCCGCACCGCAGATCTGGGTTCCCGGTGCCGCCCTTGCCTCGCTTTGGTTTGCACAATTTCTCGTGACGTGCCATGAGGACGGATGCGCTCAGGGTGGTTTTGCAGATGCAGGGTGAGGGGAGAGGTGAGACGGCTCCAGACCCTGGTCTCTTCCAGACTTATCCATGCACTCCATTCCTCCTCCTGCTGAGCTGTGGGTAAACCCTGTATAAACCTACCTGCTGCTCTCCGTGACGGCCCCACTGACTGCATCCATTGCCTCCTGTGGGGCACATTTTGGGCTTGTATCTAAATGTTTCAGAATCCCTAAAGCACCACTTTTCATTTAATTCTGCAAATGCAAATGAGGATTTGCAGGAAACCATTTGATTCACGGGTTCATCCTTTATTTTGGCAGATAGCATCAGTTAAACGCCTCCTTATTTCTGCTTTGTGAGAACAATATAAACCACTTAAGTACACATACAAGATAGACTGATCCATAAGTGCTTATGAGCTTTTTGATTTACTGGGGCGTCTTTATCTTTGCTGAGTATCTTACAAAGTCATTTATTATTTAGCAGTAAATTAAAGCAGAGGGTCTGTGATTTTCAACAACAGAAATTAATTTCCCAGCACTCCGTTGGACCATGTATATCTATAATTTACAGCACTGAAATCAGCCAGATAGAGCGGCAAGACAATCCGTTCCCCTTCTCCCTTGTTACCTCCTGATTATTGCTGCACAGGGAGAAATAAAAAATGGACTCGCAGGAGAGACGCTCAAGTCAGTGAAGGATAGTTTTAAATTAAAAGTCCAGTTTTTGTGGCTCTCGTGATATCCCCTTCGCTTCTCACTCCCCCTCCCACGCGTGTCACTTACGGCTAATATATTGAATGTGCTGCAATCTTGCCTTGAGACCGCTGATTTTTAATCTCACTGGTTCTATGCTCAGGGTTGATGATGATGATGATGATGATGATGATGATGATGATGATGATGATGATGATGATGATGATTCCACCTGCAAGCCTCGCAAACACATGCTGTGGGGTGCTTTGCCCGCCCATTCACAGTGGAGGGGCGGCCACGGTACCCGCAGAGCTGGAGCAAGCGGTGGCTATCCAGAGACACGAGTGACAGCGAGGACAGAGCTCTTCCCCCTGAGGCTCCATGGACCCCTGAAGTCCGCGGGTGATATTAGGAACAAGGGTGGGGGTGTCGCATTGGAGAAAAATACATCCTTTGAGCTGGCAACTCCTTCCTCTGGGTCTGGGCCAGCTCCCCGCCAGCAGCCTGGTGCCACGTTCAAGTGCAGTAACATGGCCAGAAAGTTTTATGGGCTGTGTCGGGCTCCAGCTGACACAAAGAATCTAATAATTTATAGCAATCTCGTGTACTACAAAGGCAAAACATGTCCCTCTTGGTTGTAGCTCTGCAAGCCGCAGGGATAAATCAGCTCCAGCAGGGAGCAAACATGAGAAAAGCAGAAAAATGACCCCGAACTTTCCACTTGGCTTCTCTGGAAGGAGGAGAGCGCAGGGGCCCTGCAATCGCCCTCCCGGCGCGGGTCGCGTCCCAGCCGGCCCGTACAGGCGCCCAGGCTGTGCCGGGGTTTCTGAGCGCTGCCCGCAGGCACCATGGCACGAACTGCTGCTCAGCCGCGGCTGCCTGGACACCCATCACGCTGCCTCCAACGCCTCCTTGCATCGCCTTTTGCTCATGCCCACGTGAGCCCCCCATCCTTCTGGAGCCTGCCTGGGCTGCGGAGTAGTGAGGTTTTGCACCCCAGAGATGTGGGGGAACGGGGGCTGCGCCCCGGGAGTCACACAGAGCCATCTGGGTGGTGGCAGGGGTGTCATTACCAGCCACTCCTTATGCTCACCAGCGAAATGAGGCATCTGTACAGCAAGGTCCTCATGTCTGGGACCTCCACGGGGGCAGGATTTGTGCTTTTGGCCAACAAATCCATCTTCTGGAATAATCCCAGGAAACTCAGTGCTACCCTAGATGCTGCCAGCCGGGAGGGGCACCCATGGGCAGGTACAGACACTTTCCCCCTCTGTAACCACCACCTCAACCCAACAGAGCCATCTCCGTGTTGGAGTAGCACAAACCAACCTCCCGGCATCTACCAGAGGTGTTTCACCATGCCAGGACCAAGTCTGCTCTCACTGCAATGCTGAGCAGCTTTCTGCCACGAGAACCGAACTCCCCAGCCCGGCGATCCTGCGGCATCGGATGGGATGCGACACCCCATCACCTTATTTTCACTGTACTCGCTTGCCGCGGTTCCCCAAGGCAGCCGGCTGGCTGGACCGCTGCCGAATTATACGGGCGCCCTTCAATTTCTCAACTAAATTAAGAGAGTCATTTGTCTTGCAGCGAACCAGATAAAAAGGAGGAAAGACATCAAGAAATTCAGCCTTTAACAAGTCACACTTTCCCCCTCTCTTCTTCTCAATGTGGAGAGATTTCCAAGGAGAAGCCGTTGCAGTATTATTTATCTTTGTTTTGGGGAAGAAAAGCAAGCTGATTAAAAACAAACATAAAGCAAGAGCCGTGGGGTCCCAGAGGCTCCCTTGCAGGAGTTCAAAGGAAAAAAGGAATAAAAATCTGGAAGCGTTAGATCAAGACATTTAAGCTTTGAAGATCATATCGGTTATGGATGAATTAAAACACACAATAATTAGCACTGAAAGCTACGGTACCTGAAGAGATGGGGAAAACTGGTTTCTTCGTGCTCATCAAGTCCTTCCAGGGATGCTCGTGCCAGGCTGGGTTTATGGTCCAGGCGCTCGTGTCGTCGCCAGCAGAGTCTGCGCGTCGCGGCTGAGCTGCACCGGCTGGGATAAGGGTTCTTGTCGGGAAACACGCTGCCATTTGCATTGCTCGGGACCGCAGCTCGCCCTCGGACCCCCTGCCCGGAGCGGGGACGGGGACAGCAGCGCTCTGCGCTCCTCCCGAGGCCTGCACTAAGCCCCGAGATGATGTGACCTGGAAGTGGAGATAAGGTGGGAGAACAAAACTCCTCCATGAGCATTGGGAGGCACCTGAAGCTTATCTCCTCTGCGCCTGCCAGTTGAAGATTACAGGCTTTTATTTTCTTCTTCCCAGTGGCAAGGAAAAAAAGAGAAAGAGGGAAAGAAAAATCCTGCATGCAAAACATGAGCCTCAAATAAATACCACGGCTATGTTATCCCATTAAAAAAGCATTTAGCTGCAAGCTTTGAACACCCTGGGCCTTACAATGCTGGGCTCTGACTGCGGTGAGCAATGGGAATATACGTCTGCCAGCTGCTGTTGGCTCCTACCTCCTTGGCAAACTGTTTCCTCTTAGTGCAGAAATTTTTTCAGCAGAGCCACTTGGCTTCAGACCTGCCCGGGTCTTTTTTTCAAGTTAATTTGCTTGAAAATCAGCAAATTAGATTAGATACCCCTGTAGATCAAGGGTCATGGGCATGGAGGAGGGTCCCAGCTCTTCAAGGGTTTCACCTTCCCCTTTGGAGTGGGGTCAGGCTCTCCTTGCTCCACTCCTCCTGCTGTGGAGTTGGGAACGGGGCTTTTGAGCTGCTAATTTCTATCCCAGTTCTTGCAGAAAAGGGATGGCCGGACCATTGTGTTCTGATAGTCCTCCGAGGGCAGTGAATCGACCGAATCTCCAGCAGATGAATGGGAAGGAACCGCTTTTCTGCGTGCAGACACACAACGGTGGCAGCGATAAGGATGTTCAGCGGGAAGAAAAAAAAAACGGGCAGATTCCTATCAAATAATGTGTTACCATACGAGCAATTCTCAGCAGCGTAGAGGCTGAGTTGGGCTCTGTGGCACTTCGAGAGGGAAATTCAGAACTGGGTGGATAAAAAAAAAGCCATAAAACTGTGTTTGCACTGCAACAAAGTGAACCAGGTTTGGGTTTTTTTGGTGGAGGAGGTAAAATTAGTCCAGGCAGCAAGGGTCAGCTCCAGCCCCAAGAGCCGCTCCGCCGGCGGGTGGTGCTGAGGGATGGGTGGGTGCACCGGCTCAGGTTTTGCAAATTGAATTTGCGGGTGCAGAGCAACATCATCCATTGTCCTCGGTGGGGTGACAAAACCAGGTGGCATCTCACCCATTTCCATCAAGAGAAATCCACCTCCATGGAGCTGGGCACGTCCCAGCCCCTCCGGTCTCAGCATCCCCCACCCTTCACAGCCGCCTCTCCTGCTGCTGCTTTTCTTTTTGCCTTTTTACAGCTTTTAGCTCAATTCGAGCAGATGGAGGCTGACCCAGGCTAGCCCCTCCTGCCGAAGCTTTTCATTCCTTTAGATGGGAAAGGTGTGGGAAACCCTCGTGACTGATGCCTCCAGTAGCACGTTTCAAAACCCTTCCTTGCCCAGGAGGGCAGCTGTGCTCCTGGCTGCTGGAGGAGCGGGGAGAAGGGCGACAGAGCGGGTAACCTGCAGCCGGCAAAGGTTTGCTGTTATATATAAAAAGCGCTGGAGCAAGCCTTTTCGCCCTGGACCATTTGATGACACCAGATGTCCCCATCTGCAGAGCCAAGGACACTATTTGCAAGGTCCCTGCCTGGTGTGTGCAGCAAGGGGGTGGCTTTCCCCGGGGGGGGTGTGTGTGTGTGACATCCCACCAGGGATGGGGACCTGCGAGAAAGGTTGCACTCTGCTTTTTGGCTCCTGGGCAGCCACCCCACTGCTGGCTCTAAGTGTCCCCATTGCCACTAGGTGTCAGTGAAGACTGGAGCTGGGGCTTTGCTTGGGAAGGGCTGATCCTGGCAGCAGTGCTGGGGAAGCAAAAGCGGGGTCCTTGGGTATGGGCATCCCACCGTACCCCTCTCTGCAAGGCTTGGGGACACCTAGTGCGACCTGCCACCTTAGGCATGGGTTCGGAGGTTTCCCCCGCCCTCGGGAGACGCGGGGGAAACCTCCGAACCTTGTAGCCAAGGGTATCAGGAGTCCCCATTCCCCATCCCCGGCGCTAAGCAGACAGCATCCTTCAGCCAGGCAGGTAACTGCTCCTCGTTATGTGATAAGCAGCATGTGAAAACAGCAGGGGAAAGAAATCGGGCAGTTTCTCTGAGGGATGTACTACAAGCAGCTTGTTAGTGTGCAAGGAGTTGGGGGGCTGCGGGGTTTCCGAGGGAGCTGCATAGACCATCCCGCAGGCCGGGCTCTGCGCTGTCCCCGAAGCCCTGTTACCGGCAGTAATGCGTCAGCTATTTAACATCCCCCTAAAAGCATCCTCCCCTTCCCGAGTCTTGCCAGATCCTTTGCTTTCCCATTGGCAACAGGTTTCACCCTAAGCACGAAGGGCTATTTCGGCTTTCTCACTGGGGATGGGCCACGTTGCAGCCCCAAGCCAAGCCAGGATGCTCCTGGGGCGAGCGGGGCAGAGGGAGGCCCCTGAGCCGGCTCCTCCGACCGAGCTGAACCTGCGTCCTCCATCTCCAGAGGTCCAGACCGGGAGCTTTGCTGCTGCCTCCCAGTAGCGATGTCCACATGGGAGTAGCTCCCCCTCTCCAGCAAGCTGGGCTCACTTACAGCATTGAAACGTAACAAATAAATAACAAATGTCTTAGTTCCATGGAAAGTGAGGAATAGTGATGTTACCGAGCCGAGCAGAACAATTTGATTTTTCGCTTTTTGAATTACGATGACACATTGGCTTCAACCTCCCAATGAGAGGCTGTTTCCCACCACCAGTGGACGATTATTTAGGCAGAGTTTGAAATAACTCGTCAGCTTCCCGTGCCGGAACCCATCAAGATCAGCCCTTTTCCCCGCAAATATCCCCTGGAATTACCATTTTCTAGTAAAAAAAAGGTGCTTTCCATGAAATTCTCAACTACCTCTAGTTGTGGGCTGGAGGATCACAGATATTAAATGCTACAGGAAGGTAAAAACCTCCCCTGCCAACCTTCCTCAATGCTTATTTGGGGGCTCCCTTTGTCCCCCCTGTTTCCAGTCCTGACACCCAGCCGTACGCGCCCCATCCCTCAAATACAAAAAGTGCAATTTCCAATCCCATTTCTATTCTTAAAAATGTCTTCTAAGGTTCAGAGGGCTGCAGAGGAGCAGCCCCTGCTCTGCAGGGCCCACACCCAGAAATCCACCCAAAAGTCCACACTGATTAAAGGGCACTTGATTTTCACTACAAAATAGTATGGGGTTTGGGGTTTTTTTGGGTTATTTGTTTTTTTTTCTTTTGGTTTGGTTTGATTTTTTGGGTTATTTTTAAATGGTCTATTTGCTGAAGGTGTTCTTGTAGAAAAAGGTGGCCTTGCACCCACCAGGGTTGGATGGAGATTAGTTTGATGGGCTGGAATAATCTATGCTGACCCGGGGCAGAGCGAGGTGGCACGCTCTGCCAGATTTCCCAAGATTTTAGCCAGCACGCGCAGGGATGTGAGGGTCTCAGGGCAGGGCTCAGCAGCTCTGCAGTCCAGGCTGTGAGAGAAAAGCCAGCACCGAGCAGCTCTGCCACATGGAGAGGCTCACAGAGGTGCTGTAAATACTAAGTGGGATTTGCAGTGTATTAACCCCCCCTGAGATGCCTTTCGGAGCCACAGGGGCCGGGGGAGGCTCTAAAGAGACACACTTGGCCGAGCCCTGGCTGACACGTTTCAGGATGGCCCCATGGCACGTGGCGGGGTGACACCGCTCCTCGCTGTCCCGTGGGGGACAGAGCGAGGCCACCCCCGGGCAGCCACCCTGCCAGCAGCAGTCAGAGCAGCCCTGCCATTGCTGCATGAATAATGCATAAAGCACCCACGAAATAATAGCTTCGTCTTCAGCAGCTCCATCAGTCCTGCCTGGGCTCCAGTCGCAGCCATTATTGGGAAGGGGTAATAAAAACCCAGCCGCTACCACCAAATCCACGGAGCCTGGGAAGGCTGGGGGCTGCCTCTGAGTTAATTGCATGTAAGAAAACAGCTATTAGGCTTTCTGAAGCCTTCTGAAGAGAATTAAAAGGGAATTAAGTTGCTCACTTCAGCTTAGTCAGTACAAATAAACCTTCAGCTGTTGGTTAGCAATGCCAGAGCAGGAGCGGTGGCTGCTGGAAATTCTTTCTTTCTGGTTGGTTTTTTTCTTTTTCACTTTTTTTTTTTTATTCTCGTCATTCAGGGCAACGTAGTGTCAAACCAGCCTGGATCTTCTCCAAGAAAGCTCTGCCTTTGCATCCGTGATGCTATTGCTTTCATTCCTCACAGAAATAAAGGAAGAAGCAAAAAAGCCACACCACACCAAAACCCCAATCCCAATTCACACTGCTACCTTTTATACCCACGAGAGCCCAATGCAGATCTCATTTTTCATATAATATTGGATAAAGCAGCATACCTGGCAAATAAGAGGTGCTCCCTCCCCCGTCCGCGTGCGGTTTGCTCTGCACAGTTGAACTCACGCTGCGCCCCACAAGAGAGATGAACCCAAGCAGAGAATAATCTGCCAAATAACCGCCGCCTGCAAACGGTCCTGGAAATAACGATTACATTGGCTTGATGAGCAAGTCCTCTGCCGATGGTACCAAAGCATGGTTTGAGGGAGGAGCGACCCCCTGAGCACCATCGCGTGCCCGGTGTGGGTTTGTGACCTGAAAGCATTTGCAAAGAGCCCAGCCTGACCGACGGGCGATGCAGATGAAGCGGGCAGGACTGGCACGAAGGCAGCCGGGGGCTGGGGGGGGGGGAGGCCTGTCCCTTCGCTGGGGTAATTGAATACATGTGAGGAACCTTCAGTTCTTCAGCCAGTGACTCCAGGTACAAGTCAGCTAGCCTGTGCCTCAGTTTCCCCTTCTGCAAAATCACACTTCTCTTTTCTACAGAGCGTGATTGGATATCAACTTGCAAATCTGCCTATTTATATATGTATACACACACATATATACACACATACTAGTTATAGTGGGAGAAAGAAGAATTTCTGGCGAAGATGCAGGACACCCCCCACACCTACAGACATGCTTAGAGGGGGTCACAGCGTCACAGCCCACAGCTGCATTTGCTGAGTTAAACCCGAGGCAGAAGGCAGGACAAATAGCCAGAAAAGCGGCTGGCCTCGGGCAGAGGCTGGGTGCTGGATCCGAGCGGGGTCCGGCGAGTCCCAGGGGATTTCCATCGGCTGGGCCGGGCTGGAAGCAGATGTTTTGCAGTGCATTGACAGACGCTGCCATTTCTGCTCTGTTCGTGTGCAGGCACTAAAATGCCGGACCCCAACTAGGGCCGCTTTAGCTGGATTTTTTTATGGTTTCCCTGAGAGGGGGTTGGATAAAGTTAGAAGTGTGAAGCGGAGCCTTGAACCCCACCAATGTTAGTAAGGCCACGATGCCTGGGGGGGGTCCCTGCAGGTCAGGTTTACCCACCTCCAGTTCCCCCCGAGCAGGATGCAGCTTCACTGCGGAGCCAAACCCCG
>NW_008824010.1:2636435-2639506 GCF_000699105.1 Pygoscelis adeliae
GCCAAAGAAAGGATGGGGGGGGGGGGTGGGTGAGGGGGTGGGTTGCAGCGGGGGACAGGGAAGAGGAAAGCATCGTCATGGCCGAGAATCCCGCCCGAGCGGTCCCCTGTAAGACAGGTCTTCCCAAGGGGAGGATAAGGAGCTCATGCGTGCCAGGGTGGACTTTTATACCTTCGGGGCCTGAGGTCTGGGGAGGTGGCCCCTTTTGGGGGGTCTTGGAGGGACCCAAGCTGCCAGGCGCAGAGCTGGGGAACCTCACCAGAGAGCATCAACCGCGGCAGGGTTTGCACCGACAGAGCTGCAGATTTCATGCCCCGCGTGAGCGAGCAGCCTGCCCAGCAGCAGCGGCTGTTTGCCTGCGCACCCCCCAAAACCTCGCCGCCGGTGAATCAGTAAGGCACCAGGAATGCAGGCGCAGCTGAGCAAATACGATTGCTACATGCAGTTATTAATTGGACAAATCTCATATATTTTGATCCTTGCGGAGCTCTCTCAGGGAGGTTTCAGTGGCTGAGAGGTTATTCCTCCTTGGCTAACTGCTCTGGGAGCACCCTGGGTTGCTCGGTGGTTGTGGGTGCTGTAAGTCATACGAGGACCTTGCTACACCCAGGCACTTGGGGACTGAAGTCCCGCTGTGCACATGTGTGTGAATATAATGGCTTGTGGCAGAGAGAGGGCACAGCAGGACAGAGAGGGGACCTGCCTGAGAGCACAGGATACCCACTGCCTCTGCTCACTTGGGCTTCACGGCCCTGAACGCGAAGGCTGCAGCCTGCTGTCCCCCGCAACGTCCCAGGTGCCCCAGTCCCTTTCCCAAAGGGCTATTCCAGCCGCTTTCAGTGCTGCTCCTTAACACCCCTGTTTGCCCACGTTTTCCCGAACACCAGTCCAAAGGAAATGTTCAAAGATGGATGGGGCAAACACATTTGAAAAAAGGCACAAGTACATACTTACAGCCTCAAGCATTTGCTCTGGATTAGGCAGCCGGCACCGGCTCTGCCCGTGCCCCCCGGAACCCTCCTGCTCTTCCCTCTGCCCCCCGCTCTGCATCCCTCCCGCTGCTGAGAGCCCCTCGTGCCCTGAAAAGGAGGGCAGCGGGCCGAGAGCTGACTGCACCAGAGAAAAAATCCTGCGAAAGGTTCGTGTGGCAGGTAAAACCCTACGGCGCAGTCTGGGCTGGATGCTGGCGCCGCCCGAATGCCCCACAGCATTTCGGGGGGCGGCAGGGGGGGGGCGCGGGCAGGGGGGAGCGCTGCTGCTTTTCCTGGCTGTAAGGGGACATCAGACAGCGGAGGAGTCAAGAGCAACACTCAAATGAAGCAGAAAAAGAGGGAGACACGGAGCCTCACTCGCCAGAAAGGTCACACACGTGGCATCTTTATGCACAGGTAATGATCTGCACGGGTCAGCGCTCCCCACCCCGACCCCATGTCTTGATGGCAAATAAAACCCTGTGTGCTATTAGCACTGTGTTACTCAAGCTGAGGGCAAAGCTATCAACCAATTTTCCTCTTACGGCGCCTGGAGACGAGGGGAGGGATGAGTGATTTCAACCCCAGCGCGTGCAGGGAGAGGGCTGGCAGGGGGTGAGGGTGGCAGAGCAAAGCGGGGAGGTAGATCTCCCTCGGAGCATCTTTGCTGGCACCAAAAAGCACTGTGATTGCTGCGGATAACACCCGGGGAACGGCGCACAGGCAGCCCCGGGCTCGGATCGCCCCACGTCCAGGCCGGGGGCTGGCTGGCTGCAGCAGGAGCATCACCCCAGGGCTTTAACAGAGGGGTTCCCACTGGGAGAAGAGGATTCATCCCGTGGCTGACCCCTTACCAAGCCTTTCCATGTTTCGTATTTTACAAACATCTGCTTTCTTGTGTGCAAATAACACTGTCCACCTCCACGCTGTCACCGCAGAGGGTGGACATGTCACACGCCTGGGGACAAATCCCAGAGCTGCCACCTCCTACAGCCTGAGAAAGAAGCTGACCCAGCCGGGCTGCAGGGCTTGCTTCACCCCGGCACCCTGGGACAAAGCACTCATCCACCGACCCCCAAAATCAGTGGGAACCAACCTGGCAAAATGTGAGTTAAGACAACAGCAGCTGGAAAGGCTTCGCTGCCGCCACCGAGACGCCAAGCCTGGGTGCCTCTCCCGCTGATGCTATTCAGCCTGACAACAGCTTTTTGATTAAATTCTCCGGCTTTCAGGGTGCTGCGCTGCCTGGAACGTAATACTTAGGCTGTTAACGGGGTGTTTCATCTCCTCTTTCCCCTCCTCCGTGCTGCTCGCCTCTGGGCAATATTAATGACTATGTGTGCTCCCTTCCCTGCTTGGATCCACACAGTCAGTAGATGTTTTTCCTCTCCTCAGCTGTAAGACAGGGGTAGCAGGGCCTCCAAGGAGGTTCAGCGGTATCTTGGGTTTATTCGAGGGTGGCAATAGACCAAAATTGCTTTGTATGAGCCCTCTGGGATGAATGGTGCAGGAAAAAAAGGCAAACCAGGGCTGGTGGGGGGTCCTGCCTCCTCCTGTGCGATGTCCCAGTGGGTCTGGCGAGCCCCAGTGACACAGCCCTGCATGGGTTTTGTCTTTGCCTTGGCTTTGTGGGCAAAGAAAGCAAAGCACGAGCTCGCTTTACCTTCAGACGCGTTTCCATCGCTGCCGGGGCTGTACAGAGCGTGCAAAGCCTCTGAGCTCCTTGGCACATGCCTTGCCCCTGCAAAGCCAAGCGGCATCCCCCAAGGGATGGGCCACATCGCCCCCAGGCAAGCAGCATCCCACCCCGCCGGCAGCGCCGACCTGCTGCATCCAGCCCAGAGCCGGTGCGTGGAGTCATGGCGATGAGCCTCATCTTGCTGAAAAAATAATTGAACATGATCGGCTGCCCTACTCGGATCATGGCCAATATCCGTCACATAAACCTCATCCACTAAGAGATTTATTTGTTAATGAGGCGGGGGGGAAAGCCCGTGCAAGGCTCAGTTCTGCTCTGAGTGATGCTGGGCTGCTGCTGCTGCTGCAAAACCCAGCCCTGGAGCCCGTGTGGGTTTGCACCAACTGAACTGGGATCAGAGG
>NW_008824010.1:2639560-2673439 GCF_000699105.1 Pygoscelis adeliae
GGTGGTTTGTTCTGGGATGATAGAGCACTGAGGGTTTAAAAGAGGCCGGTTAGGTGATATCTCAGTGCCCATCCTCCAGCTCCAATTAACAGGGTTTGCACCCTGCACCCTCCTTACCCGACTGGTGGGGAACAGCCCGGCCGCTCCTAAGGAAAAACAATGAGAAAAAAGTGCTCATAATATAACTTCGCTAATGAAAGACATGACAAGGATAATAAACGCAACCTTTCCTCGGCTGCCCTTCTTGTTCCAGAAACCATCCCTCACTCCAAAGCGCTGGGTGAATTTTTTTCTCCTTTTCGATACCGAGCAGATTTGGCTGCCTGGCACGGCATGTTTTTTCCCTCGGCTTGGTGCAAAGTGTCTGGGTCCGATCTCGGGGGCTGGATCCTCACAAAGGATGAAAATTTGTGAGCGCGCAGGGCAGCCAGCTGCTGCTCCTCACTGGGCCATCAAGGCTAAAAAAGGAACTGGTCCGATCACTGTTTTGGGGGGGATTTAGAAGGGTTTGTATGTTTTCAAGTGGCATCCTCTGGACTGGGCTCCAGATGCTTTAGATTTTGATACTGTGTATTCTTTCTTCCCAGATGCTCTCAAGTTAACCAGTGAGTCAGGATCCAGAAGCACAATCCCACGTCCCCAGGCTGCAATGAGAAGTAAAGGATTTTGCCCCGGGGGGAAAATCCCTGTGTTCGTACACAAACAACGTGAAAACCACAAGTTGTGTTTGCACACGAGGAAAATCCCGTGTTTCTGCCCCTCGGAGGGTGGGCAAAACCCAGGGTTTACTGGAGGTGGGGGCCAGCGTCCCAGGGACGTCAGCTCTTGGGGTTCCTGGGGGAGCCGCTGCCTGGGATGGGCCATGAAACCCCCCGACAGCAAACCCACCGCCCTTGGCCGAGTTTCCCATGCATTAATCAAGAGATATGGGGTATTTTCATGGAAATCATCCATTGGTGAACAATGTGCAGATGGAACAAGGGGCCAAATGCCCCCAATAGCGGCAGCAAGCTCCTCTCACCAGCCCCAGTTTTTACGCAGCCCCTTTTCCATGAGCACCCTGGGCTTTCCTCCCTGTCTGCGTTGCACGGAAACGTCCCACCTCTCACCCCAGCCTGGTTTAGGTCACAGCAAACTATACACTGAATAGATCTGAAAAATCAACCCGGATCTTCTTTTCCTTTCTGGGAGCGCAGGCAGCTCTGCAGGCAAACCCTGCTCGGCGGGAGGAGGGCAGCCAGGCGAACCCAGACGGATGCTGCAGGCGCTAGTCCTGGGCTCCTCTCATCCCCCAGCCTCCACCTCGCTGTTGAAGCTGAGACCAAAGGCAAAACCTGCCTGAGACGTTTTTTCTTTCTTATTTTCGATCTTTCATTTTCTTTGCGCAGCCCTTCTGCCTGTGATATGCTAACACTGCCACCAAATTGAAGTTGGAAGATTAGAGCAATCAAATCCGTTTCCACAGGATACCTTTAACTGGACAGGTTTTGCTTTAAACCTAAGTACCCTACTGGGGATTCATTACCAAAACCCATCCGCTTCCCATTTGTTTCTAATGGGAGGGAAGATGAGTTTTGAATAATTAAAAGCCAGCTCCTCTCTGCCTGCCTGCCGCTGGACGGAGCAAAGGTTGTGCCGCTGCTCTGCCCGCTCGCCTCTGCTCCAGGGTCCGAGCCCAGCACCGTGTAGTAACCCTGCAAAACCCAAACTATTTAGGAACCCTGCAAAACCCCAAACTATTTATAGAATCACAGAGTGGTTTGGGTTAGAAGGGACCTCTAAAGGTCATCTCATCCAACCCCACTGCCGTGGGCAGGGACATCTTCAACTAGATCAGGTTGCTCAGAGCCACGTCCACCCTGGCCTTGAATGTTTCCAGGGATGGGGCATCTACCACCTCTCTGCGCAACCAGTGCCAGTGCTTCACCACCCTCAGCCCCACCCTCAATGTAAAAAATTTCTTCCTTGTAACTAGTCTGAATCTCCCCTCTTTTAGCATAAAACCATTCCCCCTTGTCCTGTCACAACAGGCCCTGCTAAAAAGTCTGCCCCCAGTAGAGTAACCCTACAAAAACCCACCCAGCTCCTATTTGCAGGACACACGCAGGATCCTGGCTGGGACATGAGCTCCTGGGACGGGCGCTGGGCTTTGCAATGCACTGGCCACAAGTCAAACCAGGCACCAGGTGAAACCAGTGCTAAAAAAAAAAATTCCCCCTAAAGAAGGAGCCAGGGAACAGGCACTGATGTTTTCCAGCTTAAAGCTCTTCCAAATTCTGGTCTGTAGTTGCATCATCTCGGAAGGGCTGGGCTGCCCAAGCACGTCGGATGGCAATCGCTTTCCCTTGCAAGGGCAGCGGGGAAAAGTGATGACAAATTCCTCCAGTTAATTAAAAAGCCCCACTCCAGCAACGTAGCAGAGCTTTAGAAGTAATTTATGATCGTTTATTCATTTTGTCCCAGCACAATCTCTGTGGAAATGTAAAATTCAGCTACTGTATGATTTTCTCTTTACATTCACTGGAAGGAGGAAGAACGAACAGATTCTGTTAAATTAATTATCAGCATTGATTTCTTGTCTTTTTTATATTTTTATCCCGAGACAGAGCCCTCAGTAACTTTGAAGAATCTCTAGCGCTCAGGCTTGGAAAATTGATCTAGCGGCTTCTGTGAAGCAGCATTTCCAAGCTCCCCTTCCTCAAAATACACTCTAAATGTTAATTTGCATGCTCAAAAGGAACCAGGTGATTTGTCATTACATTTGCCTCCTCTCCCCTCTCTCTGATGTAGCTGCTCGTTCCCTTCTTAATTGATTTTCATATTTAGATTCAGTTCTAGGGAAAGTAATTTGGGGACTGAATCGGAGAGAGAATTAATAGCTGACAACAAACGGGAACTTCGATGGGACTTCATCAGGCCACCCGAGCGCCCAAACTGGTCCTCTTTTCCTCCAGCAGTTTAATTTTCTTGATCTGTTATAAATCATTATATTGAAAAATAGCTACTAAATAGAGACTCCTCACTGCTTTTGCAAAGCAGAGGCGAAAGCTGCCAGATAAGGGGGAAGAAATTATTTGCAAACGTTCATTGGGATCAAAGCCCTGGAGGGTCTCTCCCGGCTCCATCAGTCATTGCCGGCGGCAGCTCGGGCATGCAGGATCCGTGCACCACTGCAGCCTGGGGCCGGACCCAAAGCACAGGGGGAACATCGCCAGCAAAGGCAGGTGCCGCACAGGCTGGGGGGCTGGCGATGCGTGTCCCCATCCAGGCATCACGGATTCGCCTTGGGACGTGTCCGCATCTCCGGCTGCAGAGAGCGGGACCTACACCGGGGAGGGGAGAGGAGCCCGAGGAGGTGCCGTGGCTTGCCCAGAAGAGATCCTGTGTCCTGAAGGCACCCAGAGAAGCACAGCCACAGAAACCAGCACGGAAATCTCCCAGGATACTTGCATTCCAGGCCTTTTACAGCTGGCACCCACAGCTTGCAGCACCCTTCGCCGGCAGAGGACACACGGCAGTGCTCGTGTCCCCTCTCTGCTCAGGGACCTCGAAGCACGCGGGGTGCTCCTGATGGCCAAATAGCTGCGAGCTTTGGTTGGAAGAAGCCTGAAGCCCCGAGACACCCTGGTGCTGGCGAGCCCTCCTGCCCCTGGAGCTGCTCCGAGTCTCCTGGGGCAGCCCCGCAGGGATGCCACAGCACAGGCAAGCCTTTGATAGCCTCCGTCATGCCAGAGCTCCCGTTAACGTTACTTAATTAACGGTCACAAGGATACCAGGTAGTGCAGCACTGCTCCGGCTGATGGGAATTACCCAACACCAAAAAGTTCCCTGGGCTGACCTGCCCAGGGGGCTGCAAGTCCACTTCAGCTCTGGTTTTACTCATTGCGCTTTTGGCACCTGAACTTGTAAAAAACAAACCCAAAACCAAACCCATCTTTTAAGGAAGAAATGTTTTTCTGCCGGTACGTTTCATTTTAGGGCCACTCCAAAACTGGCTGGCTGGAGAAAGCAGTTTCTTCCTCTCTCCTACTGTTCTAAACACAGTTAATTCTTTTATAAATTAACTTGCACAATGTCACAGTACATTACCTCACCTTGGAATATTTTTATTCTGAACTTTGCATGGCTGATAAATGGAACGATGCTTGGATTTTCTCTGGGGATCTTTTACCCGTAATGTAACTTATTAAAATACAGCTGACTGCAGAAGAAATAGCACTTTTTCAACAGAGTCCAGGTTATCCAGCGAAACACAGATAATGAATAATGGTTTATGGTAAAACTGATAATTCAGCAGCTATTATGTAGACTGGCCCTGTGGTTTCCTTTAATCATTGGAAATTGCTAGGCAAGGTGCCATGGACCACTGGCCAGCTGAAAAGCAGGGGTCCCCAGGAGGGGAACGACACAAGATCACCTCCTCAAGCCAGCCTTGCCAGCCACGATGTCGCTGCCCACCCGCTGTGCCCCGGGAGCTCTACCTGCTTCCACAGCCGTTGTGGTTTATTCCAGCGTTTTATCCCTGGCTGTGAAATGCTGCTTTTTTTTTTATAGCAGGGGCCGTGAGGTAGAGCAGGGCGGTTTTATTTCTGCGTGTGTTTGCTTTCTGCCGTGTGCGGGGCAAGATGGGGCAGCGTCCTCCCCACCAGCACCGCCGGCTGCTCCCCCGGATCTGGGGGTGCCCGGCCCTTGGGGTCCCCCATCCCCTGCCAGCCAAGGGATGGGATCCCAACCCCGCTGGCTGTCCCTGGAGAGTGGGGAAGGGCTTTCCCCCTCCCAAAGGTTCAAGGATGCTGGGCAGGTTTCTCCAGTTATTACCCACATTTGCAAAGGCTGCCCCTCCTTTCCCCATCGGCTACAGCCAGCTCCAAGGGCGTCAGGTGTTGCTCTCAGCTGGCGAACACCTCCTGCCCTTCAGGCCCCCCTGCCCGCGCCGTGGCAGAGGGGAGGTGGCTGCTCGCACCCTCCCATCCCCGCTCCCAAACCAGCTCCAGTTTTAGCCACCAGCAGCCTGGCATGGGCCCAGCACATGCTAAAGGACAATTTCAGCAGCCCAGAAGAGAGAAGGTGGCTCCCACCAGGGCCAAGAAGCGGCCATAACACCTGATGCTCCCAGCCAGGCACCCGTCCTTCCACGTTTCTCGAGCCGGCGGACACGTGCCACGTACCTCAGGGTGCCGGTGACAGCGGTGGCTCCGGACCGAAGGCGCCAGCATGCCTCCAGCAGCATCGCAGCCCCTCCGCAGCGCGGGGGAGGGGGAGGAAGCCGTGGGACAAGCAGCCCTGCCCAGCTGGGGCTGCCCTTAGCCCTGCGCTGCCCACGAGCAGCACCTGCCTTTGGCCTCCTCCCTCCCCAGTGAAGAAAGGAGATGCAAACCTTCTTTCTCCAAGAAAGAGCCAGGGAGGGACCGTTAACCCTTCCCTGCCCACAGGCCCTTGGCTGTAACCCAGCTGCCCCCCGGGCAGGGCAGCAAGGGGACGGCATGGGGAGAGCTGGTGCCTCTGTGCTGGTCCCATCCCCCTTCTTCTCTTTCCAGCCCCCCGTCACTACCCGGGGTATTGCTTGGCTGGTACCAGCGGTGATGAGAAAAAGCAGATGGTAAATAGACTCATTTGCCAAAGCAAGGTTAACCCGGAGAATAAGCTGCAGAGGAGCAAATGGAGCTGTTTGGAGGATCAGGGAGTCAGGGGCATGTGATGGGCAGGGAAGGAAGGTGCGATATGCTCTCAGGTGGAAGAGGCGAGCAGTCTGGGGTCACTCCACCGGGCTGGCATGATATCATCCAACAGGCAAACAGCATTGTGTTGGGAGGCTTGGGCTGACCCCAGCCTGAGCGATATCCAGAGACGCTGCCGGGACTGCCACGGGCTCTATTGGGTAACGCTAAGTGGCCACTTAAGTGCTGTGCCTCAGTTTCCCCACTTGTACCCCAAGGCTAACCTCAGTTATCAGCAGTGTCAGTAGTGACATGTCACATGGCCAAAGTACAGTGAGAATCTCTGCAGAGAGATGTAAATCCAAGTCAAACACTTCTTCATATCTCTTGGGAAGATCAGACAATAATTAGCTCTGACAGCAGCACCCCAGCTGGCAGGAGGGCAGGAGCACGGTCTCGCTCGCAAGCACCAGGCGCTGCTTGCTTAGAGCCAGCTCCCGGGTCCTGCCTCGTGCCAGAGCATCCCGATTTCATCCCCGGTGGGGCCTGTAAAATCCAGGGGTTTGCACGTGTGGACTCTGCTGCGTTTAGTCGGGTTTAAAATAGCTTCTCTGTCCTGCCTGCAGCCGAGCCTGGCCGGGTTGTCTGGGATGGGAGGCAGCGAGCAGGATGGTTGGAGGCAACAGGCTTCTAGAATAGGGCAGATTCCTGAAGGATTTCAGGAAAACCTCCCTCTGCATTAGTCTCCCTCGTGCCAGACCCAGCACAGCCCGCAGGCTGCAGCTTGCAAGGCTTGGCTTAAACTGCCCCAGAGAGCATCTGAAGACCTCCCTTTTATTGATTAGCAGGCAGGCGTGCTTACAGCTCCTTGAGACTCTTCCTCCTCTCTTTAATAAATACCTGCTCTTCCTCCGGCAGCAAATCTGCCCGTGCAGGCAGGAGCCCCCGAGGCCCGGCCGCAGGAGCTGCTGGGGCAGCGAGGTGCCTGGGAAGCGGGGCGGCAGCCGCTGCTTTCCCAAATCCCTTCTTAATTATGCATGATGAACACTTGAAAATCTGACCCGAGGTGGCTGTTGTTGAGTCATCCTCCGTTTAATTGCTTGCAAATATTACACTGTCTCACAGCGTGGGCTGTAAATTACCAGCAAATAAAGTGTGGAAGCTGCTTTACAGCTAATATATTGCTTCTTGGGAAAGTTTTGGATTAAATGAGTCTTTCTGCTGAGATCACAGCGCCTTCCCCGGGGATCAGGCTCTGGTGAGGGGTGCAGGGGGATGCGGAGCGGAGGGCTGGGGGATGCTGCCCTCTCACCGGACCATGCCTGCACCTTGCAGGTAGGAAGAGCCATGGGGAGGGTAAAACAGGGACGCCTCCGGTCCAGCTGCCGTGACAGTGTTTGTGCCACTTGCTGAGAAGTGCCAAGCGCTATTTATCAATGTTTCCCAATACCTCCAAGGTGAGACTTTCTGAAGATTTCAACATGAGGGTTCGTTAAGTGACTTCAAGTGAAAAAGAAAAAAAACAAAACAAACCCGCTATTCAGCAGTACAGATTTCCCCGGAGGCTTCTGTTATTATCGTCTTCCCAGTTATGAGTGATTTATCCTTGATGTTCCTGGCTTGGCATACACTCTGCAAATCACTGCTCCCGCTGTGAATCCAGCCCGTCTCGACGCCTGGGCAGAGGGGATGCAGCCACCGCAGGTGCCAGCGTCCCTCTGCCTTCCCCGGCGGTCCCCAGGGGTCTGGGCTGTCCTGCTGCCCGTGCACGAGGCTGGGGCGTCACCTGTTGCTGATGTCTCTTAAGCTCCAGCCATGGCCAGCCCTAGATGATTAAAAATTGTTGCAGGAAATTTCGAGATTGGGATGAAGCTTGGAGGTCTCTGCTGTGGGTTGATGAAGCCTTTGGGGCAACTTGGCCGGTGCCACGTGGATCTTCATGGTCACATTCGGTGGTGACCCGAGTCGGGCAGGACTTCTGCCAGCAACCAGCCCTGTTAGGAAGGTCTCCAAGAACAAGACTGTTGAAACTGCCCCCAAATTTAACCTAATTTATTACTTCCCATCTCTGGACTCCAAGGTCCTCTGTCCATTACCAAAATGCGGTCGTCCCAGGGGAAGGAGGTGGCAGTTGTTTGGGTATCTGAGGAAAGGTGATGAAAAGCAGAAAATACCAGCAATGCTGCTGAGCTACCTTCCAAAATAGATGGTGGCCAAGCAAAGGAAGAAAAAAGTGCCTCCCCTCCCTGCCTTGAGCTGTTCGGTTTTTTCCAGGCACACGATTAGATGAATTAGAAGGTTACAGAGAGGCCGAGGGCTGAGCTGCCACCAGGGGAACGTCCCGCCAGAGATTTGGCCCCAGCACCGGCTGGTGACGGCTCAAGACTGCGGCAGGATCTCCAGTCACATTAAAATGACAAATTTCCAACCTGTGGCAAGCACAAAACAATGACTTCAATGTGGTTTGTCCATGACTAACAGAAAATAAGATTTCACATCGTTTCTAGATCATTCTCTTAGTCGTGCTGAAAGGAAACGGTACGCTTTGAAGCAAAGCGTCCCCCCAAGAAAATCAAGGTTATTTCAAGGTTTTATAACTTCCCGTTGGCCATCAGAAAACAGGAGGCAAAATCAACAGCAGCCTCGCTCAAACATACCCCAACCCACTGCGTCCCTCCGATTTCCTAGAAAAGGCAAAATAATGTTAAGGAGCTCTACTGCTTTTCCCCAATCTTCCTCCGTAACTCCAAGATGAAGGATAATTAATTGATGAAGGAGCCGCTTTCTATGAAGGCACTTACTCTACTTTGCAAAGAAATGCAAACTATAGTTAGCAGGTTTTTTTTTCTTTTGGCGTGTGCAGCCTGCGAACACTCAGCAGCCCTCGGGAGTGCTGCGCCGGGGGCGGATCATTTATAGGTGTTGAGCAGGGGTCAGTCCTTCAGGCATTTCAGCAGCAGCTGGTGGCACAAATGAGGATTTTTCAGAATCAGCCAGTGAGTTTAGCTACATTTCAACTCAGAGCATCACCCTGAGGCAGAAGGAGATGTGTCCACCAACTATCAGTCCCCGTGTCTCCATCACTGATGACTTTTAAAAGTCCCGCAGGTTCCCCCTCCTCCCCATCTGCCTCAGACACCTCGCCACGACTCAGGACTGCAAAGGAAAGCCACAGTTCCTATGAAACACAGGTGGGAAATGAGATTTATTTTTATATCAAGGATGACGGATAGAAAGACCGTGGTTGTTTTCTCAGGGTGCCCAGATGGGTTGTGCATCCCAGGGCTCGCCCAGCATCTCCTGCAGACTGGTCTCTCCCCCGCCGGGCACCCAGCTCACTCTTTATTTGGAAAACACTACCCATCCTTTAGAAAAAGCCTGGGGCAGCCAGAACGCCATTTCCTCTACCAGAAATACCTGGAAGAGAGCAAAAGAAGCGGGGAGGAAGGAAGCTATAAAGGAGAGGAAGCTGTAAGGCATTCGAAACCTTGGTACGGCGACGCTCAGGAGCTGGAAAAGAATAAAAGAGTAGCTGGTCTTTGTTCACCCCTGGAGCCACGGCTTTGGCAAAGATGAGCAAGAACAATAAAACTTCCACCAGTCCTAGGTTTTCCGTGATGAGTGTTAAGGATTTTCTCAACAAGAACTCTGAATAGTGTGAAAATAATAATGGAAAACATTTTTGTTGTCTCCAGGGAGGAAGATGCACATAAAGTGGTTTTTCCTGGCCGGGTCGCGCTGGCAACAGCCCTGGGTGCAGAGAGCTGCTGGACGGATTTCAGGAGCCACCCTTGGAGAAAGACTGGAAGGAAACGTGCCCTTCCCTCCTTCCCTCTCTCCTTCAGCTAAATTTGTATTTCTCTTTCTGGCTGTGCTGCAGAGAGTAATGAACGTGGGTGATTTACCATCAGATAAATGGCATGCATTAGCTGCCTGTTTAGAGACCATATTTCCTCTTTGTGATGAGAGCTCAATATCTTTCCAATGAGTTATTTCTTGGAGATCTTCTAGACCTGGACTTTAAGTACCGAGCAATTACTGCGCCGTAATTCCAGGGCTGCTCGTCTCCCTGCTAGACACAGTCTCTTAAGCCTCGTCAGGTTGACTGGAGGAAGCTTTTTTTAGTTTTAAAAGAATGGCTTAATGGCAGCTGTTTCAAGCAGCTCCCTTTTCCCTTCTTCTCCTCCTTTTCCATCCAGCCTTTCCAGTCACCTGCTGCAATCTCCTCGCCCTGCCCAGCAATGGTTGCTGGGGCTCCAGGTACCAGAGTTGCACCCTGCACCAGGAGTATATTGGAAATAACAGAAAAGTGGCCAAAAGCTTGTACCTACACATGCATTAAACCATGGCACTGCTGCCCCGTTATGCCCAAGCTCTGCCCGGGGGGCTGGCACAGCCGCACGTCCCGGGCCAGCATCTCCCAGGGATGCAGCCCATCGCTAACCCTGCTCCCACCTCGCCTGCTTGGTACCTCCACCACTGCCAGCTCCAATGGCCTTGGGCAAACTCCCTCCTGCTCTAGGGCCGTCTGCCCTATTTGCAGAGGAGGAAGAAAAGCCTTCCCCCCTGCTTTGGGAAAAGCCCTTTGCCCTAGGACACAAGTCCGGAGCCACGTTTGCATCTTTAATACAAGCGACTGTTGTGCTCCAAGCTCCCAGTTGAGGCCGGAGCTCGGTGTGGCAGCAGCGGAGGCTCAAGCCGTGGTTTTGTCTTTAAATCTCATTTTTGGGAGAGTATCAGCATATCCTGACCTTTTCTATATCTCAAGGGAGTAGTGGGTGATGTTGGGGGCCACATTTGGAGCTGTTTGAACAAAAGGTTCCCAAGTTATGCCCATTTTCCCCTCTTAAAAATGAATTACAAAAGTAATAGGTGCTTCTTCAAGCTTTGCATGGAGCTGGAGCTGAGCCTGGCTCTTGTCTGACATGCTCGTGGCGTGGGTTGGAGGGAAGTGCTGCGGTTGTGAGAAACAGGTGCTCTAAAACTGAAGGAAAAGGACGAAAATTTCGCAAACAGGCTGAGCCAGCCCTTGTGCTCCCAACATGTCCAAGCACAGGCAGTAATGCTGCTTCCCTCAGGGGCTGGAGGCCGAGAGGAGACAACGTACCTGCAAGCATCGTCCCTTTTAGCGAGCACCAGCAGCTCCTCTGCCTGCAAACCTGTGCAACCGCTGCCAGAGATTTACTCCCCAAAAGTGCATTTCTTTTTTATTAAAGAATACAGCAACAACAAGCAGAAAACGCAGGGCTAAAGCTGTTAATGCAGAGTTCACGGTGCCTGGGGCATCTCATGCATTTTTAAATGTCTCAACATGTAGAAGTGGAAAACAAGACAGCAGAGTGCCCCGGGGCCATCCCACCGCCCGCTTGATTCCTGCTCCTGGCACCTCCGCTTCCTCCCAGCCCCAGGGCACCCGGCCTCCGCGCTGAGTCCCCAGCAGCCAGGGCGGAGGGAGGGGACAGGGTGCAGCAGGATGGGATCCAGCAGGATGGGGTCAGCAGGATGGGGTCAGCAGGATGGGATCCAGCAGGATGGGGTCAGCAGGATGGGATCAGCAGGATGGGATCCAGCAGGATGGGATCCAGCAGGATGGGATCATCAGGATGGGATGCAGCGGGATGGGATGCAGCGGGATGGGATGCAGCAGGACGGGGCGCGGGGGACAGGGTGCAGCAGGATGGGATCCAGCAGGATGGGGTCAGCAGGATGGGATGCAGCGGGATGGCATCAGCGAGGTGGGATGCAGTAAGGGGGGGTGGAGCAGGACACAACACAGCAGAACAGGAGGAAGTGGGATGGGATGCAGCGGGATGGGATCCAGCAGGATGGGGTCAGCAGGATGGGATCATCAGGATGGGATGCAGCGGGATGGCATCAGCGAGGTGGGATGCAGTAAGGGGGGGTGGAGCAGGACACAACACAGCAGAACAGGAGGAAGTGGGATGGGATGCAGCAGGGCGGGGCGCGGGGGACAGGGTGCAGCAAGCCATGATGCAGCAGAGAGGCCGAGCACCTGCGGGTGCCCCCCCAGCCCTGCTGGGAGCCGCTTCAAGAGCAGGGCCCAGCCCTTGCAGCAGCCCCAAGCACTAACTCTCAGCAAACAGGTTTATTCACGAATGACAAAGTCTTATTCATTAAAGAAGAACATTCCTAATGAGCAATTAAACACCTAAGTAAGCCTCAGGTGGATGGATGGGTGGATGGGTGGATGGGTGGACGGACGGACGGACAGGTGATGAGCACCACGAACCCCCTGATTTACCAGGGCAAATGCTCTCTTACAGGAGAAATGGTAAACCAGAGCTAGCCTGGAAACTTGCTTTTTTTTCCTCTTTTTTCTTAGCAGCTCTTCTTACTTTTGACATCACTGCGCCTTCAGGGCTTGGAAAGTCTCCCAGTACACTCACAAAGGCACCGTGTGCCCGGCGGGCTCAGTGGGGTGACCCCAGCTGCTCTTGGCTGGAGAACTGCTTGTCTGAACCAAAATCTCTTTCTGTTCTTCCTATCAATTTTTTCCCACTATCAGATGCAGGGAAAGCACCCCGTCCTGGGACAAGCCAGGCCAGGAGCCCCACACCATGGTCAGGTTTGTCTCTCCCTTTCCCTCCTCCAGAAAAAAATAGGATTACTCTTTGCAGCATTGGGGTTTTTTTGAATGACCAAGTAATGGACAAACCTACGGGAGATATTTCAGCCTCCCAAACTGCTGACGTTGAAATGTATCCAGGAGACCAGGCTAATACTGGGAGTATTTTAAATAGATCAAATAATGATTGCATTGCGAAGCCAGATTTTTATGTCTCAGGCCTCAGGCAGGTAGAGTTCAAGTGCGTTTCGATAGTGTATTAATAGTGTATTAATGAATTCCGCATACACCGCTTGCAATCTTCAAAGGCACTCTTGTTTTTGAACTGTAATTGTCCACTGAGAAATGACAAAACAAACAGCAATTACACTGGAAAAGGGATTTTAAAAAAATTATGCCAGTGGGACTGGAGCTCATAAAACAGCGTTAGTGATATATACACACTAAACTGTTGCCAATTGCTGGAGAATTGAAAGCACGGAAGTGCCTTGTTTTCATGTTTTCTTTCTTTTCCCTTTTTTTATTATTAAATTTTTGCAGGGAGAGCGATGCCCAGGGATGAAGGCAGATGGTGCATCTGCAGCCAGACCCCCAAGGAGCTCCCAAAACATCCCCACGTTGGGATGGGGAGCAGGGCTGGTCCTCTGGCATCCCTGAGCTCGCAGGAGATGCGGTCCCTGGAAATGCCAAATAATTCCTCCGCACCCAAGGCGCCCGATGAGTCCGTGGTGCTGGGAGCTCCCTTCCAGCATCGCCGTCCTGTAGGAGCGAAGCGACAGGACGTGCCCTGAAAACTGGTCCAGCCTCTCCAAAGAGAGATGAGAGCTTACCCACCCACAGGGCATTTTTATTAGCATGATGCTAATAATTCGTTATTTTTATTAGGGTGGCGCTGTCCCTCTTTATGTGCAGTCAGCGGAATTCTTTTCCACGAGATAATATAACCCACGCTGGCCCCGGTGTGCAGAAAACTGTTGATAACAACACGGGGCCATTTATTTTGTGTGGTGTTGCTAAAGTGAAAACACCAGCGAGGCAGCGGTGGCCAATTACTGTCAGCTCCTACCTGCAAATAGGAAAAAATTCTCCTTCCTAGGAAGGAGAAAGAGAAGTTATGGACTGGACTCGGTGCTGTGGCAAGGCTAAGAATAATAACAACAACAACAACAACAACAACAACAACAACAACCATTTCTGTGTCTGGAAAGATTAGGGGCTGAAGTGCTCCCTGCCTGCTCTGCCGTGTTGGGTTTCCACCTTTATTTTTGGAGCGTTTCTAGTTTCAGACCGGTTTCTTTTTACCTTAAGTACACTTTTCTATTAAAAATAGAGAAGTGTATTGTCGAGACCTCACCTACTGTAATTTAAGTAGCCTGTATAAAAATGTTAAGCAGCACACGGTTGCCGTCAGCTCTATAAAGAAGCTCTAAAACCACTGAAGCGTTAGAAGGCTCTGGCTGAAGGGCCGGATCCAGCGCCTGCCAGCATCGCTGCCCTCCAAAAGTGCAGGCGAAACAAACACCTCTCCGCATTGACATTTTCCACTAATTTAGTTGTGACAAAACTGAGGAACTTGGGATGGGAAAAAAATGGAGAAGCTCATTTGCCTTTTCCTGCCTGTGAGTAAAGCCTAAGTAATATGTTAATTTTAAAACCATAAAGAATATGAAAATTGGGAACAAAGCGCTCAGCTCCCTCACTGCAGATAGTACTTATCTTGTTTAGGAAATCAGTTTTAAAAGCATGCTCAGATAAGCTTATTTTTTCATCTGTAACTGGCATATTTTAAATGGTTTTATTTAACTAGTAAAAAACATTTTTGATGCTGTTTTTTGGGCATCTTAAATGGAAAACCAATTTCCATCTGAATAGACCACGGCACACGTTGTGAGTCCAAAATTAATAATCATCTCATAAAAAAGAAATGTATCATTCCCTATATTGTAACATAATAAAATGCAAACACGAAGAATTGCCATAAATATAGATTAAGCTACATAATTGCTTAAGTAACCTCGCAAAAAAAGGAGTTGTAAAAGAAGCAAACCTGCAGATTAGTGGTTAACAACCAAGAAGAATCGAGTTAAGAAAATAAATAAAATGTACAAATGAGAAACAAGATTAAAGCTGATCGTTTAAACCAAGCTTTCTGCTTTGCTAATTTAAATCATGATTAAAAAGGGTGGCTGAAATCAATCATCTCCGAAGTCTTCAGCTTTAAAGCTCCTTCCACCCCGGGAAGGGCTGGGGAAGGCTGGGGGGCAGCCCTGGCATGCCGGGGGAGGTAGTGGGATGCGGTGGGACACAGTGGGACGTGGTGGGACGGTGGTAGGGGATCCGCCGAGTCTCACCCCGCCTGCGGCTGTCGGGCTGGTGCTGAGCGCTCGTGGATTAAAAAAACTAAATGACAAGCGCCAAGAGCTGCCCAGGGTGGTTAAATCCTTCCCAGCCCTGGCTCCGTCATACACCGTGCATTGGGAAGGACGCTTGTTCCACAGATGCTCCTGACTGCACGGGTCAAGAAAATAAGCCAGGGATTCAGGGAAAGCCAGGAGTATTAGAAAAGAAGCAGTGTGGTGGCTGATGCTGGGGTTTGATGCACATCCCATGGTGTTCAGGAAACGATGGGTGGCCCAGGGCCGCAGAGTGGGGAGACGGGAAATGGACATGAGGAAAAATTTCTTTGCTGAAAGAGTGGTTAAACACTGGGACAGGCTGCCCAGGAACGTGGTGGAGTCACCATCCCTGGAAGTATTTAAAAGGCGGGGAGATGAGGCGCTTAGGGACATGGTTTAGTGGGCAGGTGTTGGGTTGATGGTTGGACTCGATGATCTTGGAGGTCTCTTCCAACCTTAATGATTCTATGATTCTATGGGGTCCCAGCACCCAGCAGCCACCGAATCCATCCCCTCCCAAGTTTTAGATGAGTACGATGTGCAAGTTTTATAGGAAAGCATTAACAGGGATCCTCCCAGGCAGGTGTCCTACAAGCTATCTGGGGTGAGAAGGGGCAGCAGATGCTTGCCAACCCCACGGCAGTGTCCCATCTGCTAACCCATCCCACCTCGATGGGAGACGGGAACCACTTTGCTGCTGCTGCTGCCATCGTTAGGGTGCTGTGGGGAGCCCGGGGAAGCGCTGTGTTCGCAAAGCCCTACGGCAGCACCCCAGCCAGGACAACCCCCCCATCACGTGGCCATGCCACCACCCATGGGTTTCCCACTGCTGGGGAGCAGTGAGGGCTTCACACCCCTCCATGCCGGGCTCCTGTGGTCCTTCGCACTGCTCTCGAGGAAGCATAGTCTTTTTTGGAGGGGATGGGGAGATGTCTGAGGAGCTGGTTTGGGATTTTAGCAGAGCCTGGGGCAGCCCAGGGGACGTGCAGGGACATGGTGGTGCGGCTTCCCGCTGGCTACGGCAGCATCCCAGGAAGATACTGAGTTAGAAAAAAATACAATTCCCTTCTGGCATCTCTCGCTCTGACTCACTTCCAAAGCGCACCCCCGCTCCCGAGCAAACCAGACCATCTTTCTTTCATATGAAAGAGAGAGGCTCAGCAAGATGTAGCAATAATCTGTTGTTTTCTATTCCACTGCTCAGCGAGGAGCATCTGGGGATGGCGGGGAAGGAAAGGGACCTCAAAATAGCGGCAGACTTTCTGTGCAGCTGGAGAAGCTTTCTGGAACAAAGAAAAACCTGAACAGAGCAAACATTCCCTTTCCCCATTCCTATCCAAGGAAAGGGCTTGGGTGCAAGTGGCATGAAATGCCCTATGTATTTGCTTGGTTGGGAATAGCTCGTAGGACCTGTTTGGAAGAGGTGGGAGGCTTCAAAGGGGCATCTACCATCATCAACCAGCTGTGACACCCCAGGGCTGGGACTCCCCAGCGCATCTGTTTTGGAAGCTGGGTTCTCTTCTGCTCCCCTACCAACACGTTGTGCAGCCTCGTGTCTTGGCATCGATTGCTCCATCCATGGAACAGGCACCTCTGGCCTCGGCAGGGGACCGCTGTGCAGCGCCCTGCCGCTGCCTGGCCAGCGCGGCCCCGTGGTCCCACCTGCGCTTTCCACCCTCCGGCAGCCGATGGTTTTGGATTGAGACCAAACAGGGCGCTGGCAGGGTGCTGGGTCTGAAGGAGAGGCAATCCAAGAGCATCTCACCCAGGGGCTCCCTCCGAGCCTTTGCCAGAGAGAGAAATGCTAAAAACGCCACCATCTCCTCTGGGAGGAGCACCCACATGCCAATAGCCAGGTTGGCTCCAGGAGATGAGCATCTGCTGTACATGGCTGGCACAGGAGGAGCACACCAGGCTGCACTATGTCAGACCCTCCCTGCCTTGGGACCGCAGGAGGGACAGGGCCACCCATCCCCATGGGAGCCACCGCCTGCCCGCAGGGTGCTGCGCTGACTACCAGGGTGCAGGGGAGGCAGCAAAGGCACGGCCAGTTTGAAGCCCCCCATTTGAAGCCCGTTGCCTGCAGGTGGGACCACACCGAGCTGCACCTGCCCGGTCCCCACTGTCAGTCCCCTGCCATGCCTCCAAAATGAGACCCGAGCGCCTGAGCTTCATACTCTTCATCAGACACTGCAGGCCTTCATCCCCTCTTCCCCATCATCCTCCTGCCCCCAGAAGAGAGAGGCGGTGCCTCAAGCCAGCACGGGGGAAACTACCCTGTAGCCGGGGCTGTGGGAGCTGCCCTTTGCTGGGGATGGGATGATGGAAGGACCGGGACAGTGTAATTCCTTCTGCTGGAGTGTGCACGCAGAGATTTGGTCTCTGGGAGGGATGAGAGGCACCTTTGCACCACCCAACCTTGAGAAGGGCTCAGCCCGGGAGGGTGCAGGTCCTGCAGCCGCTGCCCTGCCCAAGGAGCAGGCAGCAGGGACCGAGCTGCCGCAATTTTTGGTGCCTGCCTGACTTGAGCTCTGGCCACATCCCAGCTCAGTAATTTCCGAGTTCCTACCACCACCTTGTTAAATCAAACTAGGCGTAAGCTGAAAGCGAGCCATGGCAAGGAAGGTGTTTGCAAAGCACCAGCGCCAGATGTCCCAGGTCCCGGGTGAGCCTTGTCTACCATAAAAAGCACCAGCTCGAGGCTTTCTTTGTCTCGCCAAAAAACAAGCACTAAGGCTAAGCACGGGCCTCGCGCTGCCAAGGGGTATAAATTGGCACCTATTAGCCATCCTCAAAATAACTCTAACTTGTCTGACATAATGAGGTGATTAAATCAGCATGAGAAATTCTGCTTCTTGAAGCCAACAGGACACGGCGAGATAAATTGCGTTTCAAATCTCAGCACAATTAGGGAAAGGACGGAGCGTGGTTTGGGGAGGGGGACATCTGCGTGGGCTTCATTGAGCTTGTTGTGCCGTGCCAGCAGCTCCGGGCCAGGGCGAAGAGGGAGTCTGCATTGACCCACAGCCCTGCCTGCTTTGTTAGTGCTCTGAGGGCTGGGAAAACACAAAGATTGCCTAATATGCCTGATTTCACCCATTTTTCAGCCCCCCCACAACCCCGTGAGGGCATGTGAGGACACAGCTGCAATGGGTGCCAGCTCTAGTCAACGACCTGCCACCGCCTCCCACACCTACTGCCCGTGTGTCTTCCTGCCACCAAACTCTTGCTGTAGAAACTCAATGCATTAAACCTGGTGTTAACACAGAGGGACTCCCCTGGGACGGCCTCTGTTATCGGCAAAGAGTTTGCTTTTGCTTCACCAGATAGGGGAAAACAAGCAGGAAGGATGCTGCACGGCACGTAGGTCGGGCAGTAAATGGAGTTTGCCCTGTTGGTGAGGAGCATCCGAGCAGCGTCTTGGGTTGGTGTCCCCAGCTGCTGGAGCAGGCGAGCATCTCCACACCACGATGCAGGGGAGGATCAGCCAAACACGAACACGTGGGTGAGAGCTCCAGAAATCAACCTTCTGCCAAAACCAGCCGACCCAGGAGCTCCCCAAGATCCCGGGGGGACCTCTCAGACCCCCCAGCCCTGTGCTGCTTTGGGAGACCTCCGGGGTCTCCACGTTGGCATAGATCTGCAGAGCTCCGCCAAGCCATCTGCCTCCATCCCCCTATACAGACGTTTCCAGCAGGTTTTCAATGACCTTCAAAGGGTTGTCTCTGCCTGGCCGGCTCTTGTCTCCGATGATTTGGTGCCTCTCCGGTTCCTGTCATGCAAATGGAGGGATGGTAAATCTTTGGCCAGCAGTAATTCACATCTAGACATCGCGGGGACTGAAGATAATGAAGGTTTTTGAAACCCAATAGTCCCCAAACACTTCCAGGTGCTGCCTTTGCCTTTCTGTCTTCATGCTTCAGGGACAAATCATTCCTTACAATCTGTGTTCCCAGACCCTTTCGCCTGAACTCCGGAGAAGGATTTCAGTTAGGTCTAGCACAACGTATGGTCATTTGTCATAAAATTATTTTTGCTCATTTATCTCCATTCTGCCTTTTCAAGTCCTTTTCTTGGATGCTACTTTGGCCAAATTCCCAATTCCCTGAATTTATTATCACTATAAAATGGTTGCCTGCTCCACAGCATGACCCAGACCCACACCCCACTGCGATGCTTTAGAGGCCTTCATCTGTTCCTATGGCAACTGGAAAAAGAGGCAAGCACTGCAGCCAGCGCGGGGACAGATCTTGCACGGATGCTGACACCCCTCCCAGCTGGGAGGCTGCGAGACCAGAAGAACATGGGGGATACGCAGTGCTGGGATGAGTGGGTGGAAACACATCTTCCTGGTGTTTGCTGTTCCCCGGTCACCACGTAGCAGCTCTGTGCTGGGTCCGCGCGTGGCCAGGAGGACACAGCTCCGCTGGGATGATGGATGGGTGCTTGGTGCTTTGCTTGTCGCAGAGGGGCACAGCGTGCTGTGCTTGAAGCTGGGGTGGGATGGAGATAACAGGCGCTTAGTGGGCGGTGGGACGTGAATTTAGCCATGGGGACATGGATCTCAGCCCCAGGTCACCCGGGTACCCGCAGTGCTGCCTGTCCATCAAAGCCCACCCGCTGCCTAAGGGAGCGCAGCCGGGGCGGTGCAGGGACCTCGTGCCCTACGATGACATCCAGCCTGGTGGCACAAAATCCTGTGCCCTGCTGGGCTGGTCTTGCGCTGGTTTCTTACTCTGCTTGTCCTCCAAGTAAAATACCTTGCACAAACCCACTCTCTCCAAACCAGCCATCTTTGCAACAAGAAGCTGCTTCTGCAAAATCTACTGCCTTTAACCTGTTGATAGACATTAACACCTTTACTTTCATTTACTGATGTTATTCTCTTTTAATTCTTTAATAATCAATTCCCGCATCAGCCACTCCATCAGTTTGCCCAGGATCGAAGTGGAGCTGACAGGCCTGTAATTATCCAGGTCATCTCATTTATCCTTTTTAAACATTGGCAGAGATCTCACCTGGGAAATCAGCGGAGCAGATTCAGCTCTTGCTTTTGCCACAGGCACAATTTTGTTTTTCCTCCTGTGATGGGTCCCTGCCCCCAGGCTGGGGATCCTGTGGGGATTGCCTGACCAGCACCTCGCGTACAGCCACAGGCACCGTCCCCGTCTCCTGTAGCGCTCCAGCTGTCATTAAAAACTGGGAAAACAGCATGGAAGGGCCCCTCATCCTCTCTGCAGCACGGGGACTGGCTCCTCTGCTGCTGGCAGGCTGTGAGCTGGGCTCTGGGTGTGACAGTTCTCAGGTGTCACCACGGTATATGCTGCATTTCCTAAGCATCCCCTGGTCTGGGGTCTATTAGCCCCCTCCATCACGCAGCAGGATGCTTTTCCCCCATTTCCCAGTTTGAAAACAAATGTTCAAAACTAAAGTAAATAAAACTAGAGCAGGTGCTGGCCTTGCCCCAGGGGAAAATTTCCAGAAGGAAGTAACCCAAGGGGCTACAGATTTCCCCAGCCTGGGTGTTCACTGCAGTTCCTGACCAGACGTCCCCGTGCGGGTCGGGCTGACGACGCACACCAGCATCCCTGCAGCGCTGGCCACGGCCGCAGGGCTCAGCCCCGAGGGGGAGGTGACCGGCAGGACTCGCAGCGGAGCAGGGCGGGAGCGCTCAGGAGCCCCCTTCCCTACCGAGGGCGGCGGTGTCGGGGCCAGAAGCTGCCCCTGCAAGGACTCCTGGCTGCTGTTTGGCCCAGGCTGAGCTTTCCCCGATCAAGCAAAGTACCGTGAAGCTGCAACAGCCTCAAAGCAAATGAAAAAAAGCATTTGCAGGCAGCAAACATTCATATTAGGGCTCCTCCAGCAGATAACTTATAGCCACCTATAAAAGCTACATAGAGCATGTCTTCCGAGGCCAGGCTGCTTTTAACATCCATCAAAAAACACTGAAAAAAAGTGAAGGGGGATGAACAAAAGCAGCAACGCTACAGAGAGGTGCCCTGGCTGCATCACAAGGGAGGCAATGCGTTTACACACACCTATCGCCTTTGATCCGGCGCTCCTCGGTTCTGATTTTACACTTACAAAGGATGCTGCTTATTCAGGCAGCACTTTGAGTGACCGGCCGAGCCCCGTGGGTTCCTGCTGCAGACGGTACAAAGCACTCGAGAGATGGATGGGAAATAGCTTCTCCTCCGTCTGCAGCCACGCAGTCTTGACACACTGGCAGGAGAGACAGGCAGAAAAGCCTTCGCTCGCTGCCATCTGGCAGCTGGAGCCCAGGAAGCCTGGGCTGGAGGTGAAGGAGAAATTAGCTTTTCTGTTTACCTGCTTGTAGGAAGGAGGAGGAGGTTAAACTGGGACCAAGAGCCAGTTTGCAAGACTGGCAGCGAGCACAGAGCCACATTCGCGACCTCTGCAAGAGCTTCTCCCTGAAGGCAGATGAAAATATGGGGGGTTTTGGTGCTGGGATGCACTGGGAACCGGAGCAGACATCACTAGGCTTTGTCCAATGTTGACCAAAACCCCTCTGGGAAGCAGCTTTATACCAAAGGATTTGTGTGGGATTGCTGTTCAGCAGCGGAAGGGCTTGTTATGAGCAAAGGCGCCACGGGGAATATACCAGGGGATGAAAAACCGCTGCATTTTAATGCCCAAGGCTGGCCGGGGCTTGGTGGCATTTCCCTCTAGCTGCTGCTTTGTAATCCTTGTTTGTGGTTCCCAGCCTCCCAGCGCGTCACAAGCTGGGAGCCAAAAGCACGAAGCAAAAGGGCAGTCTGCCGCGTGGAGGAGGTGGTCCGATTGCGAGAGATTCTCTGCAGGGCTCGGCACCGCAGGGACTGCTCAGCGCTGCTGCGAGAAAGGAGACAGCAGCAAACCCCACGGCAGCGTTTGCCAGCCGGGAAAGCTTGCAAAAAGGTAACGGCCTCCAAGCAAGTGTTTGCGTGCGAGTTGCAGAGCGAGCGTTGCTGCAAGGCCCTCACAGAGGAAGCTCAGCACTGCTCCAAAGAGGCTGAAATTTGGGTCAAGGAAGGGATTGAGTCAACCGTCTTCCTTCCCTCCACCTGAAGGCATGTTTGCAGGGTCCTTGGGCATGGGAAGGGACCCTTGCTCCAGGGCAGCCTCGGGGACATCATGGGGGCTGCGCCCATCTGACGCATCGAGCTCCAGCTGAGCAGACCCTCGCACTGAGCTGGCAGGCGAGTGGCACCGCTCCAGCACTGTCAGCAACCTACATCAAAGCAACGCCGACGTTTCCCACCAGGATTTCTGAACATGAAATTTCTGCCTATGCCCAGGCTACTTCATTTTTCATCTCTCCTGGCTGTGAGCTGCTCCGCTCCTTTCCAGGTGACCTCGGGCTCCTCTTCCTAGTTATTGCCTGCCCCATCCTTTTACCACAGAGGTGGGGACGCGCCTCTCTCTTCAGCAATGCGAGGGGATGGCTGGAGGCAGCATGGACACCAGAGATGAAGGAAACCCACCGGGTGCCTCTGCCCTCCGTGGCCACGGCAGAGCCATCAGCAGGGAAGGGTGTGCAGGACTGCAGGTCGTATGGCCCCAGCGAAGAGCAGCTTTGCCGGTGCCACAAGCCAACCTCACGCTGCAATTTGGAGAACCACCACCGACACGGAAAGGACGAACATCAAGCGCTTTCTGAGCGCGGCAGGCAGCATTTCCACGTGCCCCTATTTCTGGCACGATAAACCCCGGCACATTACAAGGAGGGAGCCCACTGCTGTCTGAAATGCTTTTAAAAAGCTTTGTTCGATACACACGTGGTTGTTAAAAAGCCCGGCATTGATTCTCCTTGCACATCCCTGCCAGCCCATCCCTCCCTGACCTCCCAAACCCACTGCTTCTCCAGCGCTAGGATCCCTTTGAGCGCATTATATAAAATGCTGCCATACAATAGGATGAAGCTATGCAGTAGCACTTGCAGAAATGTCTTTTTAGCACACCTAAAGCTGCTTGTTAACCAGAAGGGAGATACAAAGAGCACAAACTACTTACTGGGATATTACTGCTCGCGTGTGCTGCTTGTGCACAAGCCCCATCGCTACCTGGCAAACTTCTCAGGAATTCAACAGTGCCGAGGATTTAATAGCTACGGGGATGAAGCTGTGAAAAATAAATGGGCTTTGTTTGGTAGCTTCCTGCCACTTGTGGAAAACAAAGTGGTTTCAAACGCTGGGACTTTAAAGCTGGGTATTTTTAAAATAATAATAAAAAAAAAAATATCGAAGGAGATTTCCAGCTGACATCTAAGCAGTGAGATGAGCTTGTTTGGGAAGTGTTGGGGAAGAAGCTGGAGGCTTTAGAAACGCTTGTCCCTTCTTCCATCCCCTGAAAGCATTAGGACAAACTGAAAGAGCCTTCAGCCTCATGGGGTCTGTATCGCACCGCCTCGCTTCGCAGCGCTGCGGTGGGCTTGGGTGGGAAATTACTGCTGGGGTGCCGGGAGGTGAGATTTCTTGCAGGAGCAGAGGTGCGTGTGCCATGGGGTGAGCATCAGCCCCGCTCGCCCCACGTCAAGGGATGGGGCAGGACGACGAGCCTGCGACCCACGGCAGGCAGGCTGCAAAGCGAAAGCCGCTCACCCGTGGAAATACAGCCCAGCAGCTGGACAAAGCTTTTCCGTTATTTACAGCAACTTCCCAGGACCCCAGGTCTGAATTGAAAGCATTTGCTTGCTTTTCGAGAAGCTATTTAGTCCTCTACAGAGAAACGCACAGCATCTCCATAAATTTCAGCAATGTCCAGAGGGCAGCAGGACCAGAGAAAATGCCCTGACCACAAATCCATCAATCTCTTCAGGAAAGAATCAATTTTTATGTGCTTGTAGCTGTGGGGTTTATTGTTGACCTTGTGAAATCATAAATAGAAGGTGCTTTTGGCACAGTCTCTGCTTTCATCTGGCTTATTTTTCTCTTTCTCTCTCCCCCACCTCCCCATTTTTGGAAGGTAGCTGCCTACTTTGCAGGCAGCCTGCCTAGAGCATCCTTACTTGGAAATATCCATGCATCTTTTTTTGCTAAAGGCAGAACAGCCCCTTGGTGCTCCTGGGCTCCGTCTCCTGCCGGGGGAACACACCCGGCCAGTGCTCGGGTTAGCATCAGCAGGGCACGGCCAAGGTGGGCAAGCGCGGTGCACGGAGCCACTGCAGCCGGCGAGATGCATCCAAAGCCCTTACCACACTCATTTAACAAATTCTTACGGCTATGCTTTTTTCACCGTGCACCCACAGGCGTCGTGTTCCCAGGTCAAACTGTGCTGTTTAGTTGTAGAGGGTCAAATCAAATGTATATGTCCATAACAAATGAGCTCAGAATTTAAGTCATTGAACTCAAAGACACCTGCAACATCAAATTTTGCCCTGAATATGCCCTCAACCCCCTTTTATGGGCTCTTGAAATGCCTGCCTGCATAAGTGCACTTCTGCAGAAGCACAAACCCCCAGGAAACCATGTGGAAACAGGATCAAGAATCTAAAGTCTTTTGCAACAGTTTCCCCCCTGCTCTCCCACCTCCCAAACCTTCCTGTAGGGAGAGCTACGGGTTTCTTCCTACAGCTGAGCGGGCAGGTATTACAGCATCTTACACCACAAGTGCCTGAACAAAACTCCACGAAGAAAACCCCTCCTTGTCTTTGGTTTTAACAATGCCGTTCTGAAGCAGCAGCATGGGATGCTGTAAGAGCTCGTCCAGCCTTGGATGGGTGCCTGTTACCGCCTGGGCTGCGTTAGACAGACAGACAGACACCGAGACTACCCATCTTGTTCCTTCGGCCATTTTCTTTGCCTGGCCAGCTAAGGAAACTGTAGGGATGCTTTTGTATTTGGTAGATTACAAAGCCGCTAAGCTTTGAGAAGGACACGAATGAAGAACTGATACAAATTGAGAATGGTCTTTTTTTCCCCCCGTGCCTTTGGAGCAGCCCTACCAGCTCGCTTCACGCAGGCTCTCGTTTGGACCAAAGCCCTCGTTGCCAGCACTGCGACGCAAGGAGCAGCCAGGCAGCGGAGGGTCCTTCCCTCTGACGGACCCATTTTGCCTCATCGTTAATCATCCATCTAAGGAAGCAGCAAATATTTTTCTGCATTATGCTTGAGTGGAAAAAAAAAAAAATATATATTTTGATAGAATCATCTCTAACACCCCAAAAAAGCGGCTAAACCAGACCTCTTGCCTCTTCCCAGTTGCACAGGCTCTGGACAGGGCAGCTGTGGATTTGGGGAGATACTGCCCCCCATGCCATGAGCATCGCCTATCACCCCATTTCTCTCTCCTGCGGTATTTTGGGGGTCAGAAGGCGAGTGCTGCTCACGCTCCCCTCAAGCAGGCCCTGACATGGCTGCACTGCTCGGGGCATCCTACCCCAAGAGCTACGAAGAAGGAGGGTCAGGAGGGTCCTGGAGAGACGATTTCACAGCACTTCCCTTTTGCCGTTGCCTCTTGGCAGGCAGAAGCAGGCAGTGCTGTGAGCATCTTCCTTCGGCTCCCTGCCCCAGCTGCAAGCCAGCATTGCCTGGGACTGGCACTTACCCTGCCTGAACCTGATCCTTCTTTTTCTTCCCCCCCGTAATAAACCAACAAACGTACCATTCCTCCATGCAGCTTTTGGCCCCCAGCACCTTTGCAGACTCCATCCCGAGCTCGGCGCTTTCTGCAAGGCAGTAACACGTTATTCCCTCATCCACACTTGTAATAAAAATAGGACTCAGACCTTCATAGGTTTTAAAGAAAATGAGAGCAGGGTCTGACCCTTGCAAAACACAGGACCGGTGCTGGGATGCTGCTCCCCTGCAGCCAGGCTGCCTGGCTCATGGGCAAACTGCTCTGCTGCTAAATAAAGGCAACACAGTGCCCTGGCAGAATATGATGAAATGAATAAACAAAATGCAAGGCAGCCAGCACGAGCAGCACTTCAGTCAGGTCAGATGAAAAATTAAGTTTAAAAAAAAAAAATCCCAGATTCAAATCTAGTTTCTCCCATCGACAGTTCATGAGTGGCTCAGCTCCGGAGAATGAGCAAGAAGAGAGGACAAGGGCTCCGCAGAGCATGAAGAGACCGGTCTGGGTCCTGCTGCCCTCTGCTCAGCATAGGACCAGCTCCTGGTGCATGTCCTGGGGGGGATGTTCAGTGCTGGGCTTTGTCTGAGCAAACCCACCTGCGACCATCACAGCTGGTCCTCTCCCATGGGGACCACGAGCATCCCACAACCAGGATTTAAACCCATAATTGCCCTTTGCCAGATGCAAACCCAGATCTGGCAGGAAGAGCCCCAAGCAGTACCCCAGGCTCCCCACGGGCACTGGATTGTGCCGATCCAAGAGCTCTCCTCCCCGCTTATCTACCCCTGGGCATTCAAGTACTGGAGCTATCGCAATTCCTCCCGTAGCTCTCCCCGCCTCCAGCCCCTGCAGCTGGTCGGACCCCTGGACTATCAGCGAGGTTCATTCACGATCATCATTAACTCATAGCTGCTCTCAGAAAACAGGGAGGACCGCGGCAAGCCAGGCCAGCGGGCGGCACAGGTCCCTCAGCCGACGGCCAGGAGCGCAGTGCCAGCCAGCCCCCGCTCTTTCTCCCATGCGCAGCCCGGGGTTGCCTTTTCCTTCTCCTCCAACACCCAACCAATTAACTAAATAAACAAGGAAACAGCAATTAACCCGGCGCTGGCCTTTCCAGCACCCTGCTAGCAATCCTCCCTCAGATGAAAGCTAACAGATTTCCCTGCCACTCCAGATAGCTTGAGGGCATGAAATCAGCCGTAATTTTTCATCCTCTGCCCCCCTCCAGCATGCCGACTGTTCTGGGGTTCCCAGCCCCTCCAGCCTGCTGCCCTTGCCGAAACGCGCCCAGCGGATGCCTTTTAAGCGAAATCAGACCCAAAGAGCTCAGATTGGCCCACCGCCTCTCAGCCGCTTGGCCTAGGAAGATTTGCAGATGCGAGCGCCTATGGGTGCATCTCAAGAGCCAGCCCAGCCCCCGTGACACACGGCCCATGTGGGGCTGCACGGGTGGCCCTCAGCACCCCCTGGGTCTGAGCACCCCTGGGGCAGAGCCAGCTCCCTCTTCAGCCAAATTTGTCGGCGTTTCAACAGTCTCTGTCCCCGATCCTATAGCTCAACCCAGTTATCTGGATGTCTGCCCCGTCCCCGGCACACCTGCAACTCGCCCATTGCTAGTGGCATCAGGGCAGACCTGGGGTCCTCAGTTCTTCCCACACGTGGAGACACGCTGCAGCCTCTCACCGAAACGCCTCGCCTGTTCCCTGGGAGCATCACAGCCACTTTGCTGCTCCAGGATGAGCTGCAAGGCTGGATCGGGTTTCTCCAAGAACATCCTGCCCTTACAGATCCCACGGGAATGAGGCAAGGCACAGGTTTTGTAAAACTACTAAGGGAAAAAAATGATAATACATATTTTACAGACCCATCTTCTGCACAGACAGACAGCTCTTTGAAAGCCAGACTGCCTTGTAAAATCTGGGTCAGTTTTGTGAGATTATTTTGAAGGAGTGGAAAATCATTTTGACAACTTCAAACTACCACATTTTGGCTGTCGGAATGACTTTTTGTCTTTATCATCTACTGAAGTTAAATCAAAGTTCAGACCCAAATAAAATGCCCTGAACGATTGGCGACAGAGCTCTGTGAACTCTTCCCGCAGAGCCGGCGGGGGGCAGCCAGGGCTCTCACCCAGCCCAGTGCTGCCACAACTGATTAACTGAGTCAGTTAAATCACTCCTTGTCTCACCGACGCTCCTCATTTAACCCCAGTTCCCTTATATTTCCAGCCCAGCAGACATCACCCTGAGGGACAGAGACCTGACAGTTGTTTTCCCACCCGGGAACCACTGATGCCCTGTTTATGGGATGGGAATGAAAAAATATTCACATTACAGAAGAAGAGCATCCCCAGTGCGGGGATGGAGCTGGTTATACCCTGTCCTCAACGCAGGCTGCAGGCATGGGGCTGCCCCATGCCCCGAGGGATGGGCTCGCTGCCCAAGCGCAGGCAGAAGCTGCCTGCAAAGCCCCACACCTTCCCATCACATGCGGGTGGACCAAAACTGCCGTCCCACATGTGATGAGACCCATTTGGGGACATGAATCTGGGCGACAGCAGCATCACGGCACGAGCGCCCTGGGTGCCGCCGCACCAGGATTCACCTGCTTCAGCAGAGATCTCGTCCTGATCAGCATCATCTGCTCCCCTTACCCCACCACTCCTATTTCAGGAGTGACTGACCAACATTTATTGCTGTGACCTTCCCTAAACACAGCCCAAATGGTGCAAGATGAGGCTTTGATGAGTAGACAAGTGGCGAAGGAGGTACAAGCCCACCCCATGGGCAGCAGATCACGCCCAGACCCCTCCGGGGGCTACAACAGCCCCATCTGCACGAGGACCTGCTCCCGCAGGGAGGGCACCCGGGCTCGAGCGGGCTGCGCTCCCACACTGGGGTGCTGGGTGCTCCCAGGGCCACCCGCTCCAGCACCCTCCCCGCGCAGTTCATCAGTCTCTGTGGCACGAGGACTGCAGATGGAGCAGGCGATGATTTCATTTCCCTTGCAAATGAGGCCCCGTTCCTTCCCTATCCCCAGCACCTCATCAGCGGAGCCGTCATCTCCACCCCACTCCCCACCAGCCTTCGCAGCCTCCTCCACTCACTTCAGTTTGTTCACTCAGCCCCGACAAACATCCATTTCTATTTCAAGGGGAGTCCTGGCCGTCACTGTGTTCTTACTGTCTTGTTGCAGACGGTTGATCAGGCAGGTTTGGTTATTAATGAAGTTATGACAGTTAACTATTAATAATAACAACAACAACTTGCTTTTCTAGCAAACATGGTTCCCTGAGACCTTACCCAATGCCAACTGCTGAAGGCCATCGCCGTATGGATATGCCGCTTAGGATGGGATGCTGCAACGGGCTATGCCTACGTGGAAAAGGGGCTTTGTGGATGCAGGAAGAGCGCTGAGGTCTGAGATGGGGGTGGAGAACCCCAACAGGTCCCGCCTCAGCACGATGCTCCCCATGAGCCCCCACTCCTGCAGCCCCACTGCTCGCTCCTGGCAGGGAGTATTTTATCCCCCTGTTTCCCCATGCCCAGGTTCCCTCCTCCATCAAGGCTTTCCCAACCCCACTGCTACCCCGTGCAGAGTCGGGGTCCAGCATCAGATAGCCTGAGTCCACGAGGTTTGCCAAGACACCGACTGTTTTGCTGTATTTAAACAGCCCTGGGAGCACCCTTGGTCTCAAGAGACCCATTCCCCAGCAAAGGTGCTTTTGAACTACACTGTGCCATAGCAAAGTAATTAAAAGCAAGCCTGAAATCTTCCCAGGGAACTCAGAGCACAATTAAGGCTGCAGAAAGCTCCAGAAAACAAAGACTCGGAGCTCCCAAGTCCCCTCCCAGGCAGAGGACGGGTGCAGGTGCTGGGTGGGGGACACAGGGGAGCAGCCGCAGGGTCACGCTACCTCCTGGGGTGGCACCAGCCTCAGTTTCCCCACACAGCCTCCCCCATTGTTGGTTCAGATCACAGCGGTCACTGACCTCCCAGAGAGAGCTGCAACCCCATGGCCGGAATCCTGCACCTCCTTGGCTGGAAACCCTGCAGGGAGCAGAGAAAGAGCCATTTATGAGGGGTGCCGCTGCTGCCTAAGGGCACCCAGGCATTCCCAGACAGCCCCGAGGCACCGGGGATGGGCTTCATCCTCCCCCCAGCCTTCCTCCCTGCAAAGCAGATCGATGCCAGCCCCGCTAGGAAAAGCCAAGACAGCCAGCAGGATCCAGCCCTGCTTTCATTAATTTCTCTTGAATAATTAAACCCTGGGAAGTTAATACTTTCTGCTTAAAACCTCAAATTGCAGTGTTTGTAATTACTGTTTTATTGAAGCATTAAAAATTAAAGGGCATCCTAAGGTTGCAGTTAGTGCAAGAGCTGCATTCGGCCCCGGGTAAGAGGAAGCCGAGCTCTTGGGCGCCAGCCCAGCAGTGGGGGGGCACAGCCTCTCCATCCCTCCTCCTGCTGTGGAGAGCAGGTTTTGGGGATCAGCAGTTACAGGAGGAGCAACCCCCCCAAGCCTGGGGGTCCTGGCCACAAACCCTGCCCAGCTCAGCCTAGCTCCTGAGACTCAGGCTGCCTATCTCAGGACGGGGGGGACCCCTGACAGCCCCCAAACCACCACCCATGTTGGCCAACCCCACCCCAACCCTCCCCACAGAGCACAGGGGCAGGGATACCAACTCACCGAGCCAGCCTTGGGGCCCCCAACCATCCCTCCTCCCACAGCCAGGCTCCGGGGCCAACCCAGAGCCCCCCACCTGCAGCAGCACCGCCTGAATCACCTCTAACAGCCCTTTATAGGCTCCAGCTGCTCCCACCCTCCCTGCACCGCAGGGTGGGCTCGCTGGAGGCCAGGCTGGCTCCAGGCTGCTGCGTATGGACCCCTGGGAATAGGTAACAAGGGCAGAAAAGTGCTTTTAGGACCACAGCTGTGAGGAACCCTCATCTCCCCCTCCAGGTCTTGTGTGCTCCCATCCCTTCGCCATCAATTCATCCCATCACAACTGGAGATAGTCTTGAAATTCACAGCCAGGGCATCCGCTGGCCCCGCAGGGCTAGGGCATGTCTGGGGTGGGAGGATGTCCTGACGTGGGGTGACTTCCCAGCCCCCCGGAGCAAGGGGGCACGGCCGGAGTGCTGTGTCCGACTGGGCGGCTTCACGGCAGACAATAAATGGCTGGAAATGTCGGCGGGCGTTTTCATGCATGCAAAAAGGCTAGCGGGCAGGTTGGAGAATTACCAGCTCGTGGCGAGGTGCTCATCACCTGCACGCGGAGGATCCCTCTGCCAGCTGCCGGCGGGGAGATGCTGCTGGACGCAGGGGAAAGGCGGGGAGGGGGCACAGTGGGAGAAGGCAGAGCTGCTTCTCCTCTGCCGTGTGTGTCGGGGAGGTGACCCTCACGCACGTGCCAGCCCGGTCTGTGCCAGGAGCAAGGCTGGGAGGGCACAGAGGCATCCCGGGATGTTTAAAACACTGCTGCGTGGCACAGTGAGCGTGGCCCATGGGAAGGGTGACAAAAGCCACCTCAGTCTCCACGGAGGACACCTCTCTCTTGCAAAGAAGAGGCTCAGCCCGGGGGTGATGAGGCCGCCCTTGTTTTCCCAAAGTCCTATTTTAGGAAGGAAAACAAGCATAAAACCCAAACAGGAGATGCTTTATTGGTTCTGGGTGGGGAGGAAGAGCTATTCAGCGCTATTCACATCACCTCACTGCTGCCAAGCCGAGAGCATCCCCTGTCCCTCCCGCTGCTCCTGTCGGCCCCTCGTCCCAGTCTTGTTCTTCCTTCCCAGCCTCCGTGTAATTTCTCTCTGGAGATGTGGCTTGTGCTGCATTTCCACCCTCAGCCTCTTTAATGTTTGTGTTTCTGCGCAATTCGCAGTCCTGAGTGTTGTCAGGTTGTGTGTCCGAGAGCCCAGAAATATCCATCAGCTCTTTCCCCGCCAGCCCGCATTGCTCCCGTTTGAGCTGCTTGGTTCCCCAGTTTGGGGCTGCGTTACTCCAGTTTGGCCCCCTAATAGCCCATTTTGGGGGCTGCAGCGGGCTGCTCAGCTCTGGAGCATCCGACCGTCCCAGCCATCCCATGCTACATGGACCAGCACCGTCCCCACGACCCAGAGACCAGCCCGGTGGGATGGCTCCACAGACCCCCAAACTGGTTTCCATGGCAGCCAATTTTCAACAGTCTCGTCGGTCTCCATGGCAATAAGACTTCTCTCTCCCCATCCAGGGTGGTGGGGCGTTGCTCAGGGGTTCCCACAGCAGCTCCCCCCAGCTTGAGAACATCCCCCCAGGTTCCCCAGCACTTCCCCCAGCCCCCCCAGCATCTCTGGCCTGCAAGTAAACCAGTACAACCGGTGCAGCTCACTACACCTGCATGGGTGGATGCAGATTAATTTTATTTTACAGTCCTGTTGAGGATTTCGAGCTACTCACCGATACGGGACTAAAAATACCACCAGGGTCCTCAAGTTTTTATTTTTCCCGTTCAACAACACTTATAACAAAAACACCCAACCAAAATAGCATCTACAAAATCAGATCGAGTCCCTCGTGGGCAATGGCAGGAGCTGGAGGTGGGAAGGTGTGAAAGTACCGGCTGCGTGTGGGGCGGCTGGAGGAGGATGCAAACGGCATCGCCCTTCCTCTGCGGCAAAACACGCTTTCCTTGAAGATAACCCCCAAGATCTGCGGTGCACAAGTTCTCTGCAGCTTTGGATAAAGCTCAGCGAAACGTAAAAGGGAGCATAATCCTGTATTTTCTGTGCCGTTAAATATTGGCAGCAATGATTCTGGGGACTGCTGCAGCGAGTTTGTCCTCTCTGTCCTCTTTGTTTTGCTCAACTGCTTTGATGCGTCCTGGACACTGGGAACCCAACATTTCCTTTGGGGCCAAGCTGGGAGCCAGCCCTCGGGGTGATGCCCCTCCAAGAGTTCCCCTTTCAGCCCCCCAAGCCAGTCCTCAGTAGGGCGGGAAAGGACCCGAAGCCAAACCAGCACCAGCAGCATCTTTCCCGGTGCTGGGGCAGGAGGCAGGCAGGCGGGGCGGGGGTGGCTGCTGGGCACGATTCTCGCCCCGCGGCCCCAAAAGCAAATTCCCCAAGTTAATAGCAAAGCCATGCCATGATGCTCCCATGGGAGCTCCCACTGGAAGGAGAGGGGTGCAGAGAAGAGGAGTTGGGGTTTGGTTGGATGGGCTTTAAGGAGCAGTGGGGGGAAGCAGGGTGGGTTTGGAGTCGGGACTGGGCTCAGTCCTGTGTTGCCGCTGGGACTCCGAGGGGTCCAGAGCCCACCGGTACCCGTGGGACAACCAATGCGACCAAGAGCGGCGCAGGAGGCAAGAACTGCTCTGTGTTCCCGCTGAGATGAACCCGTCACGGGAGGACACTACTTAATTAACGTGCTCAGAAAAAGAAGAACAAGCAGATGTTTTCATTCAGGCTCTTTTTAGCATTGAACAGCAATGGAGAAGGACACAAAAAGTCAATGAAGTCTTCCCGCAGTTTAGTTTTCTGGTAGGAAACGGCTCAAACAGGAGCACAAGCAGCCAAATTCGCATTGTTCTTGGAAAAGTGGCGATGATGCAATCCAGCGCATCATGCCCTGGCAGTCATGGGGGGCGTCACGCAGTGCTGTCCCCCCACCTGTCCCCCGTCTGGAGAGCAGCACGTTGAGGGGACCAGACCCAATCCGATCCCCCCCCCCCCCCCAGGTGTGCCCAGGTGGTGGCGGTGGCAGCTCTGGTGTCGGGGACACGTAACTCCTTATTATAAAGGAGATTACACGTAACACCTTATTATAAAAGCATCCTCTGCTTTTATAATGAAGTTAAGGCAGATAGTGCGGTTGTTGCTTGGGGGGGAAAGATGATTAACCACTATAATCCCAATTACAGCTTCTAATTGGGATTAATTCGTTGAGTTAATTAAGTGTGGAAAGCCGTTGCCTCCCAGATTTCTTGTGTGAACTTCTTGCTCCCAAGCTCAGTCCCTGCCTTGCCGCATCTGGCCACAGCTGGAAGGGCAGAGGACTGGTCGCTTCTGTGTGACGACACAGAGATTGCGGTCGTGCTGCAACCGTTGGTGACAGCCAGCCGGGCTCCACTTTAGCACCCAGTCACTGCTCTTCGTTTGACCTAGATGGAGAGATGGCAAGATCTGGGGACAGGAACCAAAGTGGCTCAAACCTCACTGCCAAACCTGAACAAGCCTTTGCAGAGGGACAGAAATGTTGCAAGAGCCTGGGGACAGCGGTGGCTGAGGAACATCTTCGTTGCAGCCTCATCGGAGCTGATGCACCAAGGGCCCGGTGACGGAGGCTCCTTGCAGGTAAAACTTCTTCCCCCTTCTTCCCAGAGCAAACCGTGCAAGGAAATCCCAGCGTGCCAGACTCGGTGAGAGGAAAGGACGTGGGGCAAAGCACACACAGGGGGCTCAGTGGACAGCAAAAGCGTGGGACTGGCAATGCCAGGGAAGGGGAGATGCAGCAGTTCGAGTGCCCGGGCTCTGTGCAGTAGCCAGGGCAGCTGGGTGTACCTTTCCCTGAGGAAAGCGTTGCTGGAAGGGTGCGGACCGGGCTCTCCTCGGCTACAACTGCTGTACAAGAAAGACACGGACCTGTTGGAGCGGGTCCAGAGGAGGGTCACAAAAATGATCAGGGGGA